>NW_023270494.1:2153369-2251018 GCF_011800145.1 Mirounga leonina
CCCCCCCCCCCCCCCCCCCCCCCCCCCCCAGTGAAACAGCAGCCGGTTCCCCCCGCCAGACCTGGCCGTCCCGGGCAGAGGGCAAGCTACAGGGGCCAAGTCAAGCAGCAGACGAAGTCACTGGTGTTGGTGACATCCAGGAAGAAAGAAGTCAGAGAGCCAGGCGAGGGCAGGGCCGGGAAGCCAGGCAGGCCCCCGGCCGGCAGAAGCCGCAGTGACACACCGCCCCGAGACACCCGTGGCTCGGACAACAGCATTCCTTCCCGTGACCCTCGGGAGGCCCGCTTCTGCCCTGGCCACTCAGGGTCCCTGTTGCTGGGCCAGGGGGCAGAGAGAGAGAATGACCCAGAGGGCCTGCCGGGCCTCGGCCTGAAGGTCACTCTTCCCTCCAACCCAATTCATTGACCACAGGAGGCCCCCAACCGCAGGGGACAGAGTGTGAGGCTACCTGAAGTGGGTCAAACTTGGAAACGTGTGACCAATAGCTGATAATACTGGGGCCACCCAGCCTTCTCTTTTTTTTTTTTTTTTAAAGATTTTATTTATTTATTTGACAGAGAGAGACACAGCGAGGGAGGGAACACAAGCAGGGGGAGTGGGAGAGGGAGAAGCAGGCTTTCTGCTGAGCAGGGAGCCTGACGCGGGGCTCGATCCCAGGACCCTGGGATCAGGACCTGAGCCGAAGGCAGACCCTTAACAACTGAGCCACCCAGGCGCCCCTTGGGGCCACCCATCCTCATCTGGGTTCCCTGCGAAAGTGGGGAGCCCTTTGGTTACTACAGGGAAATCGCAAAGCCTTTCAGCAGCTCCCCTGGGCTCTTGAGGCTGACTTGGCTCTAGGGCAGGACTAGTCCCGCGATGGGCATAGCCTGCATCTCCACCAAGGCGAGGCAGTTCTGCTCACCCCCAGAGAGATGCGCGGGCCCTGGGGACAGACACCCCCCTCTGCTGGGCCTCCTCATCCAAGCTACGAATAGCAATCCAGGCCTCCCATGCCGGGGATGGGGACTCCCGGCAGAAGCTGAGGTGGCCTCCGAAGACAGAGGGCACCCACCTGGCACCTCGGGTGACCCAGAGCCTGCAAGCCCCCGGCTCCCTATGGCTCCCTGGTTGCTTTGTTGAATCTGCTCCTGGTCTGTCTCTCTGCTCGGGAGACCTTGGCTGGCTCATTCACATCTGTGTTTCCAGCCCCGCGGACATGGTCACACTCTGTCAAGGCTGTTGGTGACTGGCCATTTGGGCCCAGAGCCCCCTTCCCGTGACGTAAGCAATGACACTCGTGCGGTGCACCCATCACAGTTCATCTCTCCCAGAGGGCCTTCCAGAGCGCCACAGACTGAGGGCAGAGGGACGGGAGCGGGGAGGCGGGGACCCCAGGGCAGACTTCAGAACCCTTCTGTGTAGCCTCACTTTCTGCGATCGTAAACACACTAACAAAAACAGGCGGGAAACTCTCCCCCAGCAATCCCGCTCCTGAGTGCATACCCCCAAAAAGTGAGAGCAGGATCTCGAAGAGATATGGGTACACCCACGTTCGCAGCAGCTTTTACTCACAATAGCCAGAGGGTGGGAGCAGCCCGGGTGTCCATCGCCAGGTGAGTGGGTAAACACAAGGGGTCTCTCCGCACAACGGAATAGTAGTCAGCCTTGAAAAGATACAGATCCTGACCCCTGCGACAGCATGGACGGACCTGGAGGACATGCCTCTCGGTGAAGTAAACCAGACACAAAAATGTCGGATTCCAATCATCCGAGGCCCCGAGAGGAGTCACACGCAGAGGCAGATGGGAGACCGGCGGGCACCGGGGGCTGGAAGAGGGGAAGGAGAGTTCTTGTTAAGTGGGGCAGAAGTTCAACTGGGGAAGACAAAGAAGGCTGGGGGTGGCTGGTGCTGATGATCATACAGCAGAGTGAACGGTCAGTACCACCAAACGGTATACTTAACTGTTAAGGTAAATTTTATGTCTAATTTACTACAAATTTAAAATTTTAATTAAATTTAAAGAGGGGTGGTGGTGTGCAAATCTCCAGCCCGCGGTGTCACTCCGAGGCCCTCTCTCCTTCCTCCTCCCTGGCTTGGCACTGAAGAGCCCCCAAACCTGGGACCGCCCCTGGTTCATCCCTGCTTCCTTGCCTCCTACCACGGCTAGCACCTGAACATCTTGAGGGAGGGAAAGACGGCCACGTGATCATAATCGGCATTTACTGAGTGCTTCCACAGGCCAGCGCCCTTCTGAGAGCTTTACGGGACTTACCTAATTTCACCCTGGACGTAGCCCAGAGAGGTGAGGTCACCTGTCGGAGGTCACACAGAGTCTACGAGGAGCCGGTTCCAGCCGAGGCATGATGCTGAAGCTACCTGCTCACGGCCAGGCTCCCCTGATGTTTATGCTGCCCAGGGGTGTCCAGCAGGTGCTCCAAGCCAGCGCTCAGGGAGCACCTGGGGCCCGGCGAGACCCCGGCAGTGCCCATAAGCCTGAGGGGCGCTGCCCAGCCAGGCTGTCTCCGTGCCAAGTCCATGCTTTCTGAAATGCACCTCTGGCCTGCCAGGAAACACCTGCCTGTCCTGTTTCTATCCTAGGTGGTGATGCACAGCCACACTTTTCTGTCTGGATGGCCCTGTGTCCCCAGCACGCCCTCCTTCCCCGAATGGCTCCAGCAGCCCAGCGGTGGGAGTCTGTGGGTATCATCATACGGCCGCTGGAGTGCATTCTCTGAAAACCACCACCTACTTCCCCAGGAGTGGACGAGGGTGCCCCAGGGGGCACAAAGGCCCCCCAAAGCACCCCCGGGGTCAGGAGACTCTGGTCCTGGCTGGCTCTGCCCCTCTTCCTTGAGAGCCTGTGAACCTCATACCTTTAGACCCATCTCTCACCCCTGTGGCACCCCCGGCTCGCCTGGGGAAACGGGACCCCCCAGGGGTATTTGTGGCTAGTCACCCTGCAGGCTGGGCGATGGGTGGCCTCCCGCCCTGCCCGGGACACCAGACTCGCTGTGTGTCCGCCAGGAGCAGGCGAGGACATGTGTGCCGATGTGAGTGGTGCCCACGTTCCGTCCCAGACGTGTGACCTGTGACCCATGTTCACGTGGGGGGTGAGAGCCCCTGTGCGGGAGGGGAGAGCGGTGGCACAGACACAGGGAGGAAAACGCACCTGACCGTGGGCGAGCTGTAAATGCTAAGGCAGCAAATCAATTTTACAAAGCAGTTTGTCCTCTCTCTCCAGCTGGCCCCAGGAGGCTTAACGTAATCGCTCTGGAACAAGGTCAGAAGATAGCCCAGGATGCACAAATCCCAACCTTGCGTCGCTGGCCACCAGGGCCACCGGGGCCACCAGGGCCACCAGGGCCACCGGGGCCACCGGGGCCACCGGGGCCTGCGGGGACCAAAGAGCAGGGACAGAGCCAGCCGCGGGCAGCCGCGAGAAGTCACCCAAGTGTCCCTGCCGCTCCTTCTGTGTCGCCCCTGCCCACCAGAACCTCAGCTCCCCCCCAGCCCCCTCCTCCCGACGCCCCGAAGGAGGCGCAAAATGGCCCCCCTCCTCCCCCAACCCCCACTGGAAAGAAGTCTCTGGGAGGGGTCTGTAAACTGCAGTGATGGAGGGAGTCCAGGTGGAGAAATAAGACGAAGGGTGGGCTTTCAGGCACCAGCAATTCCCGGCAGGGGTCTCGTGGCCCAAGGGCTGCCTGCCCACGGCCACATGGGGATGATGGTAGCATGGGCTGCTCCAAGGAATCACCCCCTTGGACTCTATGGGTGATGAGATAACCTGAGCTCAGAGAGGGCCAGTAACCTGAAGGAGGCCACACAGCCAGGAGTGCAGAGTCAGCCGGCAGCTCTGACCTTGACTGCTGGCTGAGGCCCTTCCAGAGAGGCACAGGGGATGGGGTCTCTGGTGAAAGCCTCCTCCACACCACCCTGGCCCTGCTCTAGGGCCTGGGTTCCCAGAAGCTGCCCTCTCCCCGTGGCCATGGCCAAGGAAAAGGGAACCATGGTGCAAGCTCTGGAGAAGCATTTTCTATGAATGGTCTGTTTCCCTCTCTCCAGCCTCAGGAGTGGAGGCCGGAGCTGGGCGGCAGGCAGCCAATAGGAGAGGGACCTGCTCTTCCTGCTCTGGGAAGGGCCCCTCCCCGCTGAGACATGGGGTTCCCCCTCCCCCCCTCCCCCCCACCTCTTGAGCCCCCCACCCGGAGCTGTCCCACCCTTCGCAGCCTCTGCCATCCTTTAAAAGGGAACACTGCAGATTCAAACCACAAATTAAATTTTTAATGAAACCGCATAACAGTAGGGCCTGATGCACTGCAGTATTGATGAGATCACAGTGGCCAGCCGGCGGGAGTCGCCCCGGAAAGCTTTTTAGGATGTTATGCAATATGGAACCAAATTAATTATTTGCGACAAAGGAATCCGTGTCTCTGTATGCTGCTGGGACCCAGGGAGTGTAAAACGGGCGCTTTTCATTATTGTCATCTATAAATGGCAGTCACGGGAAGGAAGCGGTGAGTTCACAGACCCAAATACTAGAGTGTGAGCGGAGATCACACGGCAGCGTAGGGAGAGAGAGTGTGTGTGAGAGAGGGAGGGAGGGAGAGGATGGAGGGGCCCCCCTGCCAGGGAGCACTTGGACCTCCCAGCCAGATACTGCAGCAAAATGCAGCAAACGTCTTGGAAGCAGGCTCTGAGCTCCCCTACCTCTCCGAGGCATCCCCTCACTTAAAGGGGCAGTGAGTAGAGTTGGGGACTTGCAGCTGGGGGCCCAAGATGACACTCCCCAGCTGGGGATGACAGCTGCCCACCAGGAGGGCCTGTCCACGGGTGCAGGGTGTGAGGCGGCCTGAGTCTGGCCATCAGATGGTGGCCAGGTCTCTGTCCTGCTGAGTTACTCTCCCAGCCGCTCCTGGCTCGGGCTCAGACGTGGGTCCTCCTTCTGCAGGACACCCCACAGCCTGCCCAGGGCCCAGAGGGCATGTCTCAGGACCGTGGAGCCCAGCACCTCGAAGCTGGTGGAGATGGGCCTGCACGAGTCTCCCTGGAAGTCACCCCCGGATGCCCGGTCACCCACGGTTGGAGCAAACCTGTGTGGGGGTAAGGAATGGCCCGAGCCCGGAAAAGGGCTGCCCTCCTTGATGTCCCCGCCCCCTCCGTGCCAGTCCTACCTCCAGGCCCACCACTGGTTCAAGCTTCACCTCCTGACATACTTTCTTGGGAGGCAGGAAAATCCCTTTCACAGATGAAGAAACGGAGACTCCTGAGGTTGAGTGAGTGTCCAAGGTTTCCAGACGAGAGAGGATGCAGGGGCTCGGGCGCAGCACACGCCTGGCCGGCCACCAAGGAGCGCGTCCACAACATCTGGGCTGCTTCCCACAGGCCACAGCCAGGCAGCTCTGCATGCTCTCCTCCACTTCTGCTCAGTGGGAGGCGGTTACAAGGCAGCTGGCTGGGGCTGGGCAAACGCCACAAAACATGAGAGCTGGGAATGTCCCCAGACTGACCTAAGGAACAAGGAAACAGAGGGAAAGGGGCCAGCAGGGCTGTGTCCGACGCCTGTGGACGGGATTCAGGGCTACTGGCGTCGTGAGGAATCACCCAGAGCAGCCGTGGACACCAGGAGCTAAATATGGTCGTCATTCACATAGAATGGATGCTGATTCTCCATAAGGCATAATTTTGGGGTGTTCTGCCCACTCCATTCTTGTTCCTAGCCATCATTCCAGTCAGGACGATAGCCTCACTGATCTCCCTGCCTCCACTGGTACCAGAGTGGATCCATTCTCCACTGAACGGCCAGCAGAATCTTTCTAAAATAGTCACCTGCTCCACACCCTTATGTAGCTCCCCATGATGCTAGTGTAGTCTAAACGTTTAGTGTGACCTACAAAGAAGGCCCTATGGGCCTCCACATCTGCCCCCTGCTCATCCCACTCTCTGCTATAGCTATTCCCAAACACCTTGCTGCCTCAGGGCCTTTGCACATGCTGCCTTTCCTCACTTAGAATACCTCTCTACCCAGACAATTCCCACTCCTGTTTCAGAGTTCAGCTGAAACATCACTTCTTTGAGAAGGCCCTCCATGATCCCCAGCCTGGGTCAGGGTCCTGCTCTGTGCTCCCCAGACGTCCCTCAGTTAGCTGAGTTCCCCCAAAAGCAGAGCTTGAGGCTGGTAGGTGGTTTATCTGTGAAGTGGTCCAGGAAGGAAAGGGAATACAGGGCCGAGGGATGGAGCCGGCCACTGCTTTGGGCAACTGGTGCGCAGTCCCGTGGGACCCCCTGAGGAGGCTTATGAACCACTCCAGGACCATCCACCTGGGGGTAGAGAAAGGCTCTTGTCCATTGATTCTTGATGCCATGGGTCAAGGGTGGCCTCACAAACATTGACAACCCCCCACATCTGGGGTGTGCAGAGCAGATTGCTGCTGGTGTGGTCACAGAAACCCCAGGGCTTAAAGGAAGAGACAGGCCACCTGCTGCACCTGTGGGGACCTGGCCCAGACCCGATGCTGAGCAGTGACTGCAGAAGAGGGCACGGATCCACTCCTTGCCCCAGCTTCCGGAACTGTGAGGATCTCTTCTGTCAATTCCACGGGATTGAGACAGGCAGGTTCTCTTCCTGGTGCCGCCCCCTGTGCCCAGCACCATCCCTGCCCGGGTGGTAGCACCGAATAAACAGAGATGGAGCAAGGGGCGACCAGGTTGGGACGGGGAACATCAGTCACACCTCACACAGCCTGCAGGGTCCTTCCTGGGAGGTCAGCCGGGGTGGCCAGCTTCTCAGGCTTCGCAGAGCCACGGGGATGATCACGGCTAAGGCTGAGCTGTGACTACAGGGGGGACCCCAGCCGAGTGCCCGTCAGCTGATTGGGCTGGTCCGGAGCTGGGGTGGGATGGCAGGTGGAGGACCGGCTCTGACCAGCTTCCTGTTTTCCTGCTGCAGCCCTGCCTCCCCAAGAACACTGGGCTGTCCCTGTGCTGAGCAGGAAATGGAACAGGAAATGAAAATCTTCCCAGAAAGAGGGCTTTTTGACCCCAAGACATCCCTGTAGGAGGGCTTTATTCCTTTATTCCTTTGTTTTCTTCACACACACACACACACACACACACACACACACGGTGTTTGAGGAAGGCTCCTCTCCCAGGAGCCCCCCTGTGTCCCCACGACATCCCCAGGAGGGTAGGAGGGACCACACACCCCACAGGATCTGACAGCTTCAGACACTGACTCAGCATCGCACAAGAAAGAGGTGGGATGTGCAGCCCCAATCAAGAGACAGCTCCCTGCTTCCTGCATGTCACTTGGGCTCCCCTCCAGGCTCGGAGACCCTTCCTGGACTGGCTCAGTCCTGCCAGGAACTCAGCAACGTCACCCTAATAATAACATCCGCCACCACTGATCTGTGCTGGCCGTGCACCAGGCCTCGGCAGGGTGCCCCCCCGTCCCGTGCCATCTGATGACATCCTTAGTCTCATTCCAGGTCCTACAGCTGGTAAACCGTGGGGCTGATGCGGGGGTAGGGAGAGCGAGTTTCCATGCTGAGCCCCTTCCCTCCCTACATGGCTCACCCTGCACGCTTATTGACATTGTTGTGCAGGGTGGGGGATTGGCCCAGAAAGCCAAAATCCTGCCCCACTGAACCATAGGTCATTTCATGTCCACGCTTCGGGCCCAGCCAGACACCATCATAGATCTTAATACAGTCACCGGTCGTAGATGCCAATGTTTTAGGAAAAGTGCATGAAATTGAAACTTAAAACCAAGAAAATTCCCACCGCGAGAGCTGGAAAGCTCTTGGGTCTCCGCTGTCTGGGAGAGTTCCCTGCAACATGTAGTCGGTACTATAAGGATGTCCACTGACTGTGCGAGTGAATGGAAACTCAGAAGGCCAGGTCTTATGTTACTGGGTTTCATGGTGCTGCTTAGGCCGAGGCATTAAAGCTGGTAAAATAAAAACAAGAATCCCACCTACTGCTCTCTGGAAGGCTCCTTCCACCACCAAATGGAGGAAGGCACGTGAAGGCGTCTTCTCTATCGCAGACTTAGGAGGCGCTGACTCGCAGTGTCCTCCGTGCCCTGGACGTGCCTGAGGGACCCCCGGCACCTGGCAAGCCCGCAGCCCCTGCCCTCCGAGCTCGTGGGTGGCGGCCGGTCCCCGGGGCAGAGGGCTCTTGCTCTGCGGGAAGGAGCCCACACTCTTCCCCTGCTGGCCTGAGTGATAGCTTCCGAGCACAGGCCCTCCAACAACTGTAATCCCCCGCGGGTGCACACCATTTGTATTCTGGAACACTGCATGCCTCCCCTCATTGTCTGTTTCCCATGCCCTCTCCTGACGGGTGGCAGATGGTGAACTTGACGTGCGAGGACACATCGGGCCGGCGGCCCCGGCCCCCCTCGCCCAAGCCGGATGCTGCCAGCTGGAAGGAGCGAACCACGTTAATGCACACTGGCGTCGGCGGGGTGGGGGCTCGGGGCCGTCCCAGAACCGCCTTCTGCATCCACTAGCCCTCGGAGGGCAGAGACCACAGCGTGGCAGAGATGCCACAGACCACCGCATCGATGGCTGAGAGCGCCCTCCGTGTCCTTACATGCATTATTCAGAAATCCTGACAGAAGGGTCCCTGGAAATCTGGGGCCGGGGTGCTCTCCTCCGTCCTCCCCCTGGGTGATCCCCCTACCATCCTGAGGGTGCTGATGACCTCAGCTGAGCTGGAGCGCCCCGAGTGCTGGCTTCCAGGACAAGCACCCCGACTTCGTTGCTGCCATCACCTCTTGGCCAGCAGAGATGTGTCCCAGTGGGCATTGATGGTGTCCCCCTCGAGCCAGTCCTGGGACCCCAGAGGCAGCGCCGCACCCCTCCACCCCCCTGCCCCACCAGGGAAGAGCCGGGACTCATGTGAGCTCCCTCCTTCCGGTAGCTCCTCAACCCAAGTCACCCCCAAGTCCTAACAATTTAATCCCCTAGCCTGTTCTCAAATCCATCTTTCTCTCCCATTGCTCCCATAACCGCGGTGCCGTCCCTCACCACTGCCAGAAGTCGCCTCCCAGCCAGCCCTCCTCTGCAGGCCTTGCTCCCCTCAAGTCTGCCCTCCAAGGAAGGGTTCGCAGGTGGGACCTCGTACACGTAGGGCCACAGCTGGGCCTCCTCGCCCACAGGAGGAGATCCTGGCCCCCAGCCGGCTTGCAAGTCTTCCTCCCTTGCCGTCCACACCTCCTCCTGACCCCTGCTTTGCACTTTACTCTTCAAAGATGAAAGGCGCCCCCTCTCTCCAGGGCGTGCCCCATCACCCCCAGCACAGGCCATGCTAGCCCTCACCCCTCTCAGGTGTCACCTCCTCAGGCGGCCCTCCTGACTGCTGAACCCCAACCCACCCAAATGCCTTGCCTTGGGGTGTCTCTTGTCCCCATGGCACTCGCCTGCCACCCTGAAGCTGCATTTACAGCCGTGTTGCCCGGGAGACGGACGGAGTGCTCTCTGGGACGGAGAAGGCTGCTTCATTCCTCTCTAGCCCTGGCACCCAGCATGCCCCTCCATCAATGTTCTGGAAATATTTGCTGAACTGAGAGCAAACTTGATGAATATTTACACAGTACTACATGCCCACGATTCCGCCTGGCACCAGAAACTCCTGCTCGGAGAAAAGTGAGACGACTCTTCCCGAGAAGGGCTCACATTCGTGCCTATAAAACTCCCCTTTATTGGGGTCGGCCACCCCTGCCCCCGTGTCAGGCTCCAGGGCAGGGCAGGGCAGGGAGGGAGACCACCCAGAGCTGGGTCCCTGCGAGCCTGGGCCAGCCCGGAGGAGGGAAGGGCTGGCTGTGGGGAAACCCCCTCTGGAAACAGGGGGCCTGGGGGCCTGCAGGGGCGCCGCTGGCCCAGCCTAACAGCGGCTGACCGTGACCGGGGAGGCCCTGCCGTGGTCGCTGCCGGTTTAGTAGTGTCTGCCCAATGGACGTGAATTTGTGAACCCTGTGGAACCCAGGGGGCCACATCTCCTCCAAGGGTGGCAGGCGAGAAGCCCCTCAGCCCGGAGTCTGCGGACCTGCCCGACGGGCCTCCGCCGCTGGGTGTGGGCAGGCTGGGCCTCCATCCCCCCCACACTGCTTCTCTGCCATCCAGTCTCCTCTCTCAGAGAGCTCCTGCCCTTGCCGGCCGGGGCTCCCGTGCTCAGTGCCGAGAGAGCAGGGCTGGGAGGGAGGCCACGGCTTGTCCCTCGGCTCTGCCTCCGCTGGACGTGTGTGTGGTCTTGGACTTCTCTGGGCCTCCCTCGGTTTCCTCATCTGTCCAGTGAGGACGGTTGCCTGGCCATGCCTTACAGGAAAATGAATGAATGTGGACAGAGGGCTTTGCAAAGGGAGAGTTTCTTGTTTAAAAGGCAGCGTTATTACTATGCAGGTGCCCAAGAAGAGGGCGGAAGGGACCGCTTGGGTAAGGCCCCTCCCCCAGCAGAGCTGGGCAGCAGGAACCTGCCCCGTCACCCCAGAGCGGGTAGGTGGGGTCTGTCAGCAAAGCCACCCCACGGAGGCCCCCCGGGGCTTGCTGCTGTCAGAGCTGCCCCATGCCCCACCCCTCGAGCCCAGAATCATCTCACGGGGCAAAGACGGGATCACATGGCCTGGCTCTGTTCTGAGGGTCCGGCTGCCAGAGGTCCTGTTGATCCTCACCTGGTGACAGCAGAAGCCCACCTCCTCTGCTCTGGGGACACCCTATGGGCGCCACGCATCCCTATACCTCATGCGAGGCGCGTAACCACAAACAAAAAAGTGCACAAATCACATCTGGACAGCCCACTGTATTGTCACAAAGTAAGCTCCTCCAAGAAACAGCACCCAGATCAAGAAACAGAACATGGCCAGCATCACAGGGGCTGTTGAAAACACAGAACCAAAACCAAAACACAACTTGGGAGCATTGCAGGAAGTGTCCCCCACATGTCTGAGATGCCAGCCCTGTTACTGCAAAGCGTCCTCCCATCCTAGCCAAGTTGCCAGCTCACCCAGCAGGGGCCCGCGGCATGTCCTCCAGAGCACCACAGACCCCACAGAGCCCACCTGTGTTCCAGAGTCAGCTCATGAGGACTCCTGCCTTCTCTTCCCAGACGGGAGTCCCACAGCTCAGCCCACCCCGCCCCTCTGCTCCCCAGCCCGCCCACTTCACGGGTAGCTGTTTAAAAGGCAGGGTGGACTGCTGGCCAGGCTCAGAGTCAAGGGGTGGGTGGGTCATGTGCCCCTGTCTGGTGCTGTCCTAACTCTTCCCAGAACCTTCTGAGGACCCCCTCAGCACCCACCCAGCGGCCCGCTCCTGCCCACCCCTAGGGGAGCTTTTCACGCTCAGGGGAAGGTTCTAGACCCGTTCATGGCCTTGGTCTGGAGAGAGGACAGATGCAGGAGACAACACAGGTGAGTCAGTGTCCTGGGCATAGCACCAGGCTCCGACTCGGCCACACTTCCCACCAGCCCTCTTTGCCCTGCCTACCCTCCCAAGGCCTGTCCACCCACTTCCACCAGGGGTGTGCGCAGCCGGCTGGCACCAGCTGATTGCTATGTGCTCAGGAGTTTGCAAGTGGACTGTTAAACACAGCCATCATTAAAATTTAAATTACACAAACTTAAAATTAAATAAACTATATTAAGAATAAAGGTAATACTCGGAACTCATCAATTTCTAATTATTTTTATTACATGTTACTATTATCTACGCTCGTGAGGTTACTTACACCTATTGCACACTTACGCTGGGAATGCCTGGAATTGTGGGGGACTGTCTGTCTTCCGGGCTCCCTGCCATCCCCGCCCTCTGTGCCTCTGGGCTCTGACACCCAGGCCAGGCGGAAAGGAGCCCCTGCATCTCGGACCTTCCCACCAGCTAGCTGGGCAGCTTGCGGGTTCCTTCTCGGAGGGTTTTCGGTTTCCCTAGCCCCAGAGCTCTTAGCTACCTCTGAGCACTGGGGAGGAGGAGGAAGCCGCAGACACGACCGGGTCCGAATCCTCCCCTGCCCAGGATCTCGGGCCGGTTAGGTGGATTGAAAGAAGGCAGAGCGATGCGGCAGCAGGGCCCTCCACCTACCTGTCGGAGCCCTGCCCCGCGGGTGCGCCGGGGTCCCGCAGAGCGCCTTCTGGTGGACGCAGCGCTCCAGAAATCGCCGGGCGGAAGGGCCCGGCCCTTGACCGCGGTCCCCTGCCCTCCCCTCAGAGCACCACACTTCCCTCCCGCTGCCCCAGACACTGCCCCAGGGCCCGTCCTCCCCCCCTGAGGCCCGCTACTCCATTCCCTGCGGGACGGCGCCCCTCAGTGCCACGTGCCCGGGGCCCCTCTCCCGGTGCTGAAAGCCCCGGGCCCCGTCGTGGGCGCGCCTCAGGACGCAAGGCCGCGCCGAGGGATCCCGCTCGGTGCGCGCAGCCTGCCCGGGGCCCGCGGGGCGCTTCTCCCGCTCCCACGCGCCCTCCCTCTGGGCCCTGGACAGCCTCGCCCCCGGGGCCCCCGCGCGGGGAGGTCCTCCCGAATCGCCTTCTCGCCTGGGGAAAGCCGGGCGCAAACCCGCGGGGGCACCGGGGGCCAGCACCCTCCCGCAGCCCGGGCGCCGAGGCGAATAGCGCGCGCAGCCCGGGGCGCCGCGGGGCTCGGAGCCCAGGACTGCCGCGTGCAGCCCGCGGGGTCCCTCTGGCGCCGGGAAGCGGAGGCCGAAGGACGCGCGGGCTCCGGAAGGTTCAGGGCTGAGGCGCCCAAAGAACGCCGGCGGCGGGGCGCCCGGGGGCACGGGTGGGGGCCGCGACCGCCGAGAGGGACGGAGGAGACCGGAGTTTCTCAAAAAAAGCCGGCGGCGCCTCGCACCCGCGGGCCGGCAGCCCAGCCCCCGCACCCTGCAGCTGCCTGTGGGTCCCTCGGGCTGGGGATCCGCCAGCGCAGCGCCCCGACTTGGGGGGCAGGGTCTGGGGCGTCGGCGCGGCCTCCCGGCCCGCGGCTCTAGCCCGGGCTCCTGCTGTCACCTGGAGCCCGACCTCGGGATCCTGGCGCCAGCTCGGAACTCTGACCGCCCGGGGCGCGCCAGCGGCTCGGTCTGTCCAGAGCCCGGAACCGGGCGTCCCAACGCGGACGGGAATCTGGGAGCCTCGCCTCGCGGCGCGCGCTACTCAGACAACAGGTGCGGGGTGGGGGCGGGGGGCCGGGGGTGACTATGAGTGAAGTGCCGCCGTGTGCGGAGCTCCACCGGGGGACGACCCCGCCGAGGGCCGGGACCCCTCCCCACTTGCCATGGGCGGAGAAGTGGGCCCAGCTGGGGCTCCCGGAATCCAGAGAGCCCAAGGCGCACACGGACACAGACGGCTCAGCGCCTCCCCCGGGGCTGCAGGGAGCGTCCAGCCCGGGCGGCGCCGTCTGCCCGGAATCGGACCCGCTCCGCTGGCAGGAAAGGCTCGATCCGAGAAGCGCCCGCCCGCCCTGCCGGCTCGGGGCGGGGAGCGGTGCTGCCATTCCCCCGGGACCTAGCCGGGTCCCCAAAGCCCCGCGTCTGTGGGAGGGAGGCAGGAGAGCCAGGAATGAGGCCGTGGAGAAGTCCTCAGGCCCAGGGTGTAGGCCGGCATTTCAACCCCACACGGGCATCCAAGCCGCGTGCGGCAGCCCCGCGACCCCCTCTCTGGACTCAGCGGCGGTGCGAGGCTCCGCTCCCCGGCGCTCCTCACCCGGTACTCGAGTGTAGACGATTTGAGCCCTTGGGGACCGGTCCGGCCCTGAACGCGCCCCGCCCGGGCCGAGGGTGTTCTGTGGGGCCAAGCGGGCTGGACCGAGTTCTGTCTCCCCAGCCCGCCGCGGCCTCCCACCCGCCCGCAGTCCCGCCCGACATCTGTGGACAGCACGCAGGTGGCCCATCCTGTAGTCCCCGCCCCGCGGCTCTCGGAGCCTTCGGGGAAGCGAGGCCAGCTCGCGTGGGGGCGGGGGGAGAGACGGAGGAGGCGGCCCCACGCGCGCCCGAACGACCCCCGCCCGCGCCGCGGGCCCGGCCGCGGACAATTAAAGCGGGATTCCTCCCCCGCTGACGTCGGCAGCGCCGAGGCCCCTCCCGCGGCGGCATAAAAGGCGCGGGCTCCGCAGCGCGGGCGGCAGTGAGGGCCGGGCGGCGCGGCTGTGCGGACTGCGCGGCCGAGCAGCGCGGGCCAGAGCGCGGCCGCCCGCCGAGCCCCGCCGAGCCGAGCCCCAGGAGCCGGGCCGGAGCGCCGGTCCCAGCGCCCGCAGCCATGCCGGCCGGCCGGGCCGCGCGCACGTGTGCGCTGCTCGCCCTTTGCCTCCTGGGCAGCGCGGCCCAGGATTTCGGGCCGACGCGCTTCATCTGCACCTCGGTGCCCGTGGACGCCGACATGTGCGCCGCGTCCGTGGCCGCCGGCGGCGCCGAGGAGCTCCGGAGCAACGTGCTGCAGCTGCGCGAGACCGTGCTGCAGCAGAAGGAGACCATCCTGAGCCAGAAGGAGACCATTCGCGAGCTGACCACCAAGCTGGGCCGCTGCGAGAGCCAGAGCACGCTGGACGCGGGCGCCGGCGAGGCCCGGGCCGGCGGTGGGCGCAAGCAGCCCGGCTCGGGCAAGAACACCATGGGCGACCTGTCCCGGACGCCGGCCGCCGAGACGCTCAGCCAACTCGGGCAAACTTTGCAGTCGCTCAAAACCCGCCTGGAGAACCTCGAGGTCCGCGCGCGCGCCGCGGTTCCCCCTCCGGCTCGTGCGCCCCTCTGCCCTGCCCCACCCCCACCCCCACCCCCGCCTCGGCCGGGCGCTGATGCCCGACCGGGGCTGCCCGGAGCCTGCGGGGCCCAGCAGACGGCCATTCGTCCGAGCTCCCCGCCAGGCCGCCCCCGCATTCGCCCTGAGGGGACCGCGCCACGGGCCTCCCAGCACGGTCCCCGCTGCGCGCGTAACCGTGTGGTTTCCCCCCGCCCTTGCACCCCCGCAGCAGTACAGCCGGCTCAATTCCTCCAGCCAGACCAACAGCCTCAAAGATCTGCTGCAGAGCAAGATCGATGACCTGGAGAGGCAGGTGCTGTCTCGGGTGAACACTCTGGAGGAGGGCAAGGGTGGCCCCAAGAACGATACGGAGGAGAGGGTCAAGATCGAGAGCGCCCTGACCTCCCTGCACCAGCGGATCAGCGAGCTGGAGAAAGGTAACGGCCGGGGGAGGGGCGCCGGGCGGGGGGGGGGGGCGCCGTGCTGCCTGCGAGGCTCCCTGGCCAGTGGGACCCTGCCTCTCCTCCTGGCTTCCTGAATAGCTCCGCTCCAGGCTGTAGAAGCCTGAAGCTCCTCCACCCCTCCAGCCCCTTCCGGCTTCCTGAATCCCTGCCCTGGGTTTTGGGGTTTCCAGTCGATGTTTCTGATAGGGCTGGGGCCCCCTGGGCTGGGAACATATGGAGGGAGGGGAAGCAGAGCCAGGAAGGGATTGACTGGTGTCGGCTGCACCCCCGCCCCCCAACACACACACACTGGAAGGATTTTTCCAAGTCTGATTTGTTTAATCTTCAGTAAGTTTGCACTGTAGCTGTGTCGTTCCCAAGCCCTCCCTGGTAAGAAAGACTGGCTCTAGCCGGTCCCCATCCCCAGCAGGGAATGGGGTGCAGGCTGGGGATGGTCCATTTTCTCTCACCTCCATGGCACCCCTGCTGTCCTCTGGGGATCTCCGGGTTACCCCCTACAGGTGAGCCCCTTCCCTGTGGTTTTATTTTCTGAATGACTCAAGCCCTGGCATCTTGCATGTCCTGTGGTTCCTGGGTCACCAACTCTGGCCAGCACCTGCACCCCGGGGCTCACAGATGAGCTGGGCTCAGCCTTGAAGTCACAGAAATCAAACAAGGTTGTAAAAGTGGGGGGTTTCCTGGGCTTGGAGCAGGGCCACGTGACCCTTCTTGGACCGCAAAATGTGCCGGATGGATTTAAACAGTGCCATCTTAAGGCACGTTATGTAACTGAAAAACAGATCAGGGGAAGGGATGGGGGAGGGAGGGGGGAGGAAAGGAGGGGAGATTTCTGGGGGGGGGGGGATGAAAAACATCCCCTAGAGAGGTCAGGGGCTGGATCTACTCCAAGGCGTGCATGGGGGCGAGGGCGGGAATACAAGTCCAAGATGGTTGGGGGGAGCACTGAGGGGGCCAGGCCTGCTGTTCCCTGATACCTGAATGGATGGGGGGTTGCTGGCCCAGCAGGATGCCTTTTAGAAATAATTCTCGGCCTGGGGGCCTGTTTCCTTCTGGACTCCTGGCAAGCCCCGAGCACACCCAGGAGCTTGCAGGTGTGTGTCTTCCTGGCTCTGGGCCCTGTGCCTTTGCCCACTGCTGGGTTGGAATGTTTTGCCTGGAGTCGGTCACACCCTAGCCAGGGCCACAGCTACAGTGCGTGTGGGCTGAGAGGGGGCAGACAAGCATTCGCCAGGACATCTTTGGCAGGCAGGGAGCTGGTGGCTGTTGTGTGAAGGGAGGCTGTCAGGCCAGGAGCCCGATTTTTCAGGAGACACAGAGGAAGCTCTCCCTGAGAATGAGTGACATAGTCCTCAAAGCAGTCACCCCGGGGGGGCCCTGGCTCCAGGGATGACTCCCCACCCCCTGCTGTCCTACCCTCTCAGCAGGGCTCCAAGCAGAGTTGCTGGAAGAGCCTCAGAAGAACATCTTTCCTGCCTGGGGGGTAGATAGGATTCTGGAAATAGCCCGAGTCCTCAGGGCTCACTGATTGGGTCAGAAGAGTGACCAGGGACTGCAGCATGTCCCGTCCTCGAGGGGAGTGAGCTGGGCACCGGGGGTCTGCTTGTCTTGGGTGGGAATCCGAGAGGAGTATTTGTGAACTGCATCCAGGAATCAGGTCTGCTGAAGGGGCTGCTCTGGGGGGCAGCTAACCTCTTTGGGGCTGGAGGAGACCTCCTTCTGTGGCCACACCACCAAGGGCCAGTTTATCTGGTGTGCACTGACCCATTCTCTGCCCAGACCCACCACGGTCCCCCCACCCCCATCCCAGCCTCCCCAGGGGCAGGATGTGGGAGCCTGAGCAGTGAGGGCAGAGAACGTGGGTCAGCTCTTTTGTTCTGGCCCTGTGCCCTGGGCAGGGCAAAGCACTTGACCCCGCTGGGCCTTCCTCTCAGCAACTATAAAATGGAGATAAGTCTGCTCCTCGGCTTCCCAGAGCTAGAGGGCGGCTAAGGGGGGAGCATGTTTCCGACTGGGACAAGTGCTTTGAGGTGCAGATGAGGTCTGTGTCTTGTCCTTTCCAGGTCAGAAGGACAACCGTCCCGGAGACAAGTTCCAGCTCACATTCCCGCTGCGGACCAACTACATGTATGCCAAGGTGAAGAAGAGCCTGCCGGAGATGTACGCCTTCACAGTGTGCATGTGGCTCAAGTCCAGCGCTGCCCCTGGGGTGGGCACGCCCTTCTCCTATGCCGTGCCGGGCCAGGCTAACGAGCTGGTTCTCATCGAGTGGGGCAACAATCCCATGGAGATCCTCATCAACGACAAGGTAGAGCCCCCAGCCCTCTGGACTCGTAGGACAGCATAGTGAGGCCCCCCAGGCCCCCCTCCCCCCGGCCCTGGGGCAGATCTGCAGCTACAGATGCTGCTGTGCCCCCCGCACAGAAGGGCCCATCAGGCAGGACTGGGGGGAAGTGAAGGGGAAGACGGGGAGGAGGGGCGCCCTTGCTGCCCACACTCCCTGCACGGTGTGAAGCTGGAGCTTTCCCAGACAGAGGCCTCCCAGGGTGGGGGTTGGCACAGGATGATCCAGAGGGTGCTGCATCCCTCCGATCGAACCCCGGCTCCTCCTCCCCTAGCTCGCCTCCGAACTGGCTTTGTTCCTTGTATGTGGAGGACCGCAGATGCTCTAGGGGTGGTGAAGGTACCCCCAGAGATTCTGCCAGAGTCCAAGTCTATCCTGCTCAACCCCTCATCCCTGGGAGGAGGTCAGATGCACATGAGCCCCTGGAGGGTGCAGCCTCTTCCCTCCCGGGAGCCTTTTCCGAAGCTGTGAAATGAGCTGCCGGCCTTCCACTCCCCAGTGTCTGTGGCAGCATTGGTACGGAATATCTCAACCCCAGGCTGGGTATTGGAATCCAGGCCCCTGCTGTTGAGGCCTGGACCAGAAAGGGTGGTTCCTTTCTGGGCTCCATGTCTCCAAGTTAAAGGGTGTGCGGGTCCTTTTGTCTGCCGCACCATCCACCCCCCCCACCCCGAATGCTAGAGAGGAAGGGGAGTCCCAGGCCGGAGGCTGGCCCGAGTCCGAATCTCTGCAGAGGCTGTGCGGGTGTAGACCCCGCAGATCTGGCAATTATCGTGTTGGAGGAGAGCAGAGAGGCCCAGACCGCAGCAGTGAGCTGAGACCCCAGCGGTGGGACTCTCCCTCCCAGGGCTGGTTTTGTAGACCAGCAGAGTGGGAGGCGGCTGAGGAGGGGTGAGGACATTGTACATTCAGATCGATCTTAGGGGCCCCTTGACAAATCGTCACATTTCCTATGTGACTCCATGATCCATCGATGGATGGGGCTGGCGGACAATGAGGTCACAGGGGCAGGTGCTGAGAGAATTCAGTAATGGCTCTTGGTATTTATTTTAAACGTCGTGATCAGAAGAATAACGGTTGACGTGGTGAGTAGCGATGATCACTGATCTGCATTGTGCCCCTGTACCCGTCACGTCATGTGTGTCCTCCTCCTTCCCAGGTGGCCAAGCTACCCTTTGTGATCAATGATGGCCAGTGGCACCATATCTGCATCACCTGGACCACCCGGGACGGGGTCTGGGAAGCCTACCAGGATGGCACCCAGGGTGGCAATGGCGAGAACCTGGCACCCTATCACCCCATCAAGCCGCAGGGGGTGCTGGTGCTGGGCCAGGAGCAGGTACTGGCCTGGGGGCCGGCAGGGGTGCTGGCTGTAGGGGGAGGAGCCCCAGAACCAGAGGAAGGAGAACCAGGGTGGGTGACCAGGAACAAGGGGGAGCAAGGAGGGAGCGGGTCAGAGGGGGAAGTGGTCCCCACATTCCCAGAAGGAGCCAAGGGAAGCAGGTTCTGCAGCAGTTTGGGCTAGGTTCCTGCACAAGTGGGAGTGGGCTTTGGTCCCAATGTTCGGGGGCTGCAACGACACTTTCTTTGGCACGGGAAGGCCAGTCTGCCTTTAGCGATGCATAATTTATTTCCTGGAAGTGGTTTGTCTCTCATTGGGCACCCAGAGGGAAGCGTAGGTGGGAGGGTCCCAGACCTTCTGTTCCCGATGGGCTCGGCAAAGAGTGACATCTGAGCTCGTCCCGGCAGGGAGAGTAGCAGAGGCTCCCCCAAGGCCCTGCTCTCATGGTGGTGCATGGTCCCAGCTGACCCACTCACTGGCCGAGGGACAGGCCGCACGTCAGGCAGAGTCCAGGTGTCCCCGGGAGATGCTCTGCATCCAGGACAGAGGTGGCCAGTAGTGGCCCTTTTCCTGGGCTCCCCATGGGAGGGGGACCAGTGCATAGCTAAAGACCCAGAGACAGGACATGAAAGGGTACTACGAGGTGGATGTGAGAGCCCCTGATGGGGCAGACACAGACACGTGCCCCCTTCGAGAGACCCCACCCCCGCCCCTACAGCCCCTTCCACCCTCACCCTCTGCTTTTCTCTGAAGGACACCCTGGGTGGTGGGTTCGATGCCACCCAAGCATTCGTGGGCGAGCTGGCCCACTTCAACATCTGGGACCGCAAGCTGACCCCCGGGGAGGTATACAACCTGGCCACCTGCAGTGCCAAGGCCCTTTCTGGCAACGTCATTGCCTGGGCCGAGTCCTACATCGAGATCTACGGGGGAGCCACCAAGTGGACATTCGAAGCCTGTCGCCAGATCAACTGAGGCTCCTGCCGCCGAGCCTCCCGCCCCCCGGGCCTGCCAGCCCGCCTCCCCCCTGCTTGTGCGGTGATGACCCTCTCGTGTCTTCTTCTCTCCCTCTCCCCAGGAGTGACTCAAGGCCCTCACCCGCGCACGCGCACGCACACGCACACAGCCCAGGCCGCCCTCCTGCCCGGGAGGAGGCCCCGCTTCCCTGGAGGAGCCCGCGCCTGGTCTCAGGCCCGCCCCGCTCGCGCTCGCCCTCGGCTGCAGCTGCGACATGGGGCCGGGCAGACGTAGGTGAGGATGTGTGTGTGGGGGCGAGTGTGTGTCTCTGGGGGGAGGCACTTTCTTTCAGAATGAGCTGTCTCCTTTCCTTCTTCCTCTGTGGTGTTGGGAAATCTTGTGACTGGTCGAATGTCTGTACTTGCCAACTCTGTGAGCTGCCCGCAGGCCTCGGGGCTGCGCAGCTTCCTCCACACGCGCGTCTGTCTTTGCAAACCTTTTCCAGAGCCACCTCTCCTCTACCGGGAAAATAAATGTCTTGTAGCAGTTGGTTCGAGGCTGGGGGGCCTCTCCACAGAGAATTTCTCTTTCGTAGTAGGAGCGGATTCTCTCTGACTGTGCCCTGGGGTGGCACCTTGTGCTCTCCAGTGGTGAGACAGGGAGAGGCTGCCGAGGGGCAGGGGGGGTGCGGCCGGCCTCAGGAAGCGGGCAGTCCCCACCCAGTGCCCAGGCAGCGCCCCTGCGGGTGGCACCTGAGGACGGTGCTGGGCCTGGGAAGCTGGTTTGCATGTCCAGCTCTCTGGCTTTGGCCCAGGACTGGGTCTCCAGTCCACAGTCTTGCACCCTTTCAAGGGTGGTCTCCATCCCTCCCTTTCGGCTGCCCACTAGTGCCCCTGAGAGGGGGCTGTCCCCCTCCCAGCCCAGGAAGCCAGGCTTTCCCGGCCCTCCCTTTTGAACTCTGCAGTGGAGACCAGAGGCATCATGGGTCAGCTCGACAAGGGACCTTTTAGACAAGGAAACCCACATTCTGATTGAGACCCAGCCAGTTAGGACCAGTGACACTGAAACTGGACCAGTGGATGAGAAGGTCCGAGCTAATTTTGACAGCCATATTCCTCCCACGCCCCCAGGCCCAGGTCAGCTGGCCGTGGTGAGTCCTCCACGGGAGCGGGGCCTCGGGAGGCCTCCCACGCGGAACTCCCCGGCCAGCGCTGGGGCCTGAAACCCACTCCCCCTTCTTTACAGGGCTCCAGTCCTGCAGCAGCCCCCGACCTGTCACCAGCTGGTGACACTGAGACACGACTAGTGTCCAGAACCTTGAACTTTATTTTCCCCCATGAAAAGCACCCATACATTTCCTTCTAGTCCTTCCGAGGCAAGGGGAAATGTGTGTGTGTGTGCGCGCGTGCGTGTGTGTTCCTGTGTGTGCATGTGTGTTGAGAGAGAGAGAGAGAGAGAGAGAGAGGAAGTTCACGAAGACGGGCCGTGCCCCAGGGGGGCTCCCTGCTGTCGTACCATATGGGGGTCGCACACCTTGAGGGCACCCTGGACTCTGTCACCAGGAGTCCAATTAGCAAAAGGCTGGCAAGTCTTTCTAGAAATTCTACCACACTGCCTGGCTCATCTACAGCTGCAGACATTTCTTTGGGAGGAGCAGGTGTCCCCGTCTTCTGTTCCTTCCAGGGGCACCTGTCTCCTCACACACAGGTCCCTGTTGCGTCGGAAACCTAGTGCATCTGCGTGCATCTGTGTTGGTGTCTCCGTGTCAGTGTCCACGTGGGTGTATGCACAGTGCCCGGTCACCGTCCTGTGACGCATCGCTCTTGCTCAGAGGGTGCGGGCCGGGCGCCGCGCTGCGTGTTGTGGTTCAGCAGTGGCTTTTTCTGAGACCCTTGTGCTTCGTCAAAGCCCGTCGGGTTGTGGCATCTTTGGATCTGCAGGGATCTTCTCTGTTTGCATGTTCCTCGGGGTGGCGCGTCCCTTGCTCCCTCGGTCTGATGTGTGCCCCCTGCCTGCATGAACTTCTGGTTCCGTGTCGTGTGCCCAGTGCCACCCATCGTCCTGTGACCATCCGCGTCGCTACAGAAAATGGCTGGAGAAGCAAGCCAAGGGTGTCGGGGGAGGTCAAGGGAGGGATCAGTCTCCCTCTCCCTCCTCCCCACTCCCCAAACACACCAAGAAGTATTTTTCACATGTAGGTTGACAAGGAGCCTAAACAAAGCCCATGATTGGGACGGAGCGAGAGCTTGGAATCACCCCTCTAGACCAGGTCGGCCCCACCCCTCACTTCAGCCCCCTCGCGGCTTTTGCTTAGGCGAGGCCCGCAGGGGGCTGGGTGCTCTCCTGCCAGCACCCCACACCAGCCCCTGCCGATCTAGCGGACCCCAGACCACCCTCCGCCCCAGGCGGCCGTGGTGGGAGCTGTCCGTCCAGGACCACAAGCCATCCTCTGCCCTAGCTAGAGACGGGCAGAGCATACCCCAGACGCTTATGCCTCTGTCCCTTTGGCCTCCTGCCCTGTTCCCCTTCCTGGCCCTCCCCTGATGCCCCCACGGTGCCAGGGACAGAAGCTGACATTCGGCTCCCTTCCCGCCCCTAGCTGGAGTCTGTGCCAAGCCCTTGACTTGTTTTGTGTTAACACTTGGCACTCTGCCGGCCCCAAGGAAGGTTGATGACACAGCCACAAATCTAATCCACGTAGTCTCCCATCTCCTCCTTAATCTGATCGACGCTCCCTCTTGCACTGAATAACACATGCCTATCTCAGGTAAGCCGTTTTATAAAATAAGAAGACACACAGCACTGCTGAGGCGGTGTTAGCTCTTGCTGAGCTGGTGTCCCACAGCTCCCTGGGTGTCCGAGGTGGGGGAGCTGCTGATGGAGGCTCTCCGGGCCCTCGGGGCTTAGATCCCACTGGAATCGTAAGCCTTCTTGCTTTTGATAACACGGTATTATTTCTCTTACTGTAGAAGAAAAAGTTTATTACCAAACAAGAGTATTTTTATGAAAGAAAAGGACAAACCTATAAAATTAAATCAACCTCTATCTCCCTGGAAAATACTTTCAGGCTCCGCCAAAACGTAGGACTGAAAGCGTGTATTTTGGAAGAAAGAGATACATTTTGTATGCTTTCTTTTCCTTTTGTAGATTCCCAGTTTATTTTCTAAGACTGCAAAGATCACTCTGTCACCAGCCCTGGGACCTGAGACCAAGGGGGTGTCTTGTGGGCATGAGGTTCAGTCCTTCCAATGAGCTCCAGAGAGGGGCCACCTGTGCTCAAAGGTGTTGGGGGCCAGGATGTGAATTGGCCATTTATGGTGGACCCTTTGCCTCGGAGCTGACTTAAGTCAAGGACTTGATGATCAGTTCCAATCCTGGTAGAAAGAACTAGGGTTACGTGTAGGTAACACAAAGAGGATAATATCCTTTATAATCTCATGACAACCAAAATGTGGCTTGACATAGCCATGGTTTCATCTCTTAAAACACAGTGTGTAAATTTATCCAACTAATGATGGGAAATGTGTCACTTCCATGCACAGTGGACTTAAGTGCAATTTGTTGAAGGGGAATAAGTCATTGAGGAGAAAAAAAAAAAGCCCAATACTTAAGAGTCCCAATTTTGTCTTATTTGCCAAAAAAAAAAAAAAAAAATCCAGCAAAGCAAACCCCCTCTGGTTGATATTGTTATAATGTATATATTGTATAATATGAAAGAGAATCGATGTATCTTACTTTTTCATTATTTGCTAACCAAAGCTGTACATTTTTCATATGATCTGCAGCCTTTTGGGTATCAAATGGGTCAAAACCATGGGACCTGCCACCTCCCATCAGCAATTCTGGAAATGCACTATTTCTACTGGTATTGCTTTTTTTTTTCATTTTCTTGCTGAAACGACATGAATTGTTGAGTTTATTTTTACACAGTAAAGAGTGAAGAAAGACGGTGGTCTGAGTGGAGTGTCTCTTTTCTCAAGCTCGCCAATGCCACCCCGACCTGCCTCGGGGCGGGGGCGCCCAGGGACCCCCACCGGCAGGGCCGTGCAAGCCTCGTGTTTGCGTGGCACTGTGCCCTCGGCAGTCCCACAACCCCTTGCTGACACTGGGACATGGGGGGGGGCTCCCCAGTTCACAGGTGCAGCTGACACGGAGGCAGAGAGAGGGGAAGGGATGCCCCGGCGGGGTAAGGCCACGCTGGGCTTGGGGTGCAGAGTAACCCCCTCTTCCTCGCCTCCCCTGCAGTCCCGCTCCCTCCCCCTGAATGCACTGTCCCACCGCACAGCCAGGCAGGGCCCCAAGCCGCCTGGCCTTGTTCTTCCCAAACAACCCTGTTCTGTTTTTTGCCACGTCACCGCTGACTGGATCATGGCCAATGCCTGGTTACCTCCCCTCTTCTGGGGTTCCCAGGCCCCTTCCCTCCACTCAAGTATGAGCATTCCCAGATCCACATAACCAGGGGAAGTGGGTGATGCAGGAACCCTGAGCGCTGGCCAGAGCTTCCCTGCCCCTCGCGAGCCAAGCTAGACTCTGGATGGACCTAGAACTTGTGAACTGCTCTAAGGGGACAAAGTGGTCAAGAGCCAAAGTAGCCCACCTGGCTGATGGGTCTCCCCACACCCCAACACGCACGCGCACACACACATACACACACCCCGGCAGCTTCGCCGAAGGGCTGAGCCCCTCTGGCTGCTTGCTGGCATGGGACGCACCGACTGCAGATGGGCCTATACGCTCGGCCTTGCCCACAGACTTCCTGTCCATGCAGTGGCGTTCTCTGTCCAGGACTCAGGAGCTGGGGTTTGCTGGGCCGTGAGCAAGCCACCTGTTGCCCGCGGTGGTTCGGAGGGAGGAGGTTAGGCGTCCGCAGGGCAACAGGCAGGCAGGCAGGCCGTTCTCTCTGTTGCCCCTGGGGGAGGAGCCTGTGTCCTCCAGAGCGGCCTTTGGCAGGTGGCGTCCACCTGCAGACGTCACTCGTGGCCCCTGTGGTCAGGCCCGAGGGTGTCCCCAGTGCCGGCAGCCCCAGCCCACATGCCACCTCTTTGCCGCCCACTCAGGAAGGCGCGTGGTTATGCCTGCAATAACATCTTCAGTTTCTAATTTCCATGAAGAGCTCATTCAAAAACTCAGGTGTTTTAACTATCATTAGAAACAAATTTCTTTCTGCACTTCTCACACCTGATCCTGGCACATCAGTGAACGACTTCGGGGGCCTCGGAACTGAACACCGCCTCTCAGAAGGAGGCTGCCAGGCCCAGCCGGGAGCCGGCTCCCGTGGGAGTCCGAGCGGAGGGACTCAGGATTGCAAAGCTAGAGAGTATCGGAAGTCAGTCACTCCAGCAGCCGGTCAGATGCTCGAAACTCTTCTCGGCTTGCACGCTTCTGGTGATGGGGACCTCACTATCCCATGGAGACGGTCTGTCCCACTTTCAGGCATCAGGGAGTTTTCTTCATCTTTCTGCCTGTTTTCTTTCTTGTATATTGTGCTCAGTTCCTTAGATGGAGCTGCAGGCTCCTCCCATCTGTCTCCGCATGTGAGGACAGCCACCATGGGGTCCTGAGTCTTCCCCACCCCTCAGCCATCAAACCGCCGGGGGCAAGGGGCGACCTGTCTGATTTGTGGCTTTGTCTAGCCCCGCCCTCAAGGAGGGAGAAATGCTACATCCGAGGCCTGTGAGATGTCTGGGCTGGGAGAACCTTGAGGGTCAACTAGTCCAACCCCTCCGCTTTCCGGATGAGGGGATCGAGGCCTGGGGAGGCTGTGTTCGAAGTCACACATCTTGTGTGTGTGCCAGGCCGGAATCAGAACTCAGGATTCCGGACTCCCAGCCCAGTGCTCTCCCAGCCTGCCTCCTGCCACTGTCCTCACCTGTAACATGAGGCTAACAGCCCTACCTGGCAGGCTTGTGAAGAGGGGACGAGCAGGTGTGCACACAGGGCCGGCCACAGAGAAGGTAAACATGGGGGCTGGGCCCTCCCCTCCTCTTTCTGCATCACCAAGACCCCTCCTCCAGATTCCACTTGAGAGGGCTGGCCCCTGCCCCTCATGGCCCCACAGGGCCTTCCCATGGACCATCCCCTCTGGGAAATACTGCCCAGGTTGGGGGGTGTGGTCTTCTCGAGGTTGGGGGTTGGGCCATGGGACATCTCGGCTGTAGCCCTGGGGTCCAGTGACTCCGAGGGAATGTGGTCAGTGTCAAGTATCTTGGAAGGCCTGGGAGGCCAGTTGTCAGCTCCTGGCGGCTCCTGAGGGCTGCTTCCCCCCAGCCCTCGCCGCCACCACCACCCAGGACCCCAGAGGCTCAGCCTGCGTGGCTGACCTGCTCTGGGGCTTATCAAACTCCCTCCCTGACGCCCCCATGAGGGGCAACAGAGAAGCATCTACCGACCAGTCGGGGGTGGGGGGGTCTGACTTGAAGTAGCCCACTGCAAGTACAAGATCTGTTTGAAGTCCTGCATTTTACCTTAAACTGCGATGCAAATCTTCATCCTCCTCCACATGGATCCCTCCCTGTCCCCTGCCTAGGTCCCCTGCTCTAGGAGGCTGGTGCCCACGTCCCCCTAGCATAGAAAGATAGGGTAAGGCTGGAGGGTCTCTGCAGGCTCTTTGAGCTCTCCCTGGGGCCTAAGTGCCGGTCTCCCCAATCCTTGGGTATCAGTGCGGTCCCTCTGCTCCGAGCCCCTGCTCACACAGGCCCCTGCCTCACCATCAGTCCCACGGCCCTGGGACCTGCCCTCACTGGACCTTTCCACAAGGTTGGCTGTCCTTTCAGTGTCCCTGTTTTCCTTCTTCAAAGCCTCAGGCCAGACCCCTGCTCTCTCAACCACACATGAGTTCACATTTCTGATCATCGGTAGTGGACCTGGGTCATGGTTTCTCCCCGGAATTTTCTTAGTCACCATGGAAATCAGGGTGCACAGAGGTCCCGGGTGGGGCCCGCACCTCGGAGGTCCGGAGCACAGAGCCCCTTACCGGGACCCAGTCACCCACCCTTTACGAGCTGGGCCTCCCAGCATGGACAACATGGACCCGGTGGTCTCGCTTTTGGGAAGGGTGCAGGGCACAGGGGCAGACAAGGGTGCGAGACAATGAAAAGCCACAGTTCATTCATTTCTTCATGAAGGACGCATTTCCGGAGCACCGACCACGAGCAGGCGATGCCCGGTGGGTGGTCTGCCGGGCAGAGGAGGGGCGGTCTCCGGAGGGTTGCTGGCCAGCTCCCACAGTGGGGGAGGGCAGGGGAGGGCGGGAGAGGGCTGGTGTGAGTTTGCAGGCTTGCATGCCTATAAGACATTGCCAAGGAAGCCGTCTGTCCCCTGTTTGATTCCTGTGCTTCTCAATTCAGGCCAAGGTGGGGGGCCATCTGCTAAAGTGGGCACAGATAAAACATTTTCACTGTGCAGAAAATTGGCTTCTGAGGGGAGGCTGTGTGCTCAGGACAGAAGCAGCCTGCAGAGTTCCTGCCAGAGGCGCCAGGCAGTGCTGGGCTGCAGGGAGAGAGGCGCTGGAGCGGTGGGGGCCGCAGGAACACCCCTGCACCCCTGCCCGCCCCCGCTGAGCTCAGGGCACCAAGCCCCTTCTTAAGGCTTAGGGGCCCTTGCCTAGGGGTCACTTAAATCTTTTTAACGGCGTTGTTGAGCTATAATTCACATACCATATGTTCCACCCATGTAAATATACAATTCGATGGCTTTTATGTGTTATAGTACTAATTTTTTAAAAATTGGGGGAAATGTATATAACACACAATTTAATGTCACTCAAGCGTGCAATTCGGTGGCTTTAATTACATCCACGATGTTGTGCAACCATCACCACCATCTCGTCCCAAAACGTTTTCATCCCCCCAAACAATAACTCTGTCCCCATTAAGTGTTAATGCCCCAGTCCCCTCCCCCAGCCACGGGTAACCTCTAACCTGCTTTCTGTCCCTATGAATCTGCCTCCTCTAGGCCCCTCAGAGCAGTGGGATCGGACAATATTTGTCCTTCTGTGTCGGGCCAACTTCACCGAGCATCATGTCCTCCAGGCGCATGCACGGTGTGGCAGGTGTCAGGCCGCCCTTCTTTTTCATGGCCGAGTAATACTCCACCGTGCAGATGAAGCACATTCTTTCCCTTCATGGGCACTTGGGCTGCGTCCACCTTCCGGCTGTTGTAAATAGTACTGCTGTGCACATGGGCGTCCCAGGATCTGTTTTGGGCCCTGCTTTCAGTTATTTGGGGTATATACCTAGGAGTGGAATCATATGGGAATTCTATGTTTAGCCGTTGGAGGAGCGGCCAAATTGCTTTTTACGGAGGCGCTGCACCGTTTCGCATTCCCACCAGCAATATACTAGGGTTCCAATTTCTCTACCAACATTTGTTACTTCTGTGATCTTTCTTTCTTTTCTTTCTTTCTTTCTTTCTTTCTTTCTTTCTTTCTTTCTTTCTTTCTTCTTTCTTTCTTCTTTCTTTCTTTCTTCTTTCTTTCTTCTTTCTTTTTTTCTTCTTTTTTTGATAGTAGCCATCCTAATAGGTGTGAGGTGGTATGTCGTGATTCTGATTTGTGTTTCATAGTGATATGTGATATTGTGATATCGCACGGTATCTGTGATACAGTGATTTTCACATGCTCATTGGCCGTTTGAGTATCTTCTTTGGAGAAATGTCCATTCAAATCCTTTGCCAGTTTTTTAGATCAGGTGTTTGGTTTTTTTTTATTGTTGAGTTGTAGGTGCTCTTTACATGTTCTGGATATGAATCCCTTATCAGACATATGACTTCTGAATATTTTGTCCCACTCCGTGGGCTGTCTCTTTGCTCTCTCAGCCATGCCCTTTGATGCACAAAAGTTTGACATGTTGATGAAATCCAATTTATGTATATTTTTCTTTTCTTGCCTGGGCTTTTGGTGTCATAGCCAAGAAATCATCATCTTGACTAAATCCTACTCGTCCCTGCCCCTCCCCCTGCCCGTGGGCACCCGGGACCCCTTTGCAGGCCACACACAGGTGGTCTGCGTGGCTCTATGTCCCCTCCCCCCAGAGCCCACGCCATGTCCTTCCTCACAGAAGCCTCTTCTGGCTTGAACATTCTTGGCTCTGGGCTTTGCTCTTCAGAATTTTGGTTCTCTAAGAATCACAGAATGCTAGCACAGATGTAGAAAGAAGAAAAAAAAAAAACACCAGAAACGCTCTTTGAAATAAGAGCTGACTGCTTTCACATTCTAGGGGAATAGCAGAACCCAGACCAGTGTGACTCCTGTTAGGAAAATACCCCCACGGCTTTCGATGATGTGGAAAGCTATGCCCTGCTCTGTGCTCTCCCTCTCCCCTGCCTCCAGGGGTCCAGGCAGGAGGGAAGGGGCGAGGGGAAGAGAGTGGGCGCCTGTGGTTTCCTCAGGCATCCTGGGAGGAGTGAGAGCCTGTGGAACAGAGGGTAGGGAGAGGAAAGATGCGACATCACAGGCCGGGGGGCCGGGGGGGCGCCCACCTGCCAAGAAATGCCCTGTGTTATCTGGGCCGCATGGCTTGCCGTCCCCGCGTGACGACTCGCGGTGAATGTCCGCTGCCCAGAGCTACCCGCATGAAGGGTGCTTTGCACTGATGAAGGAGTCAGGCGGTGTCCAGCGTGGGCCACCCGGGAGCACGTGGCAGAAGCAGGAAAGGCGAAGGGGGGTAACCAGGAGAGACGTGGGAACCCTCACGGGATGTGGGGCTCCAGCATTTATGGATGGGGCTGTCACCGCTGAACACTGTTCCCCCAAACTCAGGTCCACCCACAACCTGTGAGTCTGACCTTATTTGGAAATGGAGTCCTTGTAGATATGATCCAGTTAAGTAGAGTGGTTCTGATCCAATGACCCGTGTCCTCACCAGAAAGACACAGAGGCACGGCGGAAGGCCCAGTGAAGACAGAGGTGGAGGCCAAGGGATTGCTGGTGGCTCCGGCAGCTGATGGGGAGACGCGGACCAGATTCTGCCTCAGAGCCTCTAAGGGGACCCAGCCCTGCCGACACTTTGGCATCAGACTTCTGGCCTCCCAGAGCCGTTCGAGAATACATTCGCAGTGTGTGAAGCCTCTCGGTGTGGGGTATCTTATGACAGGAGCCCCAGGAAAGAACAGAGCGGCTGACGTCTTTCATTTTAAAAGCATAGTGAGGGGATGGCTAGTCAGTTGAGCACCTGACTCTTGATTTCGGCTCAGGGTCATGAGATCGAGCCCCGTGTCGGGCTCCACGCTCAGTGAGGAGCCTGTTAGAGATTCTCTCTCCCTCTCCCTCTGCTCCCGCTCGTGCTCTCTCTCTCTCTCAAATGAATTAATAATTTTTAAAAGATTTTATTTATTTATGTGTGAGAGAGAGAGAATGAGAGAGAGAGTACGAGATGGGGGAGGGTCAGAGGGAGAAGCAGACTCCCTGCTGAGCAGGGAGCCCCATGCGGGACTCAATCCTGGGACTCCAGGATCATGACCTGAGCCGGAGGCAGTTGCTTAACCAACTGAGCCACCCAGCACCCTCAAATGAATTAATAATTCTTTAAAAGCAAAGCAAAGAGAGGCCCCTAAGCCTGGAGGCCTGGGAACACCAGATGGCGGACCCTGGCTGGCCCTGGGGTCCCTGCTTCCAATCAGGGGGCCGGGTCCTACCACATGAAGGAGTCAGACCCCCTTCAGGCAGAGCAAAGGGTAGGCTCTGAGCACCAGCTTCTCTGCTTCTTAGGGCTCAGGGGTCACCAGGCTCTGGCCATTGGCATCTGGTGGTGGGAATTAGAGGCTGAAGAAACTGGCCACAGCACCTGTGTCCTTCACCTGCCCTCCCCGCTCCAGCCCTGGTCTCCAAGTGCTACAGCGAAGGAAGGGGTTGAGAGTGGGCTCTTGGACACCAATAAATGCCCGAGCGGTTTGGGAGGATAGGAGCTCCACCCACGAACCGTCCCTGCCCCCCACCACTGTGGTGCGCCGGTGTGGGACTCAGCCTCCTGGCTGTGGGATTTGGTGGTGGCACGGGGGAGAGGCGCAGGACATGAGCGGGGGCCAGAAGATGGCGGCGAGAGGTTTGCCGGGTGACCGGGATCCAAGGACAGAGCATGAGGCCCGGCGGGGAAGGCAGCCTGGACTGGGCCATGTGCGCCCTGGGCAGCGGGACTGGGCAGAGGGACTGGCCACGTTGAAGGGCCTGACGGGCAGCCTGTGCAACCATGGGGGGGGGGGGACTGGCATGGCAGGAGCAGCTCATGAAGGGAGAGAGGAGCAGGAGGGGGGGGGGGGGGTTGCAGTGCACGGGGCAGCCGGAGGTCAGGTCACACAGGGTCGTGGGAGGGGAAAAGCAGCAGGCCTTGGTGTGCTGGTGGCTGGCCCCCGACAATTTCGGGCCTAAACAATGTCACCGAACACTAACATTGATCAGGGCCTCTCTGTGACAGAGATGGATCAAGACCAAGGCAAGGGCGCCCTGCGGTCACATCAGAGCGCAGACAGAGCGCACACGCTGTCCAGGCTCAGGAACGGCCATGCTGGGTCCTGTAAGTCCTTGCTGTCCCCTCGTGGGTCCCCCAGCACTGGGTTTTGTAAGTCCTTGCCGACACCCTCCTGAGGACACGGCCCTCGGCTCCCTGCGCTGTGCAGACTCGCTGGCTTCATCCCACCGCAGGTGGCTTCCTGGGGGCCTGGGGATGGAAGGTAGCTGACGCTTCATCCACCATGGAAAGCACTGTGGGTTTTACTTTGAATGATACGGGAAGCCACCAGATGGTTTTAAGCAAGGAGAAGTAGGTAGTGATTTTTGAAAGAAACATTCTGGGAGACGAGTCAGGATGCTCTGTCTGGGAGTGCAAGTGATGGCGTCTGGAGCACGGTTCTCTGGGGCTACTTGGTGGGGGCGGGGCGCTCTCTGCCCCGCAGGGCCGGGAGGGAGGGCGGGCCAGGACATGCAGGTGGCCTCTATGTCCCCGAGGAGACTCCAAGGGGCTTCTGAGATAAGCCACCGTCCGTGTGCGGGCTGTTTGCACCATTCCACACAGCCAGGAAACAGAGCATCCCACCGGAGGAGCACCAAGGTGCCTGCCCCTGCTGCCACCGTAGTGCCCTCTGGGCAGAGAGGCCATCTCACTCAAGACACCCTTTAAGACAGACTTCGTCAAGAAAACAAAACCAACCCAAACCTGCAGGCACCAAGGGTCCAGGACACCTGTGGTCCATACCCTATTCTGCATAGGTGTCCAATGTGGCAGCGTCCTGACACGTGTCCAGATGAATGGCGAGGTCATTCCCATGACCCTGCAGAACAGGATCAGGGGGACTGCTCACGCTCAGCCGGGAGGGCCGAGGGGCCAGACTTGTGGATCACTGACCACCCCGATCTGGGCTCAGAAGGGGGCCCCCTCCCCTGCTCTATGCATATAAATGTTGCTTCCAACTTGTGCTCAGGAGGGTGGACTAGCTAGGGGCTTCTTCCGGTGGCCAGACCACATGTCCCCTTGTCCTGTTAGGGTGAAACCATATGGTGTGTGTATATGGGTGTGTGTGGGGGGGTGTTCTCCTTTGGTTATCGGTCCTATAGTGTGGTCCCTAAGGAGGGCAGAGGTAGAGCATTGAGACTCGGCCCCTGGCTGCCTCCCTGTCTGATCTGGCCACTTTCCCTGTTTCTCCCAGGACCCTCTCGTGCCTGTAGGGTGGAGCCTCCCTCACCAGGACCTGTAGGTTCCTCAAGCCTCATCCTGACCCTGTCCCCCACCCCTGCACCCCTGGACCACAGGAGAAGGTCAAAAGAACTTGGGGCCATAGGAAGGAGCATGGAGGACTCACTGCACCCCCCAGGACCCCCTCTGCAGGACGAAGGTGGAGCTCTGGAAACCAGAGGCCACACCAGCACCAGCCACGTCCTGGCACATTTGTCCTGAGTCGGGGCACTGCTGTGTGCGAGCGCTGGGGAGGTGAAAACTCCCATCCTATCAGGAGCCTCCATTCCTATTCATACACAAGGGTCGGTGGGGTGCTGGAGCACGTCCATAGATCTTACTGGAAAACCATGTACATGCAAGAGCAATGCACGGAGAAAAAACAAGCCTGGAAGAAAACATTCCCAAGTGTTCACAGTGGTTCCGTCTTGCGGTGGGATCAAGGGTTTTTATACTTTCGTATGTTTTCCAAATTTTTTATACCGAACACGTGTTAGTTATGTAATTTAAATTTTATTTCTTTTTAAACCAAATTCCCCAGCCAACTGTGCTCTTCCCCAGTGCAGTAACTTTCCTTTGAGTCAGATTTCTGGGTGAACTCAAGGAACAACGACTCCCTCTCAGGCCGCACATTCCCGTTTTCCCTCCATCCTCCTTAGACCCTCGGGGCAGGGGGCAGGGGGCAGGGGGCAGGCCCTGCCGAGGTCCGCCGGGCGGCTGAGACAGCCGTCCGATCTCAGGCGTCCTCCCTCCGGGGTGGGCTCTGCGGGGCGCGCGCTGCCCTGCAGGCCGGCCCCCGCCCACTGACCCTGGCTGCCCAGTGTCCAGTCCCTCCTTCCTCTCCGTGCAGCCGTTGCAGCCCTGAGCTCGCGGCGGGAGGGGGCGGAGGGGACCCTGCAGGGGCCTCCGGCCGGGGCGGGCCGGGGGGTGGGGAACGGCGCAGAGGACCAGGGGAGGCGGGGTGCTCCCCCTCCCGCCTCCCCCCGGTCCGATCCCGGGCAGGGCGGCCGCGGCTGCTCGGCTTCCACGGCCGGGACGGGGCGGAGGCGGGGGGCGGGGAAGTGCTCGGAAAAAGGTAACGGAGTGCACGGCTTTCTGCCGCCTCCCGCCTCCACCCGTCCCCGGGCCTCCCAGCGAGGGCGCCGCTGGTCACCGGGCGCGGCGCGGGGACCCCGGCGGGCACCGAGGCCCGGAGGCCGGGCTCCGGGGGCCAGGACCCGGGCCGGGACCACGACTCAGGGGTTGCCACGGCGACGCGCTCCTGCGCGCGGTGATTGGCGAAGTGCGGAGGGGCGGGGCCCGGGAGACGCTCTCGCGAGAGCTCAGCCTTCCGGCGGGCAGGCGCGCGCGGAGGCCGGCGGGGCGGGGCTTCCGGCCCGAGGGCGGTCTTGGCCGCCGCCCCCCACCCCCGCCTGCGGGCGGGTAGCGGGTGATGTCCCTGTGCCTTCGGTGTCTGCGGACCCGAGCTCTTCTCCCGCCCGCCGTGCTGTCCCCCTGCCCCGTGCTCCTCCTCACCTAGCCTCCCGCCGGGGCTCCTGAGCGGGGTCTCCCTCCTGAAGCCCCAGGCGGCTCTCCACACCGCGGCCAGTGACCTTGTGGTGTGCCCTCCCCGCGGTTCCCGCGTCCCCTCGGACGGAATGGCGAGGCCCTCCCCGGCACCACCCTCTCCCCACCCCACTGCACTCCAGTCACGCCGGACTGCTGCTTCTGCCCGCCTCCCTCCTCCCTGCCCCAGGGCCTTTGCACTTGCCGGATCCGTCGGCCTAGAACGCTCCTGCAGATACCTGCCCGGCTCTCACCTCCTTGGGGCATCGCTCAGCATCACCTCCCGAGCGAAGGACCACCTGTTTAACATTACACCCCACCGTCCCCATGTCCCCATGCCCCCTGCCCTGTGTTTTCTGCACAGGGCTCATCACCGTCCAACATGGTATTTGCTGTCTGAAAGCTCCAGGAAGGTGGAGGGTGTGTCTCGTTCAGGCCACAGCAGGTGCACAGTAAATACTGTATACTGAGCAGGTGAATGAAGGCTCTTTCCTCCTCTTCCTCTTCTTCCTCCCCACCCTGGGGTGATTCTCTGGCAGGGGAGCCAGCAGGAACGAGTGACTGCCCACGTACCAAGTGCCTTACTTTCAGTATCTCACTCCGAAAAAGCTCATTCGTGTGGGAGGACTGAGGCGCTCAGGGAATCCTACCCTTCACACACTGTCACCCTCTGCTCAGGATCCTCTGGGCTCCAGATGTGCCGAATTGGAAGAAGGCCTGGTGCCGCCCTCAAGGCTCTCGGACCGACGGGAAAGTGATGGCTGCCGTGCCGGGCGCGTGCGAGGCGGGTGCGAGGCGCAGTGGGAGGATAGTGAGGTCAGCTTCCAGAATGGGGTCCTCGGAAGTCCTCCCAGGGGTCCCCAGAGGCCACGTCTGCTATGAAATGTGCACCACGAACAACCATCGTCGATCGCGTACTCTGTGCTCCATGTGGTTCTAGCCGTCAGCCCGCACGCGTGTGTGGTTATCCTTTTAGGAACGAGGGAACGGGCTCAGAAGGGGCAGCCCCTTGACCGAGATCACAACACTGGTATGTGGAGGATCCAGGTCCTCAGTCCAGCGCTTTGTGGCTGAGAAGCCTGTGCTCTTCCCAGGGCGCGAGGCCGCTTCTCAGGCAGGAAGCCAGACAAGCACCCGGGGCTGACCAGAATGGCTCGCAAATGGCTTCCCTCTGGGCGTGGGCACTGGGAGAGGAGCTCTTTGCAGGCCCTGTGGCTTGGGCAAGCCGGGGCAGCCATCTGCTGCCAACCTCATGGGGAGCAGGGCACGGGCCACCCCAGCAGCCTCTGGCTTTGTGGCTCAAAGGCATTTCCTTCAGGAGATGGAGCTGCCTGGCTCCCCTCCTCCCCCACCGGACTCCCTCTCAGCGCCAAAGTCAAGGGTTTCAGGGCTGTGTCAGCAAGGGGCCGTGCTGCTCTGTCCTTCTGGCATGGGGAATGGTGGCCTGGAACGGACATCTGGTGGGCCTCAACCCCCACAGCCAGGGCATCTGTGGCCCCATGGAACTCAGTGACAAGGAGAGCCGGAACCAGGGAAAGGCCACGCTTCCCTGTGCGCCCGCCAAGTGGCAGAACGTCCCCAGCAAGGACTGCCTGGCACTGCTCTGGCCACTGAGGCTTCCTGAGGGCGACGCCCCGAGGGCCCTGCCATGCCAGGGCTCCCCCTGCCAGGTGGGAGGGGTATCGGTCATCACTGGTGGGGCCAGGCCAGTGGGATCTTGAGCTTGGGGATGGTAGGGGGCGGAGGGCAGCCCCTGCCCCTTGCCCACAATGTGCCCTCCTGGCTGGCAGGGGCCACCAGCTTGCTCTTTGGAAGTTGGATCTACAGACTGTGGCAGAGGGAGAAGTCGGAGAGACTGCTTCATTTTGCAGGTGGGAAACCTGAGGCTGTGTGAGGGGCATGGAGTTGCTCTGTGGGCTTTCTCTGGTCCTCAGCACAGGGCTGCCATGGGCATCACCTGCTCCATCTCCCGAAGGAGGGACTGGGGATTGGGGAAGGGAAGTGTCACGTTCAAGTTCTCCTGCTTCAGCCGGTTCTCTGGCTCCCACTGGCTCAGATCCGAGTTGGAGACGGAGCAGCACCCACACTCACTTATTTCTGCGAGGGTGGAAAACAAGCCCGAAGCAAGGCTGAGGATAGGGGATGCCCAGGATCAGAGATGAGCCTCCTGCCAGAAGCAAGAAGTTGGAGGCCCCAGCCGGGCCGGGGAAGTTCGGGACGAAGGCAGCAAGAACAGAGGCAGCCACTCCATCCTCCCCAGGCTGGTCACTGGGAGTGGCACAGCTTCACCCGCGGCCTCTACCTTGGGGTTCAGACAAAGTCATCAGGGTGACCCCCACAGCCTCTGCCCTGCCAGAGCTTCCTCCCTCCTTCCATGTGGACCCTGAAACCTGTGCAAGAGGCTGGGCCCGAACACCACTCCAGACGCAGAGGGGAGCCAACCCCCCTGCACCAGCCTCGTCCACAGTCACAGGCCTTCGAGGGCTGGGCAGGGTCTAGCTGGGGGCAGGCAGAGCAGCTTGGCCTGGGTAACTGTGGCACAGGACAGACAGCCAAGGGGCAGAAGAGAGGTGCGGTCCCCTCCCATTGGGGCTCGAGGAGGCATCATGGAGGAAGGGTGTGGTCCCCAATGGGGGAGAAGGCATGGGGGGGTTGCCGAGGGCTGGATCATCCTGAGCCAGCTGCCCTCAAGGGAGGGTCTCTCTGGAAGCCAGGGTGCACATCAGGGGTGGCGGGAAAGGTTGCGTTTGGGGGCCAGATCCGGTGGGCCCTGGGAGCCCGGCTGAGCCGTGGGAATTTGTGAGCCCCAGGGAAGTGCTCGTGGGCTTGGAGCCCAAGGCTGCCAGGAGCACAGCCCAGCTTGGGGAAGCAGCTTTTCAGCAAGTGCCTCGGAGCTTTCTTGGAAGCAGGCTGAGTATAAATTATAAATAAACAAACGAGAAGTCTGCTGGAGGGTGTGGGCCGGCGGGAAGAGGGGAGAGACCGGAGGCAGGGACCTCACTAGGAGCTAATACCCCCGAACTTGAACCCACTGCCCCTCTCCTGCTGCGCCGCCCAGCCTTGGAGGCTCAGGGTCTCCTGCGGAGGGTGCCGCCTGGGGTCTCAGGTTCTGGGAGCTGACTTTTGCCAGGCTGCAGGGCAGGCCAGGTGCAGACCCCTAAGCGGGAGTGGGGAGGCCCACCAGGCTCCCGCAACGCAAAGAGGTGCAGGCCCAAGTCTCCCTCGGACAAAAACAGGCCCGGTGGACACTCATCCGTGTGGGAGGTGTCTTACCAAATGTTTGAAAGGGAAAAAAATCCCATTTTCTTAGCTTTTTTTTTTTTCCCTTTCTATTTTTTGATTATTTTTCTAGATGACTTCATTTCTAAGAAGGGTGTAGGGGAGAGAAGGAGGACAGAGGGAGGGAGGACATGGGCCCCCAGGAGAGCCGAGAGGGACAGGAGCAGGGGTGGAGGGAGCAGAGCAGGTGCCTGGGGCCCAGGGAGGAGCCGAGGCCTCTTTACCGGGGAAAGTGGGCATCCTGTCCTGACCGGGGTGTTTTCTCCCGCTGACCCCTCACGGGCCTCCTGTCAGCTCTGTGCCCACAAGGCCCCGGAGGCCAGCTCATCCAGCAGGGATTGGCGGGGCCTCTAGGAGCTCCTCGCTGGCTCACGGCCTGTGCCCACGGTCAGAGCGGAGAGGTCCCCGTGAGGCCTCCTCACCCCACACACCGCTTAGGACCAACAGAGCCCACTGGCTGGCCTCCCCGGAGAGGAAGAGTTATTGTAGGACACCAGAGGCTCCGAGAATCTTCTGGAGAGCCGTGGAGTTTCTCAGTGCCACACACTCAGGAGCAACCCACCAACCCACGGCCCACTCGTGACACGGCACGTCGGCCCCCCAGGCCACCATTCAGGGGAGTGACTGGGGCCCTTGCCTTCGCCGCCCCCTTCTGCGTCTGTCTGCTCGGGTGAGTGGCAGCAGGAGTCCCGGCCACCGGCCTCCACTGGGGCTGCACGGGAGTCAGGGATACAGGCGCTGGCTTCTGCCTTCAAAGACGGGACTGTGCGAGGCAGAGAAGCCCCGCAAGGCAGGGGCTGCCCCACAACCCCGAGCTTCCCAGCGGCTGCTGAGCCCCGGGGGCGGACCCATTCCAGGCCTCTCTCCCAGCCTCTGGAGGTTGCCGCGGCCGTGGGCTTGTTGGCCGGCGGGCACACCACCCCAGCCTCTGCCTCCAACTTCTCGAGGCCGTTTCTGAGCCTCCGCCTCAGCCTCCCTCTGCCTGTCTCTTCTGACATCTGACATTGGGTTTAGGGCCCACCCTTATCCAGGATGAGCTCATCTCAAGATCCTTAACTTGGTTACATCTGCAAGGAGTCTTACTCTGAGTCACATTTTGAGGTTCCAGGTGGGCACATCTTTTGGGGACCACCACTTAATCCACCCCAAGAGGCATGAGACATGGGCACAGGGCAGGCAGGGGCTGGGAGGGAGGGGAGAATGAGGAAAGGCAGGGGTGACAGGTAGGAAGGAGAATTGGGGCAGGAGAAACCAGCTGTCCCCAGCCCGGCGTCCATGGGTGTGGGACCCTCTGACCTCCACTTAGTTATTTAAACCCCAAGGCAGCTTGTGTCTGTCCAGATGGGTTTTTCCACCAAGGCCAGGGGTGTCCCAGCTCCAGGCAGCATGAGCACCCCATTCCCTTGAGGGCCCCTGGGCCCCCCTGCACTTAGGAACCCCGGGGTCTGGGTCCAGGAGGTGGGAGATGCCTCGCCCTTCCTGCCCAGGCCAGGCTCTCTCAGGGGTCCCCCAGTGCCCTCACCAGACTCCCCATCGCCTGGAGCTCTCCCCGCCCCGCCCCGTCTCCTCCCCAGATCCTCCCTGTTGGAGTTGGAGCCATTTCTCCTGACGGGGCGCATTCCCATCCATGGCAGCCAGTGCTCTCAGAGGTGGAGAACCCTCAAGATGCACAGTCTGAACTGGAGTAGAAAAGCATCTGCATACACTTTCATCTATGGTCTTGTCAGGTCCTCAGTACCGCCTGCCAAGGAGATACTAACCCCATCTTACAGAGGAGGAGACAACCCCGAGAGGCATGATGACTTGCCTAGGTTCCCACTTGAACTTTGAGACCTGAAGCCCAAATGCCCCACTCCAGCCTGTAACACCTTCCCACCCGCTCCACCACACCAGGCTCAATCCACATCAGGGCTTGAATCCTCCTCGGAACAGGGAACTCACCACCTAACAAAATGGCAAATTCCACCAACAATCCCAAATGTCAGGGCAGCGTCCTTCATTGAGGGAAAGCCTGTCCTTGTCTGAGTAATGTGATGCCGGACAAATTCTCCATTTCTTCCCTTTCTTGAAAAGTGGGGCTCTGCCCCCTCCCCACCCATCACCCTCCCTAGGAGGGTTTCTGGCCGCTTGAGGCCCAATCTAGCACCACAGGGACACAAGGTCGTTGGGTTGTGAGATAGCTGCAGAGGGGGACTTTGGACAGTTGTCCCCCAGCACCATGCCCGGGTCAGGGGGAACTAAGGTCAGGAGGTGACAGGATCTCTCTGCCCAGGACCAGAGTGAGGCCCAGTCATTTGGTCACTTTGGCCGCCAAGCTGGGGCCACCACGGGCAGTCACCCTGCCACAGCAGAGCAGCAAGGCCACACTTTGGGGAAAAAAAAGAAGAAAAAAAAAAAGGCACCACCAACAAGCGGAGAGGCTGAGTAACAGCTGAGCTGAGTCACGCAGGGCCGGGCGGGTGGGCGGAGGCGGCTGCAGGGGTGGGTAGGGGCCGCCCGGGATGGGAGGGAGGCGAGAGGGGCACGGGGCCCACCTGGCACCCTCCCCTGGGCTTCTGGAGCTGTGGAGGGGTGCGGCACCCCAGGCAGCCCTCTAGCGGGGTTGTGGGGCCTGGATCCCCAGGGGTGGAGCGAAGCCTCAGCCTCCGTCCGTCGGGGCTCAGCCCCTAGCGGGCCCCGGGCCTCCACGGCCACCTTGTCATGCTCTGAGCTCAGCCTCCCTCTCCGCCCAGTGGGGTGATGGCTGCCTCCCCTGCTGCATCCAGGGGATGAGCGGCCCGGGGCTGAGCACATGACAGGCACAGAGCCAGGCCCCCAGCGTCTGTTCCCCGTCCTTAGGAACAAGGAGCCCTTGAGCTTCCCAGAGCAGGACTGTGGCGCTTGCCCAGTGGGCCTCCCCCGACCCCAGGCCCTCCCAGTGCCCCCCGAGTGCACTCCCAAGGTTGTCCACGGCCTTGGGCTGTGTCCTTGCCAACTTTCCCAAAGGGTGCCTCAGGGTGCCGCCTGAGGGTCGAGGTCCAGTGGGCCTGGGGCCACCAGGCAGGGCGGTTCTCCGACCGTAGCCAGCATCCTGCCCAGCAGGCTGGCCGCCGTGACCCGGCAGGAGCCTCACTGCACGACTCCTGCTGCGGCCAGGCGGGGCTGCCAAAGCCGGCATCGGGCTCTGCTCTGCACAATGCCCAGCACACAGCGCCACCCCAACCTCTCAGGCAGCCCCAGCCTCAGAGCACACAGCAGAGGTGCCGCCCATGTGCCCTGCGTGGGGCTGGCAGACGGCGCTGGCGTCCCCGCCACCCTCACGCCCCGGCAGGAGGGCCCTGCAGACGGCAGGCATGTGCCTGCTGAGGGCACCCCTATCCTGCTGAAGCTCAGGGTTTAGGAGCTGGAAGGCACCCCAAAGATAATCACCGAGGCCCTGGGAGGGGAAAGATTTGCCTGGGGCCACCCAGCCAGTGGTGACAGGTGTCCCTGCCCTGCCCAGTGCCTCCAGCGCCCTGCCACGCGCCCCATCCCACACCGAGAGCCCCTGTGATCCCAGCCCCCTCTCCCTCCCAAGCACTCCCCACTCCCCCCACCGGCCTGCCTCTCCCGCCCCCACGCTCCGGCGGGAAGGGGTTCCTATGGCACCCCTTCCCCCGCACACACTTAGCTCACTGGCAGCCCATCTGCCCCGAGACAGTCAGCAGCAGATGCCTCCATGCACAGCGGTGCCTGAAGCGAGCAGCCCAGCGCCTGCCGGACGTGAGCACTGCCAGCCAGGCCCGGGGGCTCACGCCACACTTGGCGGAGGCAGGGGACCGTCCCACCCAGAGGGCCCACAGGGCTGGGGACCGGGGTGTGGGCTGGAATGGGAGCTGCCCTCGCAGCCCCCCACCCCCCTGCACCAGGGCTCCAGCCGCCTGGGAGGGAGTTGGCGGGTGAGCAGCTCCTAGCAGACTGCACACTTGCGGCTCTCGGACTCCCTGGGGAAGGCCCCACGTGTGGGGTGCTGCGCCCAAGCCCCCAGCCACTCCCCTCCCCAAGAAGGAGGCTGGTGGGCCCCCTGGGCAGACCCCACACGAGGCCCGGGCCCTGGGCTGGGGCTTGTGGAGCAGGCTCTTTGCTCTCTGCTGGCCTCAGGCCCCGGGCCTGCTGGGTCCCAGGGCCAATTCCAGCCTCCCTCAGCTCCCTCTGTCTCTAGGGACTTCCCTTACTACCAGTGGGGACAGGTGGCCGAGCAGGGTCGGGGTCCCTGGGGCTGGGCCTCCTGGGAAGTGGTGGCCATAGTCCCTGGACCCATCAACCGTTTCCAGGATGCACGTGGCCAGTTGGCAAACAGCCTGGTTTCCATGGCAGCAGCCTCAGCCCTGGGTCTGGGAGGAGGGGCCGGCTGAGGACCCCCAGAGCTCAGCCTTTGGCTCCTGCCCTGCCCTCCCCAGCCCCAGGAGCAGAGCTTTGTAGCCTGTGGGTGCCCAGCCAAGCCCTGGGGTGCCAGCCCCACGTGGAGGGGATCGCTGGAGGGCTGCTGTGCCCCCACCCACTGATATGGGGCGGTGCACACCTTCTTCCATCCCCAAGAGAGACTGAAGAAGAAACTGGCTAAGCCTGGAGCTCTGGGGACTTTGGTCTGACATTAGGTAGAGTTTCCTGGTTCTAGAAAGAATCAGAACATTTCCGTGATCTGTGCACGGGACTGCAGGCTGCTAGTCGGTCTTGCTCATGGGTCCCAGCGCAGCGTCCGTGCTAGGCGTGAAGAGAGTTGGAAAGTTCTTAGTGCTGGTGTGAGCTGGCCTGGGGCAGAGGGATGGACAATTTAACCTCTGAGGACCCCATCAGCTAAGACCCCAGAAGCCATGAAAACCCAAACTCACCCCCTGTACCCCCCCCGCCATTTATCCTGTTTTCCTCCCCACCCAGCGCCCCCGCAGTGTGGGGCGAGCGTGCAGACACACACACACACACACACACACACGCACACGCCCCCGGGCCGCCTCTGCTCCCCTCACATCTTGCGTTTGTTTTGCTTCAGCGGGGCTCGAATGGGGACACGCTGCACTCACAATTGGCAGCTTCCCCCGATCCCCCCCACGGAGGTGCCATATGTCAGTGTCATGAATAAGCACGAGGCTCCAGGCTCCGAGGCTCCGTGGCTGGGAGGGCTGGGAAGGGGCAGCTGCCAATCACCACTGAGTAGACGTGGGGGGTGCTATCACGGGTTGGGGGGCAGCTCCACCAGAGGGGCAGGCCAGGTGGGGGGACAGCATGGGCCGCGGCACCCTCATTGGTCCTGACCAGGAGGGACACAGCCCCAGGCGGCCAGGGGGCGTTCCTGAAAACAAAGCAAAAGGCATGGTGACATCAGGTGGCCAGAGTCCCTGAACCCTGCCCCCCGGCCTGGTCTGCCTGTGTGTCTGCTGGCCAGCCCACACCACCTGCTCCAGGACGCTCTCCTCCTCCCAGGCCGCGTTCCTCATGTTCCCCATTCCTGGGCCTCTACTGGGCTTGGGCTCCATCCAAGCCCCTCGACCTGTGAGTAGCCTGCAGGGCAGAGAAGGGGAGCCAAGCTCAGCCAGCGCCCCTGTGGGCCAGGCACTGAGTTGGCACGTCTGCTGGGGGCACTGTGTACTCTCACGGCAGTCCTGGGATCCAGGGATCATCAGCCCCATTTATGGGTGAGAGAACTGAGGCCAAAAAGCTTTTAAGAAACTGTCCCCGAGCCCTGGAGCTCGGAATGGCAGAGCCGCACTTGGCTAGGTCTGCTGAATCACTGCCCAAGGCTCGTGCCTGTGCTGTGTCTGGAGCCCTCTGCCCACTGCCCTCACCAGCCCCTCACCCTGACCCCTGGCCTCCCTGCCCTGACCCCTGCAGAGTTAACCCTACTCTCCACCCTGCCCTGTGGATGCCCTTATGCATCTTGGGTCCTACAGAGACCACACAGATCATGGTCCCTTGAATGCACATTTGTCCCTCGAAGGTCTGTCCCACCGCTGACCAGCAGTGACCAGGTCAGGCCTGACCCTGCAGACCCTGCAGGCCGTCATGGAAAGGAATGTATGATGGACAGAGGCAGGCTGCAAGGCAAGAGCAGAGCACTAGGGCCCCTGGCATGACTGCAGAGGTGCGCATCCTGGGGAGATGGAGGCCAGGCCCCGCCCGCCCTGGGAACCCCAGGCCCCTTCCTTCATTCTGGGCCCTGCTGGAGGCTGAGGCAGGTGACTGCTGGGGATCGGATTAACCGCTCCAGGTTAATTGGCTATCCCGAGCTACCAGCATGGCAGATCCTGCTTGACATTTCCCTAGATAGTTAATTGATACCCAAGTAATTTGTCATGGAGACCTTGTTATATGCCAACTAGGTCCCCTAAGCCGTCAGCGTCTGTGCCCCAGAAACAAGATTGGCAAGTTAATAATGGAGCCTTAATCACGCTGTTTCCTGCTGGCATTGCAAGAGTATTACCCAGAGACAAGATGGAGCATCACTGGGCAGAGACAATGCTTTCTAGGGCCTTGGGAACAGAGTGTCCTAAGAGATCCCGAAGCCAGTGCACCTTCCCGAGATGGTCCCCTCCCATTTCCCCAACTGGGTGTGTCTTCTTCTGGTGCCAGGGTTCTGTCCACTGAGGAACCCTGTCCACAGGTGCACTGGGGCTGACTCCACTCCCCAGCTCCATGCATGGTCCCCCCACTCCAACCTCGCCATAGTGAGCATGGTCGGGCCAAGTCAGCCAGAACCGAGGGGCATGGCCCTGGCCCTCTCGCCGGAGCCTTTGGGACAGAAGGGTGCACTTTGCCTGGGAGCATAACAGGGGAGAAGGGAAGCCTAAGGCTGCTGCCAGCCACCCGGCCCCCAGAGGAGAGAGGCCCCCTGGGAACAGCACCCACACAGAGGGAGAAAGCAGGCCACGCACAGCCAGCTCTGCCCCTGGAGTGAACCAACAAGCCCGTTTTTGTTTACGGTGGTTTATGGCGGTTTCTGCCACATGTAACCTGGAGGGTTCTCAGCTCAAGCACCTACAGGCTGTGGCCCCAGGATTTGAGCCCATATGCTGAACCTGTGTGGGGTCTGATCACAAGAGCACAGAGGAGCACCTGGGCAGGAAGACAGCCTGGTGCAGGAAGGGGAGGCCTGGACAGAGGGCCAGGGCTGGCAGGGAAGGGGATTTTTCAGGACAGCACAGCATCTGCCCTCGGGAGGAGGGGAGCAGGGTGAGAGAGGAATAGAAGTGGGGCAAAGGCCCCCTCAGCATCCCGGCCGGCAGCGCAGGCCGACAAACCAGCATCAGCTTCAGTACCACGGACAGTGGTGGCCTCACGGCCCCCAGCACAGCAGGCCCAGAGGGAAGGGCGGACCCTCCAGGGTCCCGGAGGTTCGCAGACCATGAAATGAGACGGTGCAGGCGATAGACACCGGGAGGTCACCATGGTATCCTTGCCCCTCAGAAACAAAAACTCAGCCACTTTCCCAGGTCTCCCTGATGGAAGACCAGAAGGGGCACAGGTTTCTGGGTGAGGGCAAGGGCGGGGTTGTTGCTCTCGCGTACTTGTTCTCGAGAAGCCACTGGATGCTGCACACCATTCCTAGCAGGGAGCAGACCCAGGTAAAGGACTGCACGGGAACCACGAAGGGGGATTCAGCACGGGAGAGAGGAAGGTGGAGAGAGGTCCTTGGTGATGGATGTGTAGCAGGTGTACGAGGCAATTGAGGAGGGTGGGCAAGGGAGGAATGGCTCGGAGTTAGCTGTGCAATAAATTATCCCAGAACAAAGATCTAGTGTCTCACACAGTGTCTGAGGGGTTGGAACCTGGGAGTAGACTGGCTAGTTGGTTCTGATTCAGAGTCTCTCATGAGGCTGCATTCAGGATGACAGCCAGGACTGTGGACACGGGAAGCTTGACCAGGGCTGGAGGGTGCATCTAGAATATGACTCCCTCACACGGTGAGCGGCAGGTGGGCTCACTTCCTAGCCATGTGTGCTACACAGAGCAGCTTAGGACGTGACAGCTGCCTTCCCTCCAAGTGAATGATGGGAGAGAGACCCATCAAGACAAAAGTCCCAGTGATCAACATGGCCAGAGGATCACACAGACCCCAGGAGGCACAGATCGCTGGAGCCATCTTGGAGGCTGGCTACCACAGGCTCCAAGAGAAAACAAATTCAGAGATGGTCTGTTTTTCACCAGAGATTTATATTCTTGTTGCAGAGTTTGGGGATGAATAAGTAAGAGGTACACAGAAAATAAACCAAACCCAAAACACGAGGCAGTTATTAAGTCCAGGAAAAACAAGAGGTTGTACAAGAAAGGAGATGGAATTATAATACATTACTCAGCTGTGAGTAATATGAGCAAAGAAATAATGCACACACTGAATTAGGATTCAGCCAAACTGAGAAGATGGGTGGAAGGAAAGTGTGTGTGTGTGTGAACAAATGCCCAGGAACCCCAGGGAAGGGTTAGGAAGCTGCCTTGTCCTCAGGGGCAGGCTCTCCCCCACGTCCTGGAGTCTGGCCTAGGTCTCCCTCCCCTGCCCCGGGGTAGCCCTCCACTGGCTTCTCCCACGTTCCCTCCCTGTGTTGCTCTAGGTCTGCTTGCCTGTCTATCTCGGACAGTGAGCCCATCTTCACCGTCCCCTTCCCCATTCTTCTGTCTGTTGGATGGGGAAGAATCAGACGGGGGGGGGGGGGGGCAGCCCTGTTCCCAAGCAACAGCTGTCCCTGCCCCCAGTGCCGCCTGTGGTGTTAAGAAGCTGCCAGAAGTAGCTCCTGCTTCCTGGGGAGGTGAATTGGGGATAGTGGGCTGTGCTCCATCATTTCTATGACACCTTGCCTAATTACCCAGTGTGCTATTCATTTGGATGTCAGCGCTGCCGCATGCCTGTGCCTTTAATTAATAATTTGGTAAAACTCCATGCGGGGCCCGGCCAGGGCAGTGCAGCAGGGACTGCTGGGGCTGGGACAAACCTGGAGGGGGTGGGCCAGGTCCGTGAGGAACTTTCCCTCCCCCAGTGAGTGCAGAGGCCTTGGGCTGGAACTCAGGACTCTGGCTCCTTGCCCCCAGCTGTTCCCACCAGGCCCTGAAGGCCTAGGTCCAGCCCCTTCAGACCCCATCCAGGAAGAGGCAGGAAAACAGACTCTCAAGGGTGGTGTACACCAGTGACTGGAGCCCAGGTGGCCTTTGGGCCCCGGAGAGTTGGGACCCCAGGAGCCTGGGAGAGGAGTGAGGGATGGTTGAAGGTGCTGAGGAGCCTGGCTAAAAACCAGACTCAAACGGGCCAATGCAAGTGGCTAGAGAGTAGGGGTGTGGGAGCAGGGGGTCCTTAGGACAGTTAGGACTACGGCCAGGCATCCCCCCTGAAGCCTGGCTTTGGCCTGATCATGAAGGGCCACTCCCAGCCCTGGGTGTCTCCCATTCCTGAATGGGCCAAGAGAGGGGAGGGTGCACAGGCTGGGGTCCCCAAAGTGGGGAGACCCAAGGGGCCCAAGTGTGACCTGCAATGGCCAGGCCAACCCACCTCATGGAGCCTCTTACTCCCAGCCCTTGGGCAGGGTGGGGACCTAGGGAAGGGGCGCAGAGGCTGCTGGGTTAACAGAAAAATCTATTTGGATCCAACTTGAATTATTGAGTGGCTCAAGACTTATTCTGGGCTCTGGGGCAGGCTGTGGTCTGTGAAGATGGACATCATCTCAGCCCTATTTTTAAGGTTCTGCGGGAGGGAGCTGAGACACCACCCACTCAGGGTCCCCACACACCCTTCTGCGCTGGGGTAAGAGAGCAGGGCTCCTGGAGTGGGGGTGGAGGGGGGCAAGATATGCCCCCCTGAAGCCCCCTCCCCACACCCACGCCTGATGCTTTCTGGGTCTCCTGCGAATGACCCTGGCTGGCAGGTCCCCACCTAAGCCCCTCTACCTGCCTCCATGGACACCTCTCTGCCACCACCCGTCTCCCTGAACTCCCAGCCTGGCCCATGTCTGACCCCTGCACCCTATTCCCCTAAGCCCAGCCCCCTCTGAGAAGCCCTGGCTGTATCCATGCCTGCATCCCCAGGGTGGGCGGGCTCTCAACAAACTGCCGAAACCCTCTATCTCTTCCCCTCATCTCTGATCTGTGCTCCGTGCCTTGGTTGGCCGTTGGAAGGGTTGAGGGGTCCATGGCACCCCATACTGCTATGGGTTCTCTTCCTGGAGGCCAGCATTACCCTGGTATCAGAGCCAAAGACATCACAAGAAAACTACAGACCAATAACCCTTGGGAATATCGATCTAAAAGTCCTCAACAAAATACTAGCAGATCAAATTCAGCAGCATAGTAAAAGGATTATACATCATGACAAAGTGCAATACATCCCAGAAATGCAGAGTGGCTCAAAATACAACAATCAACCCACGTGACACGGCACATTACAGAGTGAAGGAAAACGGTCATTTCGACAGATGCAGAGAGAGCTGGACACACCCAAGCCCCGTTCGTGATCAAGACACAGAGAGACTGGGAACAAAAGGGAGCTCCTTCAACCCAAAAAGGGTGTCCGTGAAGAGCCTGCAGCCCACACCGTCCTCACTGGGGACTGAGAGCGCTCTTCCTCAAATCAGGAGCAAGACAAGGATGTCTGCGCTCACCACTGGTATTCAACATCCTACCGGAAGTCCTAGATGGACAACCAGGCAAGGAAAGGACAGAAAAGGCATTCAGATTGGAAAGGAAGAAGGGAATGTAAAGCTACCTCTATCTGCACATGACATGACCTTACACGGACAGCCCCCTGAAGAATGTGTGTGCACACGCGTGCGCACGCACACACACACTCCAAGCCAGCAAATTACAGCACTGTCACCGAGCACAAGACACAAAACCCAGTGGTATTTCTGTATGCTAGCCATGAACAATCCAAAAATGAAGTTAATAAAACAATTCCATTTATAATGGCGTCAAAAAGAATGAACACTTACGAATAAATTTAACCAAAGGAAGAGTAAGACAGGTACACGGAGGGGGCGCCTGGGTGGCTCAGTCGGTTAAGCGTCCAACTCTTGATTTTAGCTCAGGTCATGATCTCAGGGTTGTGAGACTGAGCCCCACATCGGGTTCTGTGCTGCGTGTGGAGCCTGCTTGAGATTCTCTGTCCCTCTGCTCCTCCCCATCCCCCTCTCGCCCTCTCAAAAAAAAAAAAAAAAAAAAAAGACTTGTACACTGAAAACCACACGATGATGTGGACAGAAGTTCACGGAGAAGTAAAGGAAAAGGCCCCTGAGCACAGTGCCGGCAAGACTGTGCACCACTAGGGGGCAGTGCTCCCTGAGTTGGTCAGTGCAGTGCCCCTCACAAGTCCAACTGCCTTTTTGCAGAAACGGACAAGATGGTCCTAAAACTCATACAGAATTGCCAGGGACCCAGAAGAGCCATACGTAGACAGTAACTCGAAGCGGGTCAGAGATCTAAATGTAAGAGCTGAAACCGTAACTCGCGTAGAGGAAATCTCCGTGACCCTGGATTAGGCAATGATTTCTTCAATATAGGACACCAAACGCACAAGCAACAGATGAGCAACAGATACATTGTATTTCATCAAACTCAACAGCTTTCATGCACAAAGAACACTATCCAGGGGGTGAAAAGACAGCCCACAGAGTCGAGGGAGCCCACGAGGGAGCCCACGAGTGAGTTACGTAACCCAGAGTGGTCTGGTAAGCAGAGCACAGAGAGAACTCTCACGGCTCCCCAACAACACGACAGCCCCATTTCAAAAAGGGCAAAGGATTTCTGTAGACTTTTCGCCCAGAAGGACGTACAAATGGCCAATGATCACACAAAAGACGCTCACCGTCCTCTGTCATTAGGGAAACGCCTATCACACCCCCAGGACAGCCAGAAGCAGGAGCGGCAGACGGGAGACCCGGGAGCCCCGCGCCTTGCTGGGGAGCATGTGGAAAACAGCAGGAAAGCAGCGTGGCTCTTCCCCAGAAGGTAAACACAGCCGCCACAGGACCCAGACACTGCCCTCCTCGGGGTACACTTGGGAGGATGGACACCCGAGTGCATACAAACACCCGTCCGCCCGTGCGCACGGCCACCCTACTCGTAATAGCCACAGAGAGAAACAGGCCACACACTCGGGCGCGGGTGGGCGCCTGCGACATGTGCCTTAGCCGCACAGCGGAGTCACACCGGGCAGTACGCAGCGGCACCGCTCGCCGCCGCACACGGAGGATCCGTGAAAGTCATGGGCTCAAAACCTCGGGCTAGAGATGTGAGGGCAGCCAGACACAAAGGCCACACCGCGTGACTCTGCACGGACTCCAGCGCCCACAGTTGCCGGGGCAGGGGGAGTGACCGCTCACCGGGAGGGGGTTCCCTCTGGGGTGACGAAGCAGCTCGGGAACTAGACAGTGGTGCTGATGGCACAAGATTCTGAATATACTAAAAACCACTGAATTGTACACTTTTAAAAAATGCTTAAAATGGCAGCTTCTGTGACGTGACTTTTTCAAGACAAAAACGACTCAGGTAAGTTGTCTGCAAACTTCTCTCCAGGCTCTGGCCTGCTCTTCACTGAGGGGGATGGGGACCCCACCTGGCCCCTCCAGTGACCAAGGAGCCAGTGGCTTTCAGCTGAGCACCCCTCCCACCCCAGGGGGAAGCCAGGGCCATCTGCCTGCACCCCTTGGAGAGATGGGGCCCTGGGGGTCGCTGCTGCAATCTGGCGCCAAGCCTCCCAGCACCCCAGGGAAGCTCTCCTGTCCGCAGTCTGGACCTGGGAGGCCTGGTCCTGTCTGTCCAGCCCTCACAGGACTTGCGTTGTACGGGCCTGGGGTGGCATGCGAGGCTGGGAGGAGACAGGGACCCCTTTCCTTCCCATTTCTCCTTCTCCTTGGACTTAGCACAGGCTTGTGGCACATGGCCGTCAACCTGGCCTCCATGGGCCCCACCTCAAACGCCATACCTTCCTTTGTGCAGGACTGATGGGGCCGGGCTCTGTGCCACACCCACTCCACATGGCGCACGGGACTCTGGGGCTGCATGCGGCTTAGCCCAAGGCCAGTTGGTAAGAGGCAGGCAGGACAGCTGGGCCCAGCCTCGACCCTGCACTCCCAACCCCCCCACTCCAGGTCCTGATGCACTTGGGCAGGGAAAGCCCGGGACCAAGGCAGGGAGGGCTGAGAGCTTAGGGGGTGGTGGTGGGGGCAAGACCTGCTTGGGCAGCAGGCTGGGGTGGAGTCTCAGTGTCCCCTGCATCTGGGTTGCCCCGATGCCCTTGGAACACCGGCTGGTGGGATGAGGCAGCAGCTGCCTGGGACCCCAGCCAAGGGCTGTGGTTTTCCTCGTCCACAAGACCACAGGGCGGAGGCAGAAACTGGGCACTGCTGGGGCCACATGGAGCCAGCAACCCTCCATGCCGACCCCCATGCCCTTCCCTGGGGCAAGGCCATCACTCCACGGCCAGCTCCCCGTCCTGCCTCAGATCCTCCTCCCAGAAAACAGGTCTCACCCGGGCCTTGCTGGGTCTGGGGACAGGGATGAGGAGAGGAGCCCAAGCCCCAGCTCCAGGGTGCAATGTGGCCCATTCTTGCCCCGCCCCCTTCACAGCCTCCAGGACCATTGCTGGGCTTCCTGGGGGTGTGACCCTGCCCCTCGAGGAGCCCCACCCAGGTCTGCTTGTGCCCAGGGATCCCGTGCCCCTCAAACCTCAGGCAGGACTACACAGGACAGATGCTGGGGCGCTGGCTGCCCCTCCCACCCATGTTTATTTATGGGGAACTATGTCCACCGCTGAGTGAAAGACTACACATATTCTTCTACTTAACCCACCCAACCTGGGGTGCTTATAACCCTGGGGAGAAAGCAGGCTCCGAGTGCGAGGTCATACCCTCAGACCTCCATCAGGCGTTGTATCATGCTTTCCCAAAGGACAGCCTGGTGTCTCAGTTGCAAAATAGGGAGAACTGGGCCACCTTGGGCAGAAGTGAGCTGAAAGCCACTTTCATGATGCTGGGGTGCAGGATCTGAAGTCAGAGGCACAGCACCAGAAGCCTGGGATCCCACGGAGGAGGGCAGCTGGGGCTCCCTGTGCACCCAGCTCTGGTGAGTCCCAGTCCCAGGACTGGGAGGAATGGAAGCTGGGTTCAGGCATCTGGGGAAGCAGCAGGAACAGGCCAGGAGGACGGAACCTGGTGTGCTCCTTCCCACATGTAGGAGTCCCCTCGAAGGCAGCCGTGGAACATGCTGGCACCTGCTCATCCCACCAGGCCACGGAGGAGAGCCCCTACGCATCTTGGTGGCACTCTACAGCTCCACCTGTCCTGGGGCGATCCTGCTTCCTACTGAGATGTCCCGAACAGGGGCCGTTACCATCAAGTGGGGCCGCTCAACTCAGCCTCCCCCCAGCCCCCTGGCCTTGTAAGGGGGTCTCAGAAGCACCGTCAGAGCAGGAGGGGAAGGGGGCCAGCAGCCTGCCTTGCTCACTGTCCCCTCTCGTTTCTCCCAGGGGTCTGGGCCCCAGAGAAGAGCTCAATTCTCACAAACAGAAGATGCTGGGGCGGGGAGTGCTGAGACCCAGGGTCGTCCAAACCGTGACAACCAGCTCTCTGAGAACTAGCATGAATGGCAAGAAAGGCCTCTTAAAATCACACTTCTCAGCAAATGCCAGTGTAGGGAGCCTGGGGGCTGCGGGCTAAGGTCATGGCCCCTGCGAGCTGGGACTTGCAGCCCTTACTGAGACAAGCGGCTGGGACAGGGACACGCTGTGACCCCACACTGGAGGTTGGGCCTGCGGTAAGGAGGCTGGCAGGGAAGGGCGCCCGGCGGGCAGCAGCGAGGGAAGGCTAGCAGAACTCCGGCCTAGAGGGGACGTGCCTCAACTGGCTTCCCAGAGCGGCAGGGCCCGACGCCCCTCCCCTCAGATACCAGCGCTGGTCCTCCGGCACCTGGACCACCCCGTGGGGCCCCCGATCGCTGAGTGTGCCAACAGCAGGCAGGCTGGCAGACGGGCAGAGCAGCCGGGGACCAGGCCCGGCCACCCCAGCTTGCACCCTCCAGGGTCAGGGCAGAGGCCACTCAGTATGGCTGACTGGCCAGGGGTGGAGATGAGGGGAACCGCTGGTTTAAAAACAAACTCTGGGGGCGCCTGTGTGGCTCAGTCGGTGAAGCAGCTGCCTTCGGCTCAGGTCATGATCTCAGGGTCCTGGGATTGAGCCCCGCATGGGGCTCCCTGCTCGGCAGGGGAGTCTGCTTTTCCCTCTACCTCTGCCTGCCACTCTGCCTACTTGTGCTCTCTATGCATCTGTCAGGTAAATAAAATCTTTAAAAAAAAATTTTTTTTTAAATACAAATAAAAATAAACTCTGGAAAAATAAAAGCGCAAAAGCAAAAAAAGGAGCAGGGTGTGTGCTGAAGGAGCAGACGGACGACGAGTAGCTGGGGACGGACACGTAGTCTGGTAGTCTTAAGCCCACCTGGGCACTTTTAGAAAAAAACAAAACACATCAGAAAATCCTCATGAACCTTAAATACCCTTCCCGTGCTCCTGGGAAAGCAACGTCAAGCTCCTTCTGGGGCTGGTGCTCTGTGGTGTGAGATCTGTCTCGTGCGGAGCTCTTGACAGTCTCGTGACCAAGACCTCGGAGCAGGAGGGGCCGCTGCCCGGGCCCATCCCAGCGGGGCCAAGCCTGCTGCCGTCCCCGTGGGTGGTGCGGCCACCGTGTGCTGGGGCCTGGGCGCTCTACCTGTTACTGGGGGGACCGTGCCCCCAGTCACTACTCCAGGCAGGGGCGGGAAGTCCGGCAGCCTGAGCTCTTTGCCATGTCCAGCTCAGCTCCCCACTGCCACTGCTGGCCTTTCCAGTGTCTTGGGGCCTCAGCTGTGGGCCTCGGGGGGCCTGCCCTCACCTTCCGGCTCTTCCGAACCTTCCTGAGGACATAGCTTTGGCCTCTGCACCTTCTGGCTCCTGGTAATGACATCAAGAAGGGGCAGTATCAAACGCAGAGCCAGCCCGGCGTCCCCCTTGCTCCCCAGGTGGTGCCTGGAAGCTGCTGCTGATTCGAGAAGGGGCAGATCCTGCTGGTCAAGGGCTGCATACACTCCAGCTGGCCAGCCCCTAACCCCGGGGGAGTTGTGGGGAGACCCATTCTCAAAACAGCTTAGCTGGGCCTAGGATGGCCCTCGACTTAGAGGAAAAAGGAGCTCGAGGAAAAGCAGACAGTAACCTCTCTGGGGCTCGTCAATGCCACGCCTGTTCCACACATAGACAGTGGGCCACGGTGTCTGTCTCGTGGCAAGGTGCTGTCAGGGTTAAATAACCAGCCACAGTTGGCTGTGACCATCCGTGCTGGGCTCTGCCACCAGAACCTACCAGGACAAGAATGACTGTCTGGCACGCAGATAAGGAAACCGAGGCCCGGAGAGTGTCACAGCCATGGCCTTGTGCAGGCCCAGGATAAGGACCGGGTCCATCTGACCCCCACGCCTTCCTGTGGAGCCCACGCCCCAGCCCCACGCAGGCAGTGGACAAGGCAGGTGGGGGCAGCCCTGGTGGGCTTCAGGAATTCCCACTTGCCTGGGGTCAGCCCAGGCCCCACATCCGGCTGCCTTGGCTCCACCACCCCTCCACGGACTCCGCGTCCTCCACCCAGCCCCGCAGGGAGGCGGCCCCACCACGATCGGCCCCACGCTGTTGCCACCGCCACTGAGTGCCCCCAGCACTCACCTCTCCTGCCCTGGTGCGGGGGGCCCGGGGACTCCCAGGGTCCTGCGGATGTAGTCCCGAGAGCGGATGTCAGCCTGAGGAGAGGGGGGCTCACGTGAGAGGTGGTGGCCTCTAGATCAGCCCCCACGCCCGCAACAGCCTGGCGCAAACCCTCTTGCTTCCCGGAGAAAGCCACAGAGGTAATGCTGGGCTGTCACAGGCCCAGCCTTCGGGGCCTCAGCCGCAGCCCCGTGGGTGACACAATGGCAGGTCCCTGAAGGGCCCGAGGGCACAGGCCGAGCGGGAGGCCCTGGGTTGTCCCCGGGACCCAGTGGGGCCACTCGGCTCTCGCTGGCTTCGTGGCCTGTGCTTCCATAGCTTTTGCTTCTGTTCCAGCCCTGTTCTCTAAGGGTCCGCCCCGGCCCGGCTGCTGGCCTGACTCCCTGGCTCGTGTCGGCTAAGACCCCCCTCCCCAGGGAGGTGTCGCCAGAAGGTTCCGCGAAGTCACTGGAATGGACAGGATCCAGGCAGACCTGAGGGAGAGGGGCTCGGGCCAGAGCAGGACCCTGGAGGCACCCCCTAGAGGCCCAGCTCCTCACGGCCCTGAGCCACAGCCACGCAACGGCTGCTGCCGCCACCTGCAGGCCAGCCTGCACACCAGCAGCCGGGGGCGGGGCCGGGGCCCCGGAGGTGGTGGTGGCCGCCAGCAGCAGGGAGGCACAGCCAGGGCGTCACCGGCGTGCTGAGCTGTGTGGACCGGCTCTCAGCATCTGGCTGGGGCCCCTGGGCCCAGTCACCTCGAGCTGACCCAGCGCAGGTCATGGGGAGACGGGGGAAGCAGCAGGCACCAGGGAGGTTTCCAGGCGCTCCGCCCTCCCGTCCTACGGCAGCACTGCGCCAGGAACCTGGGCCAGGGCTGGACAGCACAGACCAGCACCTCTTGCCTAGACGGGCTCCCCCAGCTCCTCCACACTGCCCACAGCCACTGCTTATGACTCACACCCAGGTCCCTGCGAGGAAGCCTTGCTGAGGGCCTTGCGCCACCCCGGCCCTGGCTCTGGCCGCCCCTTCCTCTGACTTTCCTGCCGGCATCAGATTCATTTCCGCACCAGGGCCTTTACAGATGTGGGTCTTTGAGGCTGGACTGCCTCTCTCCCTCCTCTGGCTGGTCTCTTCCTGAGGACGGCTTCTCACGGGCTTCCCTGGGACACACACCTACCTGTGACTGGTGATGCCCTGTCACCACCGAGCCCACCAATGCAGGCCCTTGGGCAGCTTGTGCTCAGTTCTATCTCCAAGAGGCTGAGTTTTTTTTTCAGCCGAGACAACCTGTTCCCCAAAGTTTTGCTCCCCCCAACCCCCACCGTCACCAATTTAGGTGCTGGGGGCCTGGCCCGGCCACATTCTGCCATCTCCTGACTGATGACTGGTCCAGCACAAGCCTTCCTCAGCACCACCTGCAGCCCTGCAGGGGCCTCCCCAGCAGAGGATGCGGGCTCGCTCCCAGGCCAGCTGGGCAGGTCAGGCACTGAGGGGCTCACCAGGGGTGGGCAGGCCACTCTGCCGCCCGAGCTGACATCAGCTGATGCTCCCGATGACCCCAGTATGGGGTGCAGGAGGCTGAAGCTGCGTGCAGGAGCACAGCAGGCCCCAGGGCCCACGCAGGGCAGGGCCCCAGGATCAGCTCTGGTCCCCCCTTCTCCTCCCTCCAGAGCCCAGCGGGGCCCAACCAGGCCCTTCCACAGGAGTTGTGGTGAGGGAAGGGCAGAAGGCGCATGTGGCCCACCCACCTGGCGCACGGGCTCTGGGATCCGGAACCTGCAGCAGCCTCGAGTGAGGCGCACGGCGGCCTCCAGGCTTATCTTGTGGCCCACAGAGATGTAGAGGGGCTTGCTGCTGTGCTTGTGGCTCTTCAGGACCTGGGACAAGGAAGACAAAGTCAGAGCGCGGTAGAGCCAGCCCCGGGGGACTCCACGACTGACAACCGGCCGGCGGCAGGCTGTGGTGAGTGCAGCCCAGAGGTCCCCTCGTCACAGCCAAGGGTTGGGGCGCAGGGCACACCCTGGGTCAGTCAGAGGGGCGGGGGAGTGGACAGGGTCTGGAGTGCATGAACACCTCCACGCGTGTTTGCGGGTGCCACCCCCAGGGGTGCAGGCCCCTGGCCACTCACCATGCCCAGGACAGTCCCAGAGCCTCCTATCAGAGGAAATGAATCTCCTCCAGCCCGCAGAAGTCGTATCTGGAAAACGGGAAGAAAAAACATGGAAAAAGTCTTTTCTCAGTGGAGGGCAGAGGGCAGGCCTGTTAGTTTTTGAAGTCCGAGCAGCCGCTAGGCAAGGAGAGCGAAGGGCCCAGGTCTGCACATGGTCTGCAGCCCTTGTGAAGCCATGCGGCCTTGGCTGTGTGCACACCTGTCCCGTGAGCGGACTTGGCGTCCAGGAGGCCACCCCCAGCACTGTCCGACCCTGATGAGACCCTTGGAACTCAGTTTTCTCTTCCTTGTTCTGCGGATGAGGAATCCGGGGCCTGGAGAAGGGGCAGCAGGCCACCTAGGCCCCAGGGCCGATGGGTGGAGGGGCCAGGCTGGGATGAAGGCCCGGTGCACGCCTGCCCACCCAACCTGACCGCTGGACACACAGGTGCTTCCCGTGGGCCGGAACCACTTCCTGCCTCTTTCTCTCCTGCGAGGAATTTAAGGATGTTTGGTTCAACCCAACAAAGTCTTTCTAGGGGCGGGGATTGGTCCACTGAGTGACTCAAGAGCCACCTAAGTTTGGTCTCCAACTCCACCAACAACTGTTTTGTGCAGACACTGGTCTGCCCGGAGGAACGAGACAGATGTGATTACTGCTCTCAGAGTCAGCCATCCAGCGGTAGAGCCGGACGCGTCACTGGGTCCCTCTGGGGTGGGGTGTCACGTTCTCAACGCCAGACTTGAAGGGGCCAAAGGAGGGAGATGCTGGGAGAAGGTGAGGCGAGGAAGCTCTGAGGCAGGCCAGGCAGCACCAAGCTGCAGGCCCTGGACTGGGGTCCCACAGGCTCCCAAATGTCCTGTCCCCAGTCACTGCGGGCCCTTGCCCTACATGGGTCGCCATAGCAGCCCAGAGGTAGTGGGTATGGGAGTGGCAAGCATGCGCCCAGGAGGCTGGGTGAGCTCAGACAGGAGTGCACTCCTCCAGACTGGCCATCTGCTGCCATGACCCAAGACCCACAGGGGACGCAGGGCATGCACAGAGAAAGGTGGGGCTTTCTTACTCTGGGCTAGGGAGCCAGGACGGTGAGAGCGCCAGCAGGCCAGGGCTGGTCTGTGGGGTTGTCTGAGCCTGCATTTCCCCCACAGGCTCTCTCTGTGCCCTCCCCTTGTGCAGGACATCACTCCCATCCCTCACCTCCCCCTCGTGCAGGGGTCGCCCCCCATCCCTCACCTCCCCCTCGTGCGGGGGTCGCCCCCCATCCCTCACCTCCCCCTCGTGCGGGGGTCGCCCCCCATCCCTCACCTCCCCCTTGTGAGGGGGTCGCCCCCCATCCCTCACCTTCTCCTTGTGCTGGGCGTCGTTCTCTAGCCCGTCCACCTGTAGGAGTTTCTTGGCTACCCCAACGCAGGGCAAGTCTGTGAGGACGCCAAGGTGGCAGGCCACTCCGAAGCCTGCAGGGGCAGAGAGTGAGGCTGGGCTGGTGGGGCAGTGAGCCAAGTAGTCAAGAGACGGTGTGGAGACAGAGGACAAACCAGAACCCGCCGAATCTTCCCAGGTAAACAGAGGCCTGTCGGCGGACTGAGGACTGGAAAGACAGGACTGGGAGAGCCAGCCTGACCCGGGACGCAGCCCTCTGCCCCAATTTCACAGTTGTCAGGCTGGGGTGGAAGATGCCTCCTTCCCCCTGGCCAGGTCAGGAGCCTGATTAGTTCAGCATACTTCATACTGGTTCTCCTCTTTCTGGCACTTTCCATCCTCTTCTCCCCTTTGTAGCTGCCATCAGGCCTGTGTCACCCTCCCAACACATCCTTGGGGCTCCTGCGGGGCAGTGCATATACAATGACTGGGGCCAGGCCCCATGCTGGCACCCACGGGTCCCAGGGCCAGCCTTACCAGGTCCCTCTGCTGCCCCACCCCCAGGCTTGTGTCTGAGGGTGAAACCTCTCCTCTCCCTCGGTCACTCTCTCTGTGGTCAGTGTCCCAGTGCCCGGGTGGGTGCAAGTTTCCCAGCGCCAGCGGGGAATGGCACCCGTCTGGTTTCCATCGAGGGCCTGTCACTACTCAAGGTGGACGAGGTGGGACAGGCCATCTGAGCAGCAGTCAGGACCAAACTGGCCAAGGGCGCTTGAGATTGGCCAGCATGGAGTGCTAGGGGAGGCTTCATGGGCGGGCAGGAAAGAGGCGGGGGTGACAAGAAGCAGGATTCTTTCCTGGGCGGGGTCCTGACAATGAAATCAAGCCCAGGGAAGCGTGGCCAGTGCCAGGCCTGCAGCAGAGGGCCCGGGGCAGGGTGCAGGCACTCCGGTAGGACACTGGTCAGAACTGCCCCCTCCTGGGCCCTGTCTTTTGGGAGCAGGATTACCTCGGTGGTGGAGAACCCCATTTCCATCCACAAGGAGGACCTGGAAGAGCCACAGGTGAAAGTCAGTCAGCCGAACTGTCCCCCGCCCATCAGACCAGGGCATCCCGGATCAAGGGGGGTGGGACTGCCACTTCTGGGGGGCGCGGGCGGCTTTTTAGAAAATCTGATCCCTCTCCTCAAGGTAAAAGTGCATCCTTTCCAGGGAGTTCAGAGGTCTCCCCGTGAGGTGGGTGATGCGGCCGGCCGAGGCCTTCCCTCCTGGGTGGAAACCGAGGGCCCTTCTCCTTGGAGTCAAGGTACCTGCCTGGGGCACGAGGCGGGGCTCCTTCTCCTGCAGCCGCCGCACTGCGTCCACCAGGAAGGGCACCTCTCGGAAGGCCAGGAAGCCCGACACGTAGGGCGCCGTTAGGCTAACCATGCAGCAGTCCTCATACACCACCTGTCACCGGGCACCCAGGTCACAGGGGGGCGCGGCCCTTGGCCCTTCGTCCTTTAGGCCTCGTGGTGCTGCCAGTTCCCTCCCCATCTCCCAGCAACCCCCCAAGCCACACCTATCTGGGGGAGAGTGCTCGGTGACAAGGTGATCACCCTGCAAATGGGTGGCAGGGAATCAGCCTGCTGCCTTTCAAAGGTGCTCACACACTTCCCGCACCAGGCCCTCCTGCTCGGGTCCCCTCTGCCCACCCCACACCTGGCTGTCAGCTGTTGGGAGGCTCAGAGAAGAAAAAGCACAAGAGCATGTGTGTGAAGTGCCACCAGAGTAAGGATGTCACTGTTTCCCATTAGAAGGAAAGGCCAGGTCTTCACAGGGTTACAACCACAAGAAAGGCAAACCCGGCTCTATGAAAAGAAATTTCAAAGAATCCAGAAAAGGACAGGCGGGTTCTCAGAGCTAGATGGTCTGAAAGAGAAATTGGGTCCCAAGGGACAGGACAATCTAAAGAGAGACTGTGAGGCCACCAGAGCAAAGAGCCCTGGGGCCTTCCAAACCACACCTTCAACCCCCCACCCCAAAGCTGGGCTCGAAGTGCTTACGCCCCAGAGAAGAGGCCGCTTTCCCCAAACATGAGGGTGGGGGCTTGTGACTCCAGCATCCTGATCATGGACTCACAGGAAGCTTATCCAACTGCCAATGACCTAAAGCGGGCAGGGTCTCATCTGAAGACAGAGCAGAGAAATGGATTCACAGTGAGCTCAGTGGCTGGAGCACAGAGCCCCACGAAGCTCAAATGTGGCCTGAGCTCTCACAGGATCATGGCTGCTTACATCTGAATCTGTCCGCACAAGCTCCAGAGACCAGAGACCCACAAGGAGAGGGCATAAAGCTCCGCGGACACCACGTCCACGGCATGACCCAGGGAGGAGCCTATTACGACCATCCACGTGCACCTACGTGGGGAAGTGAACAGCCTGGAACAGCAGACAGCTCTAGATCTGGGCTGGGCAAGGACAGGTGGGGACTGGCGGGGGAGGGCCGGTGCTGGGGAACAGACGGAATGAGACCCGTAGGCAGTCCTGGCCAGTGGGGACCCGGGGGAAGAGGCATGGGAGGACATGGGACCAGCAGGGGCCTTGCAGGAAGACTCGGCCTCTGGGGAGAAACAGGGGAGCCCTGCAGGGTTGTGGTGAAGAAAATGAGGCCAGAAGTGCGAGGCTCTTCAGAAACAAGAGTGTCAAGAGTCGGAAGGCATGCCGGCCATGGTCAACTCAGAAAAGGACACCGCTTACTGGAGCAACTACACTTCCCCGTCCCTCACGATGAGAAACCCAGCCAGCCACCCAAAGCCCCGGCCCTCCAGACACCTGTCTAAACACGACTTGCCATGCACACTGAAGGCTGTGCAAACTCAGACAGCAATGACCCAACTCACGACTCGTTAAATAAATGCTGCCAACCAGCTGTGCAGCGGCGGAGGAAAATGAACCATTCTACATGCAGATGGAGAGCACAAGGCAAAAATTAAACACTCAGGACGGACATTAACAAAAACACCAGAGAGCCAGAAAAGCCAGAGAGCAAGGCCAAAGAAGAAAAACAGGGCGATGGGGCTGACTGCTTCAACAGAGCACTTAAAGCCTCAATCCAAGAAACGTTCCAGAAAGAAGGGAAATCTGACCCCACACATTCAAAAAGCCAGCTGTCAACTTGGAGAAATGGACCTGGAACAGTCAGCTCAAGAAATATCTGAAAGAAAAGGAGTAAAGGAAACAGGTACCATAAGGGGCACCCCCGCCCAGAGTCCACGTGACCCAAGGGCAGCAGTGGGCGTGCACCATACGTCCACCCTCTACGATCAGAAAGCAAAACCAGCTCAAGAGGCAACTGGGGAAACGTGACATGGACAGGGATCCAGGCGGTGCTACGGGACTGTGGCTATCACGTAGGTCCCTCCCAAGACAGGCCTGCAGAGGTGCTCCCAGGTGAGCTGTTGACACGTGCGGATCCCTCAGCGCACGCGCACGCACACACGCACACACACAGAAAACGAGAACTCAAGGGCGCCTGGTGGCTCAGTTGGTTGAGCAACTGCCTTCGGCTCAGGTCACGATCCTGGAGTCCCGGGATCGAGTCCCGCGTTGGGCTCCCTGCTCGGCGGGGAGTCTGCTTCTCCCTCCCTCTGACCCTCCTTCCTCTCATGCTCTCTATCATTCACTCTCTCAATAAATACAAATCCTTAAAAAAATTAAAAAAAAAAAGAAAACGAGAACTCGGTTGGCAACAGTTGGATCTAAGCAGAAGGGTACACGGGTGTTCAACGTGTTATTCTTCCAATGTTTCAATGTTTACACATTTCCACGTTAAAAATCTGGAAAAAGAAGAGAAACTCGGTTGTGTAATGGCTGTGTGAGCACGGCCCGGACGGTCAATCTCTGTGAAGATCTGCAGGTTCCACCCAAGTGGGTGACGTGGCTCCTAAACCCTCAGTCTCTTCGGTGCATTTAGACCCACCGAACGTGGATGGAACTCGGTTCAGTTCTGGTGCCTGACGCAAAGACGGACCCTGCTAACTGCGGGCATCCCGGAGGGCCAGCAGCAAGGGAAGAAGCTGGAAGTCACACCAGTGAGCCTCTGAGGACAGAGCAGAGCAGACAGACGGAAGGCACAGAGTGGTCTTCAGAGAGTGGGAGGGTGGACATGGAGGAAGGCGGGAAAGGTCTGTTCTGCACTCTGCTGCCTGAGGCACAATCGACGGGCAGAAGTCACAAACATTTCAGCTTCCTGTAGAAAAGAACATACTAACCAGGCGTCGAACCACGGAATGGGCTCTGCTGTGAGGCCCCCAATTGTCAGGGATGCTGAGGAAAGGATTCCTGGCTGCATGGAAGGCAGACCAGCGCTTCCCACCCTGGCTCTGCTGAGCGATCACAGGGACGCTTATTTAAAGAAGCAGATTTCCTGGGAGATTCTTTTTTCTTTCCAGAAATGAGTTGGGGCTCTGGGATTTATGTATGTTTTAAAAACTTTACTGAGGTAGAATTTACTACCATAGAGTTCACTTGTTTGAGGTGCATACTTCAATGTTTTTTATTTAGAGAGTTGTACAACCATCCGATCCTAGAACATTTTCATGACCGCCCCCCTCCCAAATAAATCTTGCCTCCATTTGCAGTCACACTCCATCCATCCTTCTCCCTAGCCCTCAGCGACCAGGCACTTATTTTCTATCTCTGGATTTGCCTATGGGATTTGTATACACCTCCAGGAGACTGACTGGGCAGACCTGCGATCAGGCATTTGGGAGCTTCTGGGAGCCACCAGACTCTGCCCAAGCCCCGTTCCTAGTCTAAGTTCCCGCAGCACAGGACAATGAACACCGAGTCCATCCAAGCAGCAGGCACTCTGCTCTGTGCTGGGGTTACAAGAGGATCACCCCACCCCTGAGAAGCCCCCATTAGTGCGCTAACTTTATTACAATGGAAAAAGCACTGCATGAAAAAGACACCATGGACAGGGATGAGAGGGGGTTAATCCTGCATCGAGGGGAAAGAACAAAGATGGGACTATGTGAACTAGGTCTTGAAAAGTGAGAAACTAGCTAATGTTTATTTTTTGAGAGCTTACCATGTGCCAACTAATTGCCTTCCATGCATGATCTCATTTATCCCTCACAACTGAGCTGGCTCTCAACAGTGTCACTGTCCCCAAGTTAGAAAAGAGGAAGTGAGAGGCCCAGGGGGGTGAAGTGGGAGTGGCAGAGGGGAGGTAAAGACCCAGGCTGTCTGGCTCCGGAGGCTGGGCCTTATCCCCGAGGCCATCCTACAAACTGACCAGGGGACCTGTGAGGGCAGGGACTCTGGTTCCACTACCACCCTAGATCCCACTCTCAGCACACAGCAGGCGCTCAGTACATTTCTGCTGAGTTTTGACTAACAGGGTCTTCCAATTAAAGCACAAAGACACTGAAGCAGGAAAATGCGGTCTTTAGGAGCAGGCAGACGAGGGAGGGAAAACCTCTGAGCTGCAGAGCAAAGGTTTCCTTGTCAAGTTCTTCTTTAGTCAAGGCTTCCTGAACTGTGGACCCCAAACGAATCACGGGCATACTGTTGACTCGTTCACGTATCTATCTGAGTGTCTCCATGGGGCAGGCATCAAGCTCCCACAGCTACAGCTGGGGGGCACGGCAACCCGGTTCCTATCACTGTGGAAGCAGAGAGACCCACCTATTCCATCCCAGTGTAGTAAAGGGGAAAGAGAGGGTACTGAGTATTTCCTGGTCCTGCAGGGAGGGGGGGTGCTTACTGGGGGACCTGAGAGGTGAGTAGGGGTTAGCCAGGAGAGGAAACATCAGTGCAAAGGTCAGGCAGGCAGAGAGAGCACGGCATGTTTGAGGAACCTGAAGTACTCCAGGGTGGGGAATGGGGGTTGGTGAGAGTCGAACCTATGGCTTGACATTCGGTAAGGTCCGATTCCGAAGGGTCTTTACACTCATAAGCAAGGACAACCCCATTTTCCATGAAATCGCAGGATGGGCACTGAAGTGTTCTAAGTGAACTAGATGGTGGCATGACCACATCTACTTTCTAGGAAAATCGCTCTGCTGGCAGCATGGAGAAGAGGCCACAGAGGGCAGTCCCGAAGGCAGAAGACCCGGTGACGCTTCTACTCGGTCACCTGCAGGAGGGGGGACAGGGCACATCCCCACAGTCGTGAGGACGCAGACAGGGGGCCAGATTCCTGCAAAAATGGAGCTAGTGTGGGACAGAACAGAACTGAATGTGTGAATGACTCTCTGGGGAGACAGGGATTTCCAGCTTGGGCAATTCGGGGTGCGCTGCTGCGGAAGCCCAGGGCGGCGATCAGCTTGAAGTAAAGACAGGAGTTAATTCAGATTTTGAGTCACAGGATCTCTTTTAGTTTTTACGCCCCCCCTTCCTTCTTCAAAAGCTTCCCAACCCAGTCAGGGAAATCCTACGAAAGGAGGAGCAGGGTTCTACGCGGGCCCGTCCCGATGCCCCAGCCAGAGCGGGGCGCCCCGCGGTTACCTCGAGCTCGGGGTAGCTGAGCACCACCAGGGAGGCACAAGCGCTGACGCTGTCGCCCTTCACAAAGGACACGTCCACGCCCCCGACCCTCTGCAGCCCCGAGAAGGCGGCGTCCCGCTGCCACGCCTCCGTGTCCCGGTCCACGACGAGGGCCTTCAGCCGGGCTTGCTCCCTGAGGGCGACACACGTGCAGCGGACCTCCCGACCCCGCACGTCCGGGCCCGGGGGGAGGAGAGCTTGAGGCTCTTCCCGGGGGCACTCCCGCTCCCACCACCCCCTTCCCGGGGAGCCCGGCCCGTGAGCGCCCCTCCACGGTCTCACCCCCTCCTCCCGGGGACACGCCCTCCGCGGTCTCGCCCGCCCTCCCCGCGAAGCCTGGCCTCGGGGACACCCCGTCCACGGTCCCGCCCCCACCTTCCCGCCGCTCCGAGACCCGGCGCCGGAAGCGAGCGCGGCTGGCCCCGCAGACTACAACTCCCGAAGGCCCTTTCGTCCGCGCGCCGGAAGCGGGACAGGCCCCCTTGGCCCCAAAGTCCCTCCAGCCCCCGACACCTGGCAGTCAGCCAACCCCATTACCGTTTCCAGAGCGACAGGGTCTCCTCAGGCGGCCACGCCACCGCCTCCCGGGCCATGGCGCGCCCCCAAGCGCCCCTTCCGGTGGCGTCACTTCCCGCTGCCGTCATTTCCGGCGGCCTGCGCGCAGGCGCCCGGTCGTCTTCGTGGCCTTGGAGGGCTGGCTGCAGCTCGGGGTCCGACCTGTGTGTTTCCAGACGCCGCCGCCTGGTGGCGGGAGGCTCGCTGGAAGCCCCGCCCCCTCAGCCCTCCTCCCCGCCTTCGCCGCCCCCAGCCCCCGCCCGGCGACCCGAGCCGCCGAGCAGCACGTCCGGACGCACGCTGCAGGAGCGCGTGCGCGCGTGCGCGGGAGTCGTCGTCGGCTCGAGGGCGCGGGCGGCGCCTAGAGCAGCCTCGTGCCTGGACGGCGGAGCGGCGGAGCCGAGGGCTGCGCAGACCGGTGTGGGTGCGCGCCGGGGAGGGCGGCAGCCGGTTCGCAGCGCGGCGCCGTCAGCCGCTGCCCGAGGCGGGCTCCTGGGCAGGGGTGCCGGGCGCATGGGAGGAGCGGGCGGGACCTCCCCTTCGGCCTCGGACCCGTCACCGAGCGTCAGCCGCAGCCGCGACTGTGCTCCGGGGCCCAAGGGCCTGGGCCAGAGTTCTGAGAGCAGGACGCAGCCCTCACCGGGCCGGACTCGGGGGTCTTGGCGGGCCCAAAGCCTCAGCGGCCGGAACACTGACCTTGGCTCTAAGCTCCTCCAGGGAAGGAGGGGGACTCCGTGCCCCTCGTGCCAGGCCTGTGCTGGATGTCGGGGTGCGCGGCGGCCTGCTGCGGTGAGAGTGACGCACCAGCCGGCTCCGGACTGGCCCCGGGGAGGGCCTGTCTGGGGGGGAGAGTTAGGAGGAGCGCGGGCCAAGGGCAGGCACGTGTAAGGGTCCTGGGGCCGGCAAGACACGGTGCATTGGGGGCACGAGGCCGCCGTGAGGCTGGCGTGTAGGCGCTCGACCCATGCTGTATATCCTACCGGGGGGATGCGGAGAAGTGTGTGGGTAGGAACGGTAGTCTGAACATAGATCTCGAAAGGACCGAGGGACGCCTGAGGTTCAGGAAGGGCGTACAGCATTTGACCACTGACGGGGCCTTGAAGGACGGGCAAGTGTTCAGCAGGGAGAAGGAAGGAGTCCCACCTCGAGCGCCCACCGCGCGGCAGGCACCATGCCCTGTCGTTTACCTGCACCATCTTCTTTCTCACCACAGCACATTGAGAAGTCGAGGCTTCAGGAGGTCAGGGGCTTGCTCAAGGCTGTAGAACTGGCAAACGGGAGAGCCAGGATTCCACTGGGGTCCGTCGGGGACATGGACGTGGTGTGTGTCGGCCTCGTCACGGTACACGGTGGTGAGGATGAGGCGGCCCTTGGACTGGGGCTGGGGCCATTCGTGGGCCTGTGGAGCTGGGGCCAAAGTGGCTCTGGGCCTTGGCTCTGCCACGCTTCAGGGTACAGGCAGTCAGGGGGCGGGGATGCTGGGCCTGCGGCACACTCATCATCAGGTTGGGGGTGGAGGAACGGGGCAGGGTTGAGGGCAGGTCTGTGTAGGACGTGCAAGGTCTTGGGGTAGCTTGTGTGTGCCCCAGCTAGGGCCCTTCCCTCCACTTCTTTCTGCTCTTGCCTAGATGGCTCCCCCAAATCCTCCCACCTCCTCAGAAGGAAGCAGGGTCCTGCTGTCCCCGGGACCCTGATGAGGTGAGATCAGCGTTTACCTTTTTCTGGTGCTGCTTTTCCGGTTGGAACTGAGATTCACGATGCTGGTGCATAAGCTTAATTAGTGACCAAGAAGGGCTTGGAGAGTGTTGCCTGAACCCAGGAATCGCCGACATATCTCATGGCTGTCTCTCAGTTAATAAATGATGAAATCCCACAGCCCGGGACAACAGGTACATAATTTACACACACAACAAGGTCTTAAAGAGGAGATCGTCATCAGTCATGAAGGTTTTCGGGTGAGTCACCACCAGCCTAGTGACTGTCTCTGCCTGGGCCGAAAGCAGAAGGAGCTCCAACAAGGAAATGTGCAGGTGGCAGGATGTGATCAGAGATGGGAACGAGGAGGAGGAGGAGGGGAAGGTGGTGGTCAGTGAGGACACGAGAAGGCAGGGGACGGGTCGGTGGGCTTGAAGCAGAAACTGCGGAAGAAAAGAGGTCTGACAGCAGGGGCAAGCCCTTCTCTGGAAGCCTACAGGTTCTCTCCCTGGGGAGCCTTTCCGTTTGGAAGAGAAAATGCAATTTTCCCCCTAAGTGTGGTATTTTACCACTCAAACGTGAGGGGGCCGCTGGGAGCGGACAGTTTATCCGTTGCGTGTATTTCCTTGTGCGGAGGAACTGTTGTTCGCACCCCATGGCCCGGCCTGTGGACACAGCGCTCACACCTCTGCTGGAGCACTGCTGTTTTCCAGTGATAACAACTCAGGCAGGGAGTGTGGCTTCACCCCTCTGAGGCCGAGGCTGAGGCTTCTGCCCTGGAGTCTGGCGCCTGGCGAGCGGTGGCCAACTGTGGATCCCGAGCTCTGCTGTCATTTTATCCTGGCGAAAATTTACCTCCCATCTTCTACACCAGAGTGAACACTTTCTGTCCGGAACCTTCCCCTTCACGGATGCGTCTACGAGTACATTTCCACAAAAAACCAAAACCATTCCCCAAAGCTGAGTTAATGTCTACTTGCCATAAACAAGCTCTGCCCTCAACAAGGACTCTTTAGCAGCAAAACTCAAGTTTATTAAAACAAATATCACAAGTATAGTAAAATTTACATTTGCTAGGCCAGATAATGCTAGATAGGACAGTTAAGGCTTTCAAAGCGTACCATACAAAACAAAACACCTTCATTAAAGTGGGGGGAAAAAGTTCCCAGCCAAAAAAAAGTTTCGCAGCACAAGACTGACACCTGACTCCCCCCGCGAAGGTGTGGCACAGAGAGGACCCAGAGCAGCACCTGGGGGCCACGCCAGCTCTGTCCCAGCTTGGAGGTATCAAAGGAATTCCAAGTGCAAGTCGAGGAGTTGAACAAGGTCCCCCTCCATTAAATGGGCAATCCAGGCGGATTTTTTGCATAGTCTACAATGATGGAACAATCCCAGGTTACTAAGTGCACATGGTGGTTGTATCGGATTAATCGCTGAGGGGTCTGGATTACCGTGCCCCCCTTCGTCAGACACGGAAGAGAGTGGGGGGCGGCTTCTTCCGCCTGCAGCTCCCTCCACTGTGGCCACAGGGTGACAACGGTCCTGGAAGCATTTTCTGTTCCTGTAGCTCTCACCCCGAGGGCCTGATTTCAAGTTGACTGAGTCGTTCACTCATTCGGAGCGTACACTGAAGATATCCGCCTCTGACTTGTGAACAGTAGGCATCTCCGTGCCAATGGGTGTTGAGCCCCCAGGGAGCAGGAGCCAGTCCAGAGGCCACAAGTATCCGAGGGCATTGTGCAAAAGAGGCACAACCTCCCAGTAAGAGAAGAGGTACACCACCAGAGCTGGTCGACTGTTCTCTTCCTTTTTCAGAAACTTAGCTGGTTCTGTATTCTCTCTGAGTCTGTTTTTATGGCATGGCCGAGATCCAGAGGAAGAACAACATAGTCACACGTCAGGGACATCGAGGTCACATCAAGACCACACGTTTATTTAGCATGATGCTGGACAGTCCAAAAGTTCGCAGGAAAATGCCAGAACCCTGCCTTTGATCCAAGGTTAATTGATAAACTTTCATTTAGAATTTAAAACCCCAAGAATCAGAAGCAAATCTGGCCATCATGCCAGTCTCTTGATTGTGTCAACGAGGAAAGCTCTACCCGTGAAACTCCGGGGGGCCACGTGAGAGCTGGGAGGTTTGGCCTCAAGGCATTCACAGAACATGCTGACTTGTATTTGGGAGGAGACAAAAAAGGGTCTGGCACTTTCTCAGGCCTTCATGGAAACCTACAAATATGTGTACAATACGCAGGACTGAAGGGATTGGAAGGAAGAAACAAGCCGGATTCTCCTCTATGAGTGCAGAATAAATGAGAAGGAAAGCAGAAGTAAAATCAATAGCCCCGTTTCCCCTCCCTCGTTCTGGAGAGAGAGGGGCCAGGGTGAGTGCGTGCCAGTCTCCAGCTGGCGAGCTGAAGGCACCGTCCACCACTGTCATGGGAAGCTGAGGAGCACGTGTTTGGTCCCCCCGGGAATGGAAAGGTGGTTGGTTCTGGTTTCACGGCGTCTCCAGTTATCCCCTCCCCCTGGACAGCACTCACAATCTGACGAGAAAGATGTGGAACGTGCACATCTCCTGAAGCCACGTGGCACTCCCGGCTGTCCGTGGCACAGCACACGGGGGTCCTGCAGCCCCCCAGGAAGCCCCAGCTGGGGCGGTGGCTGAGGTGGGCAGAGCAGACTCTACCTCCCTTGCCGACCCCGCTTCAGCTCAGCAGCCAGGCTCCACACGGGGACACAATTGCACAACAGTATCTTCTCTGGCAACTGGAATTCCAGTTCAGGAAGAATTTCACTGTTTTTGGTTTCCATGTAACTTGCCAGAGTGTCTCTCAGGCTGAAAAACCAAGGAACAAGAGACAGAAGGTTAAGTGGTCTCCCATATAATGCAAGGACACCATCAGGGGTCGTCACTGTCTCCAAGTGCTCGTGGAGACCATCAAAGTAAAGTCAACCAACTACTGAGTTCCTGAGCGGGGACTAGAACCCGGGGTGCAAGGGCTGAAGGACGCACCTGCTGCTTACCACACCACACCATACAAACAGCACAGAACGGAGCTGACCCTGGTAATGGCTGGGTCACGTTCCTGTAAACACTCTGCTAATGTGACCTGCTATATGAACACACAGCCTCACCATTCAAAAAAAGCTTGTATTCCATTTCATGTTTTATATTAACAAAGATGCTCAATTTTCTAGGAAAGGGATCTTTTTTCTCTGCACTAAAAGTCCAGGATAGTAAAGACTTGTTGAATACATTCAAAGAATATCAAGGTATGCAGGTGTATGCCAGTGTAATGGAAGAAAACTGTAAATATGAAGTGTGCTGGTGAGGAGAACTGGGCTTGGATTATCTATTTAGAAAAACAGGAACCAGGGGCGCCTGGGTGGCTCAGTTAAGTGTCTGCCTTCGGCTCAGGTCATGATCCCAGGGTCCTGCAATCGAGCCCCGCATCGGGCTCCCTGCTTGGCGGGGAGCCTGCTTCTCTCCCTCCCTCTGCTGCTCCCCCCACCCCGTTCATGCTCATTCTCTCTCAAATAAATAAATAAATAAATAAAATCTAAAAAAAGAAAGAAAAAAGAAAAACAGGAACGGTAAATCCCTCACATCACACATAAATAATAAACTGGTTAACACAGCAGATGTACATGAAAATATAAAAGCACAGGAAGGGAACATGGCAGAATACTTCACAACCTTTGGATAAGGAAGACCCTTATAGCTATATTTTCCTAGTCCTTATAGAAAAATTCTGTCAGATCTGGCTTTTTGAAATTAAAGACCAAGGTAGAGCATTTGTAACGTAACAAATAAAAGGTTAATCTTAAATCTTTTAAGATTATGAAAAAAGAGAAATAGCCCAAAAGAAACATAACAGATATCAATAGATAATTCAGGGGAAGATACAAAACTGGCAGATACATTAGGAAAATACGTGCAGCAGCTTCATTAGGAAATAGGAAAATACAAGTGAAAATGAGATCTCTGTTTTTGGCCATTTGATTGGTAAACATGTAAAAGACAGATAATATCCAGTGTTGGGTATTCTCACATGCTATACATTGGTGTGGCTTTTTCTTTTTTTTTTTTTTTTTAAGATTTTTATTTATTTATTTGACAGAGAGCACAATAGGCAGAGCGGCAGGCAGAGGCAGAGGGAGAAGCAGACTCCCCGCCGAGCAGGGAGCCTGATGCACGACTTGATCTCAGGACCCTGGGATCATGACCTGAGCCAAAGGCAGACGATTAACTGACCAAGCCACCAGGCGCCCCTGGTTCCTGTTTTTCTAAATAGATAATCCAATCCCAGTTCTCCTTGCCAGCACACTTCATATTTTGGTTTTCTTCCATTATGCTGTCTGGCCTATACTTGCTTACACTGATATTCTTTGAACTACTGAGTATTTACCCCAAAGATACAAACGTAGGGATCCGAAGGGGCACCTGCACCCCCAATGTTTATAGCAGCAATGTCCACAATAGCCAAACTATGGAAAGAGCCTAGATGTCCATCAACAGATGAATGGATAAAGAAAAGGTGGTCTATATATACAATGGAATATTACTCATCCATCAAAAAATGAATTCTTGCCATTTGCAACAACGTGGCTGGAACTAGAGGGTATTATGCTGAGTGAAATAAGTCAATCAGAGCAAGACAATTACATGATTTCACTCATATGTGGAATTTAAGAAACAAAACAGGAGCACAGGGGAAGAGAGGAAAAAATAAAACGAGACAAAATCAGAGAGGGAGACAAACCATAAGAGACCCTTGAAACAAACTGCGGGTTGCTGGAGGGGAGGGAGGTGGGGGGATGGGATAACTGAGTGATGGGCATTGAGGAGGACAAGGGACGTGATGAGCACTGGGTGTTATAGAAGACTGATAAATCACTGAACTCTACCTCTGAAACCAATAATACATTACATGTTAATTGAATTTAAATTTTAAAAAGAAGTTATGGTGTATATATATACACTATGGAATATTAGTCATCAAAAAGAATGAAGTCTTGCCATTTGCAACGATGTGGATGGAACTGGAGGGTATTATGCTGAGTGAAATAAGTCAATCAGAGAAAGAAAAATACCATGTGATGTAACTCATGTGGAATTTCAGAAACAAATCAGATAAACAAAGAAAAAAAGCAAGCAAACAAACAAAAAAAACCAGACTCTTAACTATAGAGAACCAAGCCCTGGTCCCCAGAGGGGAGGTGGAGGGACAAGTGAGACAGGCGATGGGAATGAAGAGCACACGTGTCCTGATGAGCACTGAGTGACGTACAGAATTGCTGAATCACCATATTACACACCTAGAACTAATATAACACTATGTTAATTACACTTCAACAAAAACAGAAAAAAAGTTAAAAATAAAATGCACATCTCTGACGTAAGTACACTTGTTATAATGAGAATATATGACTTCTGTAAGTATTTTAAAAAACCCAACCGAGGCCAAACCCAAAGCCAGTGTGAGGGGGGCCTGGAGGGGGTGAGAGAGCAGGACACGGGATCTTCCACGTCCTAGAAGATCTAGAAGATCTCGGGAGAGACTGCAGGACTCCCCGCGTGCGCCGGGCCCACCTGCAAACGAACCCCTACGTACGTCCACTCAGGTTTGAAGATGTCCTTGGCCTGGGGGCTCTTCAGTTTCAAGATCATCATTTCATGAAGCTCCAGGAGGAAGGAGTCAAGGTCCGTCTGATTCAGGAAAGCGCTGAGGCACTTAGCATTTTCTGAGCTGAGATCTACTTTGTACTGGGCACTGATATCCCTGAAGGGCTCCTAGAACAAACCAGAACAGAGGCAGCAGGAGGCCGGGAGGAGGCGGGGCGGCCCCCAGGCCAGCGGGGGCGGGGCTGCACTCACCTTCCGCAGCCGGAGCTGCTGTTCCGACCTGTGGGCTGACAGGAGTTGCCAGAGGGCAACTGTGTGCTTCAGCTGGCATCTGCTGAAGACCTGAAAGAAACAGGGGCAGGGCTGAGGGGAACCGGCCGGCGTGGGGGCCCTTCTGCTCCCGGGCTACCGATGCCCCTCTCCATGGACACGGACGCCTCCTGCACGCATGCACCAGCCGTGGCCTGGCCTCCGGAGTGTCGTGCCCCCTCTGCCGGCCCCATCTCAGAGCCCATTCCCATCGCGCGAGGCAGGTGGCTGGCGAGCCGCGGGGGGGCATCTGCGACGTGCCCGGTTCAGAGTCTCACACTGCGGGTGCATCCCCGCCTCTAGCACCAGAGTGCGTCCTGTGGACCCCGACTGGCGCTAATCCCGGAGGAAGTGGGGAGGGCAGTGTGCATTAACCTGCAAGAGAGCCCCAACCAAGACCCACCGTTAGAACCAGGGCTGTCTGGTCGCCCATGTGCAGCACGTCTTGGACGTACACGTTCAAGGACATGTTCGGATTGCCGCCGGCCGTGCTCAGAAACCCCAGAGTGACTTCGATGACGGACAGAGCTTCGCACGCATCGCTGAAGGACAGCAGCTGCCCGCAAATGGCGCTGATGGCTGTGTTGGGGAGGGGTTTCTAGGAAATCAGAGATGGGACAGGGGTCCGTGGCTGGGGCTTCCTAGGCATCGCTGCCTGGCAAGAACGCTGGCCCTGTTCGCTGCCAGGGCCACAAGGTGGGACGACCCTTCTAACGATAAGGACAGTTAACACTTGGTGATTCCTGAGGGGCAGCGGTATCCGGACTCCTTACACAAACAGACGTGAGGTTACGGAGTCCTCAAAGCGGCTCTGTGAGGAGATTCATACGGACGCATGCACACACCAGACACCCCCCCACACACACACCATCAACCCAAAGCATGGACACAAGTTCTCTGGACCTTCTGCATCAGCATACCCGGTCATGACATCATTACTAAGAAACGAATGCAGGATTTCAACAAGAACACTTTTGCTGATTTGCGTCCTGCTTGCCCTCCGGAAAGAGCAGTGGGCCCAGGGAACTCGGGAGGCCCCCCTGCGGTGCCCCCAGCCAACGCCCAGAGCGAGGCTGCGCAGTCCGCACGGGAGGAGAGCACCGTGACCAGGTAAAAGCGCCATGCACCCAGTAAGGTGTGTCGTGATCACCTGTGGCAGTTTGTTCCTGATGTCTGTAAAGAGATGTTCATAGTTCCAGTCCCGTCTGTACACCAGAGTGGGTATTCCCTAAATTGAGAAAGAAAACAGTCTCTGGACACGGAATCCACCATGGAGGTTTCCCGAGCGGTAACTCCGCTGCAGTTCCGTGCCGTCCACGCGCTGCCGGGCACAGCATGCCACCTTGCGGCCCTGTGATGTCTCTGTGGAACCAGGGACACAACAAGGGATCCGGCCTCGCCTCGACGGCCACGCAGATGCCTCACGTAGGATGCCGTAGGCTGGCGAGCCACTGGGGACACAGGGACGTGGGGCCCTCCTGTTCGTGTACTCCCCCAACCACGACTGCACACAGCCTCGCACAACACAGTCCCTCTGCTAGACAACAGGGATGGCAGAGCCGGTGAGAGCGGCCCGGGGCGCCATCAGTTCGGAGCCTAATTGCGGGCGGTGAGGGAGCACACACACCCCATGCACAAGGTCTCTGACCGGACCTGGGAGGAACAGAACAGCCTAGGTGAACGAACAGAGACGTGAAAGTGCACAGGGTGTTTGGGGAGGGAGGGTGGTCCAGTGCTCGAGGTCACAGGAGTCCACGCAGGCCGTGAGAAGTGGCCGGAGACAGGCCGGGACGAGCAGCATGGGCTTTACCCCACGTGCACCGGGATGCCCGTCGGGGTCGGGCCGTCACCAGGGAGCGACGAGAGCCAGATCTGGCTTCAGAATGTGGCCTGAGGACGCGGGAGGCAGGGAGTGGTGGGGGCTACTGCGGCAGGTCACACCTGAGATGGAGGCTGGGGGCGGAAGCAGGGGGCTGGGGCAGCTACATGAGGCAGCTGCCAGGGCCATCAGGGGCGGGAGGCAATGCCATTACTATGGCGGAGAAATCCAACAACCGGTCCGTTGGGACCCGCAGAGACCCCGGAGGGATGGAGGATCGGCGGCAGCTCAAGAGAGCCGATGGCCTTGAGGTATGGCCAGGAGTGGAGTCCTGGCCTCTAGGGGGACACGTGGCTGGATGGTCATCCTCGCTCCCACTCACTCTGAAACTGCTGGATAAAAGCCACACTCGGGCCAACTTTCACCAAACACATGTGCCGACCCAATAAATACCACAGGGTCAGCCAAACCTTGAGGGTGAGCCTGGGTTTGCCGTGCAGGAAGCGGCTGGTGACCTGGCGCTGGATCTTCTCCAGGTCGAACTCCTGCAGGGTCTCCCGGTCTTGCTCCACCTGATATTGGCAGTTGGACAGAATCAGCGGCATCAGGTCCCGCTCGGCCTCGTAACTGATGACGTGCAGGTCTGTGATCTCGGAGGCATCGACGGAAAAGCTGAGGGACACAGAGTCGCAGGACTCAGTGTCCCAGCAGGCACACGTGGCCCGGGGCTCTGGGCGACATGGAGCCAGCTCCCAGCTGACGTTCCCAGTCCAAGCAGATGAACATACTGCCGGGCCTGTGGACCCCGAGAGCCGGGCCGAGGGACGGAAGCTGCCGCCTCTGGGCTCACGTCTGCCCTGGCCGGCCCAGCAGCCGCGGGTGAGCCCGCTCAGAATCAGCTTCCCCTGCAGGCATGCACTCACCTGCTGCCTCCGCTGGAGAACTTCTCCACGGTGCAGACTATTTCATTGTGCAGGCTGATCAAGTAGCTGACCAAGGCGGTGGAACAGAGGCCCTGGCCACGGCGACGAGGCAGCATGACCTCGAAATCAGTGTCCATGTCCAGGTCGGCGGCGCAGTAGTCTTCCGGCAGCTTGACTTCACCTTGAGAGGACAGGGTGTTGTAAGCAGAGGCCTCCCCTGGTCTCTGCTGTCTGCTCCCAGTGCGTCAAGGCCAGAGCCAGGGACGCTCTGACGGTTGCGCCTCCCGCCTCTCCCCTGCGCTGACTGACTTCAAACGTCCTCAACTCCTTCCTGAGTCCGTATCAACACACCCAACATGACTGGGGACTTAGTTTTCCCACTAGGCCATTTCACGTGTCCCAGACACCTCTACTCAGAGAGTCACAGGTGAAACGCATGTGGCACGGTGCTCTGTGACTGCAGGGCTGAGTCGGGCTGGCAGCAGGGAGTGTGGCTCCTACCATTGGTCTGAAGTGACCTCCTCAGCTTATTCCATGTCGACAGAAAAATACCAACTCTTCTGTGGAGTAACTGCTTCAACCCGTCTGTCAAACAAAACACCGTTTTAGAACCATGGAAACACCTACCCCGTCAGGTCCAACCAACGACATCTCACGGTCTTTGGAAAGAGCCCAACTTCACGCCTCTGGGCTCAGCCACGTGTTTAAGCACCGACGCCGAGCTCCAGGGGCTGGAGACCCGGCAGCGTGTTTAGACATAGCAAGCCTCTGCGAGGCTTTTGGGATTCACGGCACCACTGCTGGGCACTAAAAGCTGGGGGCGCAGAACACCCAGAGCCCCGCCTGCACTTCCCCCAGCCCTGCTGCAGTGATCCCTTCGAGCCACCAAACACGGGTGGTGCCGACCTCTTACCAGAGCAGACCCGTACCTTCGTGGTGGCTGCTCATGAAAGAGCGGATGGATTGGTATTCAGCTTCTGAAACGTTCTGGAACCGCTTCACGAGATCCCTCTGCAGAGCCAAAATCTCAGGCAAGAATCTCACGAGTCTCAGCTCTGCCTCCTGGAGAGGGAAGCCCGGCCACGTGTTAGTTCACCTAGAACACGTTCTTGGGGAAACAGACCCTGGGGCTGGCTCAGGGCCCGTGTTTGCATTTGATCCGGTCAGTGTGCCATGTTAGGTGATGCCGCATCAGGCTACTCAGCGTTCCGTCGTTCACCAGAGCCTGCCGCCTGTGTGCCTAATGTCCTGCACACCAGGGACAGTCCCAGGCCTCCTGGAGCTGACACATCATGTGTGTTTGCCAAAAACACATGAAAGAAATTGGCCTCATGGGCCCCTGTGAGGGGCTGGGTGTGCAGAGAATCTGCCAAGAGCGGAAAGGCCAGGAATATAGGCAACCAGGCCAGGCATCCCCCCTGTGTGTCATCTGAGGACAGGACCCAAGCATCTCCAGTCAAATGGGATGGGGCGCCTCTGCGGGAGACCTAGGAACCCCTTCCCATGGGACTCCTGCCCTTTCACCGACCGTCAGACATTTCTGAGTCCCCACACTTCTTGCTGGACTGCAAACGCTGGTCCAGGGGGAAGGGCTCGACAGACAACTGTGGAAGACAAGCCTTCACGTGGAACAAGGCTGACACGGGGTGTGTTTATGGTCTAACTGATGGGACCGACTCACCACACTGCTCCCTTCCCCCAAGGCCGGGTCGGGAACACGGGAGATTCTGGACTGTCTGACGAAAACTTTTTTATTCAACAGTCACTGATGGCCAGGTACTCCTGGCACTGGGGGTCGGGGATGAAGGTGAACAGGCACCACCCGGAAGATCTGAATCCTGCTCCTTCCTGCTGAGTGACTGGGGCGATACCGTCCTGGCCCTCACATGCTTCACAGACTCCCGCTAACCCTGACCGGCCTATGGTTTTCCTCTATGACTTTACGCTTCAAACGGCCTCACAGTCTGATGTGTACGAGGATCCCCCTCTCTGGCCCCGAGTCTTCTGCTACCAGCGTTCCATCAGAAAAGCGAAGCACTGACACGGTCGGTTAGATGCCCCCCTGACTAAATAAAGGCGGACCCTCAAGTGGTCACTGCGGGGCAGCCTTACCTTCTGCAGGAACTTCCAGAGGATGGGCACGGTTTCCTGCCCATTCTTCTGCTCTACCACGTGCTGGAGGTACTCCACGGTGACCCTCCTCCTGCAGGTCCACATCTTAGAGCAGTGGACCACACTCTTCTGGGGCAGCTGACGCAGGAAGGCCGTCGGGTCACCGTACACGATTCTGGCCACAGGGTTGGAGCTGATCCGCTCATCTTGGCCGATGAGGGTTGTCACTGTCAGCAGGGCTTTCTCCAGATGCTGGGCGAGAGAACGGTACAGGGCCTGGAGGTGAGACCACTCGTGCAGGTGGGGACACCCAGTGGCTTCAGCAGCGGGCCATTTAGACAGTCTGTCCTACTGGGTCCTGCAGGCAACCAGGCACTCACACTCCTTGTCTTTCGAGACTGCTTACAGTTCATTTGCAGGCTTCGTCTCTGCAGACAGGAGACTCCCAGACCTGTGTTCCATGCCCAGTCTTTTATTTCCCATTGGGCTTATTTACTCTCAATACTGTTCTTATCTGGGCGCCTGGGTGGCTCAGTTGGTTGAGCGACTGCCTTCGGCTCAGGTCATGATCCTGGAGTCCCGGGATCGAGTCCTGCGTCGGGCTCCCTGCTCGGCGGGGAGCCTGCTTCTCCCTCTGACCCTCCCCCCTCTCATGTGCTCTCTCTCTCAAATAAATAAATAAAATCTTTAAAAAAAAAAAATACTGTTCTTATCTGACAGAGGAGGGAAGAATCACGCATTTCTGGTGGGTATCTACATGACAGTTTGTCTACCTGTTGCTCTCACATCCTGCTGTAACAGGTGGGGGACCGAGAGTCACCTGCACTTTCTGGACTCACGGTAACTCCTCAACCTGCCCGCCCGGCCACAGGGGCAGAGGGTGCAGGGACAGCAGGACGGTGGAGTGGTCGGGCGGTCAACCCCTGGGCTGAGGCTCGGCCAGAGCCTCCAACAGCACCCGGGTGCTCGCTGCCCCGAGTGCCTGGGGGACACCCAGGATACCTGCCCACAGGCTCCCAGCCAGGCCGCTGGCCACATACCTCCAGCTCAGGGAGAATGAGGGTCTGCATGGCCTTCTCCCAGCTATTTCTCTGCTCTCTGGTCGACAGTCTTGCATCGAAACCAAAAGACCCTATAAGGAAGCATGCATGGGTTACCCAAGGAACAGAAAGCACAGCAGCTCCATAAACAGGACCTAAGGATGACCAAATCACGCTCCCTTTCAGGGGTGGGCAGGGCGCTTCTTCCTAAATTAACCTGAGTATTTAAAAATGGTCCTGGGGCGCCTGGGTGGCTCAGTTGGTTAAGCGACTGCCTTCGGCTCAGGTCATGATCCTGGAGTCCCGGGATCAAGTCCCGCATCGGGCTCCCTGCTCGGCAGGGAGTCTGCTTCTCCCTCTCCCGCTCCCCCCTCTTGTGTGCGCTCTCTCTCTCCCATTCTCTCTCTCAAATAAATAAATAAAATCTTTTAAAAAAATAAATAAATAAAAAATAAAAATGGTCCTTGCTGTTCCCACCGACCCCATGATCTTTGTGAAGATACAAATAAACAAGAAGAAAATAAAGTCACTCTCAGTGCCAAAGAGAACTGTTTTACGAAGTTACCTTATGGACCTTTCCTTTCTATGGATTTCAGTTTTTAAAATGGGAACATTAGCTCAGTGACCACAATGGTTTGCTGCCTACTTTTCCACGCAGCAAACTGTGGACACGTCAACAGTCAGGCAGCCCCGGATAGCCACGTCCTTAGGAAAAGCAGAAGGACCCCCAGACAGGCCAGGGGTCCAAGGAGGACAAGTCCCAACAGATTATCAGACACCGGTCTCTCGACGGTGATGACTCACACATCGCCTGTCCTGGACGACACACGTCCGTCGCGCAGCAGGCTGGCTTTCGAAACTGCACAGCGCCCCCCCGCACCGTGCATGCACACACAACACCCCTGTGCACATGACCACACAGGACCACAGGTCTCAACCCGGTAGGGGCAACGCAAAGACGAGCTGACCTTCTGTGTTCTCTTCCGCATGCTTCTCCCTGCTTCCCTGTACCTGACTCGGGCGTCGTGAGCAGCGGCCATGCCGTGTGCCACCCGCCCACCCCCCTGCCCACCGCCCGGCCCCATGTGCTCACTCCAGCAGGAAGGGTGGTGCTGCCCTCGGAGGAGGCTGCACAGCATGAGGTGCACCACGGTGGTGGTCTCGTCGGCGCTCTTTCCCAGCGTCTTCATCAGCTGCTGCAGGTCACTGTGGATGTGCTCCTGCAGAAAGCCTCTGGGATCCTGCACCAGAGGCTTGATGATGTGCCTGAGAGCCTGCGAGGGCCAGAGACACAAGATCTCGTCTGCCGGGAGCCAGCGCGCCCGCACAGGCCCCAGGAAGGAAAGCCAGCACCGAGTCAGAGGCTGCTTCTCAGAGGATGCTGGTGGGGCGGCGGGAGCACCGCTCAAGCAGAGGAGGCGAGAGCACCAGGAGCGACCGAGGTCTGGGAACGACCGCCTTTGACATCGTCAGCACGAAACAGTCTCACGGCCCTGTTCTTAACTCATCAAAACCACAGAGTGTACAACCGCCTCTCATGTAATGTCTTCCTTCATCAAGATGCATGTTTGTAAGCTTACGTGGGAACAGCCTCATCTCTAACCCATTAAAGCTACACTGTGTACAAACCTAAAAATAAAAGAACGTCAAAGCCTCCACATTTGCTATCACGGTTAATCCACTTAGAGGAGACACAGTGTGCTTTCTTTCCCGGAGCTAGCCTCTCCGCTCCTAGGTGTGCACTGAGACATGGAGTGCTCATTTAAGATGGATTTTAGGAGTGTCTGCGTGGCTCAGTCGGTTGAGCGTCTGCCTCTTGGTTTTGGCTCAGGTCACGATCTCAGGGTCGTGGGATCAAGCCCCATCCATGTCAGGCTCTGTGCTCAGTGTGGTGTCTGCTTGCCATTCTCCCTCTCCCTCTGCCCTTCTCCTCTGTTCCTTCTCTAAATAAATAAAAATCTTAAAAAGAAAACGGATTTTATGTAACCTGACGGGTAGTTCCCCGACACCACCATATGCCACAGCGGGAAATGAGGATGTGTGCATGTTCTATTGCTCTGTGGATTAGGCAACAGTGACAGGGGAGGTCTCCTAATCCACGGGAGGTGGTCAGCACTCTGCAGACAAAAGGACTCACTGTGAAAACCTACAGTGGGTTGTTAGAAACAAACGAGCAAACACATGGCCTGGCAGGAATAGGCCGTGCTCTACCTGAGGACTCTGGGCGGCTCCCAGGAGCAGGGCCAGGTGAGTGAGCAACCGGATGAGCAGGAAGACCACTGGGGACAGCTTTCGGTCAGAGACCACCACCGCTTTGCCTCTGGACAGTGGGGCTCCCAGCACATGGCCAGTCTGCGTTCTGTCTCTGTAGTTACTGGAGAGAACGAGAGAAGACGGTGGAGCCTGGAGACAGCCATCCCTCCTCAGCCCTTGGGGCACAGCTCAGGTTCCTGGGGCTTGAGACGAGGTTTGCCATTCTGAAGAAAACGGTGTTCCAGGACTTCTTCTCGTAAGCCCAGACCTCTCGCCTCAGGGTCTTCTGCCCAGCCTCCCCTTCCTGGCTGAACACAGCCCACTCCATTCTGTGTGAAGCGGCTGCACCGACTGCCTATTTGTGCGATCCCCGGGCCGCGTGTCAGGACAAGGTCTGCACCTGCGTCTCCCACTGAAATCATCACGGGGAGGGGAGGAAGGCCTGAGTTTGGGACGGGTGACATCGACATCGGGATGTGTGCACATCGATCTCATTTTCCCAAACTGAAAACTGGGATTGAAGGTCTGGCGAAGAATTTCATATCACATCCAGATGGGAGGTGCAGTATGATAGATACATTCTGTTGCAAAAATACTGGAGGTTCTAGAACATTCTGATGGTTTGTGGAGATAACAGACTAGGGTATTTTAAACTATAACAGCACCAGAAGAGCCTAAATGTGTGATGGCCACAGGGAGGCCCCACCTGCCTGCCATCTGGGGGAGCACGGGGAACCACACTCATCTCGAGGGAAGGCTGGGATAGGGACACAAGCTATGCATGTGGATTCTGGAGTGTCCGGTAAGAAGGACCGCGTCTCCTTCACTTCCTGCAAACAGTGGAGGAAGTTAAGAGTTTACAAGTGAGACAGCGTGAGCTCAGACAGACAAAAGCCTAGTTTGTGGCTCTGCGGACTTCAATGTCCCTCTGAGTTAAGTCAATTGTGTGTGTCAAGCATATTTCTACAGGGGCACGCCCCAGGCCCACATGGAAGACATCTGGGTAAGACGTATTAACGTGTGGTCTGCTCTGCATTTAAGAGCCCAGTCAGCCAACGACAGATCAGACACCTCCCTGTGACATGGCCACAGGGACCTCGGCACTGAGACCCAACGTGACACAGGCCCAAGTGCGTAACAGTAATTAATACTGCACTTAGCAACAACGTATCCACCGGAATAAAGACAGCCCAAAAAACCCATGGTTTGATCACTTAGAAAAGAAATACGTTCTTACGTACTTGATAACCTGAAATCCAGTCTCCGGTCTGTGATTAATCCCTCCAATTAGGGCACCGCAGTCAACACAATGGCTCTGTTCCATTGGGCTGCCGCACTAGGACAAAGACAAACGTGCCTGAGCTCGTTTTGGAGGAGTGGCGCTTCATGCACACACACCACCCTGGAAGGCCAATCCACACGTGGCACGTGGATTGCTTGTTCTACTTCGAGCATGTGCCAGCGACTGCAGGAGCCCCAGGACACAGGGCAGATGCTCTGTGCAAATACGGTGCACGGGAGTGAATGTGGACTTTTTAAGCAGGAGAGACAACTGGAGTTTTACTCCCAAATAGACACTTTGTAGACAAATACGAAATCAGCCTTCCTTTCTCACGTTCTCTGCTCTTCCCCGCCCCCCTGACCACCACACCACAGCTTCAGTATTTAGCGCCCGGAAACTACCGCAGCCTCCAAATTTAATTCCTGAACTCAGTTTGGACTTTTTTATTAAAAAAAAAAAAAAAAGGTAACCATAGGATTTGCTCCTTCCAAAGCCTCATTTTTCCAAATCTGGTTGTGGGCTGCTGTATACCGAGAATCACAGCCTGTAACAGGCCAAACCAGCCTCAAGCCCCAGATCTCAGACCATCAGAGTGGAGAGAAGTCTCGGGAAGAATGTGCTTCGCTCTCCCCACTTCGTGGACGAGGAAGTGGGCGAAGCTCATACACATGCAGTGTATATATATTGCCTTTCCTCCTCTAGGTCTCTCATTTACTTCGTACAATCCAACAGCCTGCCACTGGGCAAACAGAGGAGACACGTCGGAGGGCCCCGCCAGATGCTGCAGGAGGCGGAGGTGAGGCGCACACAGCTCTCTCCGCCGGGGTTTACCATCCAGAGTCTCTTTTTCCTGTCCTGTGGTGTCTAGAGCACATCTCCTCTGATCCAGCCTATGGGCCAGTCAACCTCTTGCATGTGTCACTGACCCCACGCGGCAGTGGCTGGGAAGGATGGCTAGCAGTAGTTTTGTTTCCGAGAGGGACTTTTGCAATGTCTGGACACATTTTTGGTTGTCACCCTGGCGACCTGTGGAGCTGCTGGCCTCTGGGAGTTGAGACCAGGAATGCTGCTCAGCGCCCTACCACAGCCCACGGTGCTCAGGACAGCCCCACAATACAGAGGAAGGTCTGCAGGCCCTCTGCACTGTTTAGATGTTTGGTTGGAGCACCGTAAACAGCCCTGAAAAGAGTCTATGTTCTCCAGAAGGTCATGACCCTCACTAACCTCTTCCCCCGTGCCCCCCTGCTCAGATCTAGAGGGACAAACTTTTGAGCCCTGCAAACACCACCCGAAATACCAAGACTCACCTCTCCCACAGAGCACGGGTGACCTTTGGGACATACTGTTAAAAGAACAACAGGAGACATGTTGGCTGGTGAGGTTTTACCTAATGACCCGAGGTTAAGAAAGAAAGCCAACGCTCTCCTCTCCGGCCTAACCAAACAAAACACAGAGTACTGGTCCTGAGCACGTTAGTGAAAACTATGCGTGAGCTTCATCCAACAGAGCAGGGAGAAACCCCGTTACAGTCTCCTGCAGGGGCTGCTCTGGGAGGCAGTGTCGGCCTATTTTATACTCTCTCTTTCTCTTTGATTTTTTGTTTTTAAAGAGCATGGGTTTTTAAAAAGATTTCATTATTTATTATATCAAGAAAGAGAAAAAGAGAGAGAGAGAGAGCGTGCAAGTGGGGGGAGGGAGGGGCAGAGGCTGAGGGAGAATCTCAAGCAGACTCTGTGCTGAGTGGGGAGCCCAACGCGGGACTGGATCCCAGGATCCTGAGATCATGACCTGAGCCAAAACCAAGAGTCAGACGCTTCATCAACTGAGCCACCCAGGCGCCCCAAGAGCGTGTTTTAGAACAACTTTTACAATTAGTTTAAAAGGATTATTTGCTCAGGGGCACCTGACTGGCTCAGTTGGAGGAGCATGCGACTCTTGATCTTGGAATTGGGGGTTCCAGCCCCACGTTATGTGTAGAGATTACTAAAAAAAATAAATAAACTTAAAAAAAAAAAAAAGAGGGAACCTGGCTTTGTTTAAAAAAATAAATAAAAATTAAAAAAAAGAAAAAGATTATTTTCTCAGGCAACAGCAAAGTTTACGTAAAGTATGGGTTACATTACTTGGGCTCCTAGTTCTGTATTTCAAAAAGAATTATCTTTGGGTCAAAAACTTGGTTGAGCTGGCCCCTGCCTGAGCCACTGGTGAGGCTCACATCAGGCAAAAGAAGTGTATGCCATGCGGATCCTCCCCTGGGACGGGACTCAGGAAGGGCCTGACACACGTCCTCTGCGATCAGCAGGGCGCCCTGTTCTGCAAAAGCCCCTACGGTGGCACAAGGCAGGCGTCTGGGACCTTCAGGCACAAACCACGGGGACCCCAGTTCAAAGCACAGAGGACGGTGACCCCGTCTCAGAATCTGACACTTACTGTACCAGCGGACTCCTTCCAGACCCTTCCAGTTCCGAGCTTGAACCAGCAAGTCTTCGGGCATCGTTGGAAGATAAGCACTCTGAAAAGCCAAGAAAGCAGAGAAGGCTTCAGCAAGGTGAGAGACTGGGCTGGCTGCCACTGCCCTGGGGCGACAAGGTGGACTCTGGACTCTCCCTCTTCTCCACCTGCAAGTTCTCCACCGGGAAAACAGAACGAGGGCTCTCGCTGTCACTGTGGACTCGGGTGTCAGGTGGGACAGAGGCAGAGGAGCTATGAGACAGGCAGTTTCAACAGGTGCCCAGGGACAGGCCACCAGAGAAACCACGCCCTGGTCTTACCACCATGTCGGCCGGGGAGAAGGCCAGATTCTGCAGGGGTTCCAAGACTTCGCTGTGTCCACACAGGAGGACAATCGCAGCGTGAATAGCCAGTTCTGCCACTGTGCCCTCGAGGCTGCTGTCCCCGGCACCCATCCTCAGCAGGGGCAGCGTGTTGGTCACAAGGGATGTTGCAAAATGTCTCATGTCTGGAGAAGACAGGACCTTGCTTTCCTCGATTAACTTGTTCAGAGCCTCACATTGCTGATGGGAAAAAATGTTTTAATATTGAAAAATATATCAAAGAAGAATATGATGTGAAGCCAAACGTTTGCTCTTATGCCAGGCATATACGTTGACACGAACGCTTATCAAATATGGTTCGAGGGCCAGTTATCCAGACATGAGCATTTCCACCTGCAAGTACAGCACCCATACACCGAGCACTAAGGCCAACAGTTTCTCAAGTTCTTGCCTTTGTTCTTCATCATAATTCTGAGAGTTCCGGGTGACACAGCAAGTCGCTCTTCCACATAAGAAAGTTGAGGGGCACCTGGGGGGCTCAGCTGGCTGAGCGTCAGACTCTCGATTTTGGCTCAGGTCATGATCTCAGTGTCATGAGATGGAGTCCTGCATCAGGCTCCCCACTCAGCGCAGAGTCTGCTTCAGATTCTCCCTCTCCCTCTGCCCCTCCCCCGCCCTCTAAAATAAATAAATCTTAAAAAAAAAGTAAGTTGAGAACCCCCATCCTAGATAAAAAAAAATTGTGGGCATAATTTGTTTATGGCTTTTACTTCTATTCAGAAAAGCCCCTCCAGATCCAGAGATGATGAGCACCACCCTGCACCACCCTGAATGCAGACACTCACCTCTGGCTTAGGATGGAGGTTTGTGTCTCGCAATCGGTACAAAGTGGCAACCTCTCTGAACAGCGCTAACAGTAAGTGGGCCGCCTGCCGAGGGCCGGGGTTCCTACAGACCTGAAGCAAACAGCGCAGACCCCAGTGAGGCTTGCAGCCATTCCACACGTCCGCCTGAGGGCCAAGAGTCCTGCTGGTTCAGCTCTTCAACCAGGGGGAGGCCGGCGAGCCTTTCCCGAGATCTGGATGCCCACCACCCTGCACCTCTGAGACCATGAGGCTCATAAACATTCTGCTGTGAAGTGCAATGCACAGTTACCACATCACTTAGGACACAAGTAACAGAAATCACAGTCTATTTTTCTGACCACTTTGCCATTCCTTGAAACTTCTTCTGAGCAGAAAAGGCTGTTTATTTACTTCCTCGCTTCCTGGCACAGTGCCATGGTAAACAGGGACTCAAAGAGGAAGCAAGACCAGAACTGCTTAAAAATTAGATGCTCAAGGGCACCTGGGTGGCTCAGTTGGTTAGGCAACTGCCTTCGGCTCAGGTCATGATCCTGGAGTCCCGGGATCGAGTCCCGCATCGGGCTCCTTGCTCGGCGAGGAGTCTGCTTCTCCCTCTGACCCTCCCCACCTCATGCTTTCTCTCTCTCTCAAATAAATAAATAAAATCTTTAAAAAAAATAAAAAATAAAAAAAAAATTAGATGCTCAAGCCATCAAAAGGAATGAGATCCTGCCATTTGCGACGACGTGGATGGAACTGGAGGGTATTATGTTGAGCGAAATAAGTCAAACAGAGAAAGACATGTATCATATGATCTCACTGATATGAGGAATTCTTAATCGCAGGAATCAAACTGAGGGTTGCTGGAGTGGGGGGTGGGGTGGGAGGGAGGGGGTGACTGGGTGATAGACACTGGGGAGGGTATGTGCTCTGGTAAGCGCTGTGAATTATGCAAGACTGTTGAATCTCAGATCTGTACCTCTGAAACAAATAATGCAATATATGTTAAGAAAAAAAAAAAAGAAGAAGAAGGTAGCAGGAGGGGAAGAATGAAGGGGGGGAAATCGGAGGGGTAGACGAACCATGAGAGACGATGGACTCTAAAAAACAAACTGAGGGTTCTAGACGGGAGGGGGGTGGGAGGATGGGTTAGCCTGGTGGTGGGTATTGAGGAGGGCACGTTCTGCATGGAGCACTGGGTGTTATGCACAAACAATGAATCATGGAACACTACATCTAAAACTAATGATGTAATGTATGGCGATTAACATAAGAATAAAAAATTAAAAAAAAAATTAGATGCTAAAAACCCTGCCCCTTTATGAAAATGAACACCCCCATCAGCATGGTCAGGAATCCAGGGAAGGAATTTCCCCAGTGCTGCTCGCGTGTCTGCCATCAGGGTGACATCGGAGGAAGTGAGGCTCCAGCAGGGTCTCGAAGGAAGTAACACATGTGAGCACTTAGGAGGGAGCTGCTGAAGGCCCTGGCCTGGCAGGCTAGCAGGTCGAGCAAATCTGTCCCCTAACTCCGTTGCTAATGGCCTCTTGTTTCATTCAGCCAGGCACACCCGAGGCTGTGGACACATGATGCCCAACATGGCATGTCGCCCTGGGGTGCCTCTTCCACTGGGTCATTTGACACTAACGAGGCAGATGCAGGCTCTGAGGGGCGCCATTTGGTGCAGAGGGAGGCCTGGGGCCTGTCTTACCTTTGGACCAGCCACAGTAGCCAGGGACTTGCACTCAAGGACAGCTTTGCCCACTGCATCACGAAGAGCCTTATATTCATCACCATGCACCAGGTATGGGTCCATCTGGCTTGGATGATCCTCCTGCAAAGCCCAGGAACACAGGGGTTAATCACAGGGGAGGGGGCAAGGGCAGGGTTAGCAAAGAACCATCTGGAAAGGTAAAGGACCCGGGTAACTGTTAGAGGTCCAGCCCTGGGCATGACAGTCCCCTGCTGTGTTGGGAGGTGCCTCCCCCTCGTCCAGTGAAGGGGTGAGTGGGTGAGAAACGGGGGGAGGAGGCAGCGCTGACCCTATCCCCACCGAGAGCAGAGACCAAAGGCAGTGACTGCAGTATGTTGACAATACGGTCCCATCAGGAGTAAAAAGGAAAACCAGGATTTTTAGTGCAATTGTTATAACCCCAAGAAAGGGCTACAGAGTGACCCCCAAGCCTAAATTGCTACAATTCTATTATCCTCATTCTCATGCTTCCTACCTCTGCCTGCTGAGGAGAGAAAGGACTTCTGCAATCTGAATTACTTTTTTTTTTTTAAAGATTTTATTTATTTGTCAGAGAGAGAGAGAGCATAAGCAGGGGGAGCGGTGGGGGCAGAGGGAGAAGCAGACTCCCCGCGGAGCAGGGAGCCTGATACGGGGCTGGATTCCAGGACCTGAGATCATGACCTGAGCCGAAGGCAGACGCTTAACTGACCAAGCCGCCTAGGCGTCCCAAACTGAGTTACTTTTAATTTGGTAAAAGCAAAAGGCACAGAATCGTTCTTTGGCTTTCCCCACATCAAACTGGATCAGAAGCGGTGCCTTAAGGAGGCTTTTCTGCAGACAGCCAACAAAGCAGAAGCACATGCACATACCTGTCCCCCACGGCCAGCCGGCCGCCTCCAGCGCATCACAAGCTGGCTCAGGTTAACCAAAGCAGAGACACAAGGACCAGAGCAGCCACGGGGCGGGGGGGGGGGGGGGGGGGGGGAAGGTCAGGTGTCCTCACCTGCTGTACCACAGCCTCCTGGGGGAGCACCCACTGCGCCGGCTGGCCCTGTCTGCAGAGACGCTGCACAAACTCCATCCCTCGCTGGCTGGCGAGCTTCCTCACCAGGTACACTCGGTACCAGTCGTTCCTCCCTTGCCTGCAGAAGCGCTCCACCTGCTTCAGGTAGCCCTGCTTCTCCCTGACCAGTTCTGCAGAGCCTGAGAGAGCGGGGAGGGATGGTGGCCGAGAAGACCTGCTGCCCGCCCGTCTAGGACACAGAGCCAGGCCAGAGGCAGGCGCCCCAGTGGCCACGAGCTCACAGTGAACAAACCAATCAAGGAGAAAGGGGACATGGTATAGACTGGGGTCGCTCTGAGAACTCTCCAAATGTCTAAATCACGGGGTCCCTAAGCCTGGGGTAAAGAAAGGTGCAGAAGGAGACTTGCCTGAGCCCTCCTGAAGCTCGCCGAGGAAGTCAGAAGCCCTGTTGAGACACAGGCGGATCCTGGCCATCTCCTGCAGGTACTCCACCGACGCCTCGCTGGCCGGCTCCGAGCTGCGCCGCCCCAGGTAGGTCCTCAGGAAGACCCCTTCCTCCCTCAGGTACGTCAGCTCCTCGCTGGTAGACAGAGCACTAGTCTTCTTGTACAGTGAATCCTAGGGAACAAAGAACCAGAAAAAAAAGCATGTACATCCCCAACCTTCCCAAATCTCTACCCTGTGACGGTGGAGAACAAGATAGAAATACCATAAGCTTGAGGGTAACTGTACTGAATCATGGCAAAAGAACATCCCTTTTTGGGTGGGGGCAAGAAGGAGGGGAAGAGAAAACGTATGAGCAAAAAACATGTCGTATGATCTAATTTTCTCACACACCTGGTAAAATTTTGGGAAGTAACAAAACAGGGAGAATAAAAACGAAAAGCAGTCCTAGGCTTGCCAGCTGGAGATGAGCACAGTTAAGTCGGGGGGCGAGTTTCTGTTCTCTGGCCCAGGCCGCGTGTGGCAGGACACAGCCACGGGGGGCAGAAGCAAGTCTGCAGAACCCCTTTGTGTGCATGCATGCAGCAGTGCACCTGTTCATTTCACCGATGAAAATTACCTTCTGTGGATCTTCAGAGGCGTTTTTCCACTGAATCAACCACACGGTGCAGTGAGTTTGGGGGAGTCGTGCAGGGCAGTTACGGCGCACTCACCTCCAGGCAGCTGCTGAAGAGGATGTACAGCTCGGTTTTGTCTTCAGTTACCAGGGCCTTCTCCTCCAACAGGGACAAGTAAGCCTGGATATAATCTTTTACTTCCTGGAAGCTATGAAAAGAGAAATAGGGTACCTGGTGATCTCTGTACCAGAAAAAAAGAGAGAGAAAGAAAGTATCTGTCTACCTACCTACCTATCCATCTCCCTCTATCTCCCCATATAAATATATACATACCCACATAGATATATACATATAGCTTGTGACATTTTATTGAAGATATTTTATTTTTATTTACTTATTTTTAAAGATTTTATTTATTGATTTGACAGAGAGACAGCACAAGCAGGGGGAGCGGCAGGCAGAGGGAGAAGCAGGCTCCCCACTGAACAGGGAGCCCGATGCGGGGCTCGATCCCAGGACCCCAGGATCATGACCTGAGCTGAAGGCAGATACTCAACTGACTGAGACACCCAGGTGCCCCTGCTGAAAATATTTTAGTGCAATATTGGAGGAATACAAAATTCCATATTTTAGACCATCTGTTCTCAGACTTTTTGGTTTCAGAGCTCCTTTAGAGTCTTAAAAATTATTGAGAACCCCAAAAAGCTTTTGTTTATGTGGGTTGAATCTATCAATATTTATGACAGTAGAAATTAAAACTGAAAAAAGGGAAAATATTTATCAACTCATTTAATATATAAACCCATTACATGTTAAAAACAAATAACATTTTAAAAAAAACCAAACTATTTTCCAAAACAAAAATTAATTAGTAAGAAGAGGGGCTTTGTTTTCCATCCATGCAGATCTCTTTAATGCCTGGTTTAGCAGAACTTAGCTGGACTTTCCAATCTTGCTCCTGCTTCCTGTGACAGTGAAGTAGATGAAGAAAATCTGGTCTCATACATTATGTCGTTGGAAAAGAAAGATATATTTTCATAGTATTTCCAGATGATGGTGAATATTTTTCTTTGACACAATACCAAATCTTGATAAATGATCATTTCTATAGGTTAGTTGCAATGTGCAATCTGAGACCACATCAATGCACTTTTCATACCCAATTACATTAAAATCAAATGACCTACCTTGCACTTGAATGGATTTTTTTTAACGTAATGCGTGATTCTGTGACATCATGCATTGGTCATGTGGAAAATACTGGTTCACTGAGCTATGCAGATCTTGCAAATGTTGACGTTTTTGTTCCACAAGATATTTTTAAAAGCCTCACCTTCACTCACATCACTGCCTGTAGCACCAAAAAGCCTCTAAGTATGAGGAAGCTGATAGGTTTTGTTTTCCAGAATTCCAATATTTGCTTAAAAGCCTCAATTTTACCATTAGCCACAAACACTATCAGTTGCCGCCTTTGCTTGTTTTCGAGAAAATGCCTGCCAAGTGCCCAGCTCTGAATAACTGTGGTGTGCTGGTCGTTCTCTCAAGTGTAAAAGCTATTCCATAAAACAAGAGGCCAGCCCAGTGGGGAACTCAAGAATCGCAGGAGAGCTCTTCCTCGAGAAAACTGTTTGCTTCAGTGTGCAGCCGGCGCCCTCATTTTGACAGGATGTTAAAAAGTCCTGTCCTCAAGGGTGGAGGCTGAGTAAAATGAGTGGTCTCTGTGGCTTCATCTAGAATATTCTTATGTGAGGCTGGCATTTATTAACACTACACATGCACGAAGGTGAGAACCACGAGGGCTGTCACCCCGTTTCCCGGTGCTGGGACTCCAGCAGTGTCCTCCTTCACCACTTCGGTAACATCACCGTAAGGACCAACGTGTTGAAAAAGGCAAGTACCATCCTGTAATGTTTTAAAATGGTTTTGACCCTGGGGACCCCCCCAGAGGTCCACAGACAGGCACTTGGGAAAGAAACCACAACACTCGATCCATGCCAGACCACAGACGGTTCTCGCTCGGGGGCTGTCGACACCCCATCTAAGCAGGAAGCACACAGCTGCAATTCACACTTGGCGGAGGGAGGCACGACCACAGAGTGTGACCAGCCTCCCTCCTGGTGTGGGGTGCAGGCGGCCTGGGGCGTGCGAGCCCAGGGTGGGGGAGCGTGGTGCTCCTCCACAACTCTGTGGCCAGTTAGTGGGCACCACAAACAAAAATGCGCAAACTGCCAGAGTGCAGAAGCAAGTACTTCTCAACCCAGAGAACGACAAGGCAGATCTTAAATCGTGTTTTAGGTCTTGCGATTTTCTTTTTAAAATCACTACTGGGGCTGCCTGGTGGCTCACGGGGTTAAGCATCTACCTTCAGCTCAGGTCATGATTGCGGGGTCCCGGGATAGGCCCCAAGTCAGGCTCCTTGCTTGGCGGGGAGTCTGCTTCTCCCTCTCATGCTCGTGCTCTCTTTCTCTCTCACTTACTCCCTCTCTCAAATGAATAAATCTTAAAAATCAAATCAAATCAGTTCTGGGGGCGCTTGGGTGGCTCAGTCAGTTGAGCATCTGATTCTTGATTTTGGCTCAGGTCATGATCACAGGGTTGTCGAATCGAGCCCTGCATCAGCCTCTGGGCTCAGTGGGGAGTGCGCTTGAGATTCTCTCTCTCCCTCTGCTCCTTCCCCACTCCTCTAAAATAAATACATCTTTAAAAAAAATTAAATAAGGGGCGCCTGGGTGGCTCAGTCAGTTAAGCGTCTGCCTTCGGCTCAGATCGTGATCCCAGGGTCCTGGGATCGAGCCCCGCATATGGTTCCCTGCTCAGCGGGAAGCCTGCTTCTCCCTCTCCCACTCCCCCTGCTTGTGTTCCTGCTCTCGCTGTCTCTCTGTCAAATAAATAAATAAAATCTTTAAAAAAAATAAAAATAAATTAAATAAAAAATGAGTTCTGTAATGTTTAATCTCTAAATATTGAAGCTTGAAGCATTTACCCTTAAGGGTACTGTCTCTACTCCCGTTAACGTGTCTACTCTACACTATATGTCAAGATGTATGTGTGTCACTGACTACGTTTCCATTTCTCTAAGCAAAGAAATTCAAATGAGTACAGATCTCACACATTTATCAAAATGAGTAAAAATGACATGACACCAAAAGCGGCTCTTTTCAGATCTCAGGTCAACTTGACAAATATGTCTTAAAAACCACTTTAAGGTATACTAAGATACTACTTCTATAATAAAATGTATTTTAAAAGCCGTTTATTTGAAAATCCTTCAGGAATCCTGTTTGAACAGACTATTTCGCAAATGATGAAAGTAAAAAGATAAAAAATAAAAAGCAAAACGAAATGTCCATAGATAAGGCTGCAAAAGATCCACACTTTAAATGTAAATCTAACCTTCATTCTGAGTCTGCTTTGGGACACTTAGGTTAGAAATAGTTGTTTCTATTGGAACTTATTTTTTGTTTTTTAATTTGAGAACGAGAGAAGGAGAGCAGGAGCAGGGGGAGTGGGAGAGGGAGAAGCAGGCTCCTTCAGCAGGGAGCCCGACGCGGGGCTCGACCCCCGGATCTGGAGATCACGACCTGAGCCGAAGGCAGATGCGCAGTTGACGGAGCCACCCAGGCGCCCCTGTTGGAACACTTCTTGGAGCATCTCGATTTTGCGATCACCTCAAAGAATGCCGTGTCAAGTCAGAACACAGGCCGAGTGTACAAAGTGTGCTCGGAAAGAAGCCTCTGAATAAAGATCAGCTTCCTGAGAATTCTCTGTAACAGCATAATTGGACAAGAGTACTGAGCATTGGCACCACAGGGGCTTCTCTGTCCGTTCACAGGATCAGAGAAACTGAAACGCTGAAGTGAGACGCAGGTGGCATGCAGGACCACGAAGGTGAGGGGACATTCTCAGTTAGCAGCCCCCGATCACAGGACTAGGCAGCTGCGTGAGGAGGCTCAGAACTGCCGGCTCCCGCCCACAGGAGCCTGCTTCTCCCTCTCCCACTCCCCCTGCCCGCCCACAGGCTCCCCCACGCATCACAGCACCTCGCTCCTCTCCCTGAAACCTGCTTCCTCCTTGCTAACAAGGTGCTCGTGGTGACGTCGACCTCACGTGCCCAGCGGAGAAGAGGTCAGGCATACAACCCGTACAGAAAAAGAAAGCAGGCGGTCCCTCCTGCAGACGCCCCCCCGCCGAATCCCGAACTACCTACCAGCGCAGGCAAGGGTGCTTGGCAGCAAAGCAGCAGCCAGGAGGGAAGGAGGCGGCAAGGCTTTCTGGAAGCAAACCCCATGCTGGCTGCGCTCACCTGTACTTCAGCAGAAGTTTCAGGACCACCGAGCGGATGACAGGGGTCTTATCCACAACGTCATCGAACGGAGAGAGGGATTTGGTGTGTTCACGGTGTCCTTAAGCCAGAGGGAGAGAGGTGGCTCATTTCCCCATCAGCCATGAAGAAGTGAGACGAGGGACTGGATTTTTAGGTCCACAGGAAGGAAGCAACTTACTGGGGGAAGTGTCTCTTAAAAGCTCCTTTTGCACAAAGAGTAAATTTAGCAGAACATCGATCACCTCCTTCTGTGGTGGAGAATTATCTCTGAAGCACATGGTGGAGACCAGGTCCAGGAAGAAACTGTTGCACAGCTCTCGGACGCAGGCGTGCTTCTTGATGGCCTCCCTGGGGAATGGTTGGAACGCACAGTCAACAGGCCTGCAGAGCATGCTCCAGAATCCCTGCACTCACGGTGCTTTGGGATCTGGACGGCATCCTGTGATGTTCAGGAAAAAGACGCAACCATCTCCTTGCACTGACTGCGCCGGATGCGCACCGCCTGATCTATGCAGACTCGTCCCTTTCCAGAAAGGAGCACTTTGGTCCTTGGGACAAGCCAGCAATACCCCTTCATCCTAAAGTCTGCAAAGATCCCGTGCCCTGGGCTGGCCTTGCACACTTGCAGGAGGCATCAGAAGAGAGAGGAGCCATTGCCGGAGCGGAGCTGAAGGTCACTGAGCCCACAGAGCTTCCGTTCGTTTCTACCACTGCTCCGAAGAGCGGGGCCAGACAGGAACTAGCTTTGCCCTCAGGTCACTGGAGCCAAACTGGCTGTGTCCTAAGCTCCTTGGGTATCCTGTGATGGTTTTACCTAATTTATGACTTTCAGCTTTATTTCCTCTAATCGTGTCGTCTCCCAAATCTACGCGTGGATGTGTCTTGCAGAGGGAATGATTTTGAGACGCTAGGGGTTTATGAAGGTGGCAGTCTCTCTTAGGATGGTTCTCCAAAGTCAGGTTCTCTAAGATTAATACAGTTTACATTTCTGAATACTGTACTTGCCAAAAAAGAAAAGGAAGAGAAAGAGGAGAAAGGGTGATTTACCTGTGTTCCCGGGACACGGTTAGAGAGTAGTCTTCCGGCAAGTCTGTTAAACAAAAGGGGCATCTCATCTGCCCCAGGGTGAGCCAGACCTTGATGCAGCTCAAGCAGAACACATGGTCACAGGGCAGGCAGACCGGATCCTGGGCATCTCCCAGGCAGACAGGGCACGGCTCAATCTCAACCCTAGAATCCAAGCAGGGGCACCGGCTCTGAAGCAGAGAAGCGGCTGCGAGCAGCTGCAGACCCCACACGTGCAGCGCTCCCCGCCACAGGGATCTCCGACCGAAGATCTCACCTGGTGAGGGTCTTGCTGGCCTGGTCCTTGCACTTACGTAGAGTGCTCATCACTGCGACGAAAGGCCTGTATGTCTTGATGTCAGAATCGTCCTGGAGACACTGATGGAGAGAGGGGCAGTGATGAGGAGGCTGATGAGCCGTGAGGAAGGGCCAAGGTCAGCCAGGCAAGACCACTCTCCCCCGGGGAACACAGGGCACGCATCGGGCACCCCCCCCCCCCAGCTGCTGGGCCCTGGGACCACCGGGTCAGCCTGTAGGGCAAGGCCTTTCTGTTTCTAGCAGTTTCTTTAGCTGTGAATGCCCTTTATCATTATGCTGCATTCGGGGTAGGATGAGATTCGCCACTTCTGATTTTTCCCTCTTCCTCTCTTTTTCTCAGGTTCACACTTCTCCCATTATGAGATATTTCAAACTTTTTAATTTCTTTTTTTTTAAATTTAATTATTTGAGAGAGAGAAGAGAGAAAGCCTGAGAGCACGGGCAGAGGGGAGGGGCAGAGGGAGAGGTGAGAAGCAGACTCCCAGCTGAGCAGGGAGCCCGACGTGGGACTCGATCCCAGGACCCTGGGATCCTGACCGGAGCCCAAGGCAGACGCTTTACTGACTGAGCCACTCAGGTGCCCCAAGACATTTCAAACTTTAAACGATAACATAATGCCCACCTGTGTATCCATCACCTAGCTTTAAGAAATCTTATCATTTTTGGAATATCTGTTGTAGACTATTTTTTAAAGAAACAAAACATCACAGATACAGCTGCAACCCCACATGTCCCTTCCTGATCACATGGCCCTCCTTCCCCTCCCCCAGAGGACTGCCTTCCTAAATTCCCAAGTTCACTACATTTGCACGTGTGCATGAAGATCATGTTACTGTTCTGAATGGGTTTAGCCTCTGCATCAGTGATGTCCCGCTGTACATAAGTTTTCGCTGCTATACGTAGGTCCAGATCACTCCTGTTAGCTGCTGTAGGGCACCCACTGGCAGATATACCAGTTACTTGTTTTCTGGTTAATGGGCATCTAGAATGTTCCCTTTGTTCTGCAATTACAGTTCTGCACCCAACATCCTTCCATGTGTCCGTATACCAATGGGAGGTTTCTCTAAGGCACGTGTTTAGAAGGGGAAGCACTGGATTTTAGGAGATGCACATCTTCAATGACATAAGATAATGAGTGTGATGGGTGCGCTTCTGGAATTTTGGGCTCAGGCATGATGTTTGCAATAGATATCATTATCAGCATAAAGAGAATCCCCTTCTCTTTCCAGTTTGCCAAGACTATCTTTTTTCCAAATTACAAATTTTATTAAATGCTTTTTCTGTACCTTCTGAAATGAGCATTTAAGGTTTTACCTTTTAATTTGTTACGTTAGCTGATGACATTTATGATTTTATGATTTCTGAGCTATCTCTGAATTCCCAGGATTAATCTCACTTTGAAATATGTGTTTCTTTAAAAGATTTGATTTACTTATTTATCTGAGAGAGGGTGAGAGAGAGAGAGAGAGAGAGCATGAGCCAGGGGGAAGGACAGAGGGAGAAGTAGACTCCCTGCTGAGCAGGGAGCCCGATGCGGGGCTCGATCCTGGGACTCTGGGACCACAACCCGAGCTGAAGGCAGATGCCCAACCAACTGAGCCACCCAGACACCCCGAAATGGTGTTTTTAATACCTTGCTAAATTTGATTTGTTACCAACAGCCTAATTCACAAGGAAGCAAAGGATTTGAACAGACATCTCCAAAAAAGACGTACAAATGGGCCACAAGCACTTAGGAAGGTGCTCGACATCATTAGTCATCAGGGAAATACAAATCAAAGCCACAATAAGATGCCACCTCACACCCATTAGGACAGCCATTATAAACCAAACCAAACCAAACCAACCGAAAAATAAGTGTTGGCAAGGATGTGGAGACAACGGAAACTTGGTGCACTGTGGGTAGGAATGCAGTGGCTATAGCCCCTGTGGAAAACAGTGGTTCCTCAGTTAAACACAGACTCTCCATATGGCCCAGCAATTCCACTTGCAGGTAGATCTCCGAAAGCATCGAAAGCAGGGACTCAGATACTTGCACACGTTACTCCCTGTTGCCAAAAGGTGGCAACAACCTGAATGTCCATCGGTGGATGGACGGATGAACCAAATGTGGTCCATTCACACGGTGGCATATTATTCAGCCTTAAGAAGGAAGGACATCCTGATGCCTGCCACGTGGATGGACCTGGAGGGTACTGTGCAGCCAGCCACTCACAAAAGGATAAATACTGGAGGATTTCACTTGTGTGAGGTCCCTAGGCATCAAATCACAGAGACAGACAGTAGGGTGGTGGGCACCAGGGCCGGGAGGAGGGATGGGGAGTCAATGGTTCATGGGGACCGAGTTTCAGTTTTGCAAGATGAATGAGTTCCGGAGACAGACAGGGGTGATGACAGTACATCATCATCACATGTGAATGTGCTTGATGTCACTAATCTGTGCACCTAAAGATGGTGAAAACGATACATTTTATGTGATGTATATTTTACCTCAGTGAAAAAATGGCAGTAGTCCAGTGGCTGGACGCTGGTTGGTAAGGATAGGGACATTTCAGACTAGAAAGCTGATGGCCTTATGATCCACACACACATCTGGTAAGACTGTCCCGTGTGACCCTGTGGGAGGCAGATCACAGGGCAAGAGGCTCTACGTACCTACATCTATCTATCCAACTATCTACACGTCCATCCACCCATCCACCCATGCTTTCTAACAGAACTAAACCGAACATGCATCTTTTCGCAGCTTTTGCCGAAGTCCTGTGGGAGGCTTCGCTGACTGCTGGCGCAGGCTCACTCTAAGTGGCAGCTCTTAATAGGTGGCCCCAGTCGAAGAGGAGTGGAGACCCCAGGCCTCGCCCGG
>NW_023270494.1:2251028-2472995 GCF_011800145.1 Mirounga leonina
GACCCCAGGCCTCGCCCGGCCAAGCCTTCCTTCCCAGCCAGACGACGTGAGGCCATAAACACGAGAGCCTTCAGGTGTGAAAATGCATGAGAGAAGACCTCTGGCTCTGGTCATTCACACCCAGATCGGACTGGGAAGAAACACACCAGAAGCCCAGTAAGTTCCTGGGGTGACGTTACTGGCCTACAGACCTCCCACACACCTAGCCTGCGAAGGCCTGCGTGTGTGTGCGTACCGGCGTGCAGGGACCTGGTAACTTCTCTTCTGGCTTGCCGGCCACCTGGCCATTAGGAGCCACGCTGGACTGGCTGGACGGATGGAGCAGCTCCCAGGGCTCCTGGCCAGTGATGGGGCAGGGCTCGGAGAGAGGCCACAGGTGGCCTCTGTGCAGGAAGACGTGCACCATGGGTCCCTGTGCTGATCCCGGGTGCCAGAGCACCAGCTTCTTCTAGAGTTCTTTCTCCACTTTCCTCGCATCAAAAGAACCTCCAGGTTCTACCTGGGCGTATAACCACGCCACCCGAGATGTCCCTACCCCCCCTGTGGCTAGGTGAGGCCCTGACTGCCTTTAGGGCAGTGAGCTATGACCTGCAGTGGTGTGGACATACTCTGGCTTGTGCTCTCAAAACGGCCCATGCTTCGTGTCCCGTGGCACGTGACGGCAAGAAGGGCCTTCTCAGACCACGAGGTGGAGGTTGTGTAGTGAGGACACAAAGGGACAACTCAGAGGAGCTGGGGCACCTGATGGGGGGTAGCCGTCCACTGCCCCGGACTGCTTAGGCTCACACGGTCATGTGAGAGAAGGCCTAACATTTTGTTTCTGCCACCGATACTCTGGTCACTGAGAAGGAGACTGGCTCCTGGTGTCCCTGTCAGCCTCCTCAGAGCGTGCCCCCTGCACGTCAGAGCCTGGACAGCTAAAGCTGTTAGATGCATTCGTGCGAGGCTCCAGGGGTAACCGAGGCAGAAGCCATCTTTGGCTGAGTGGCCATTGTTGCTGAGTGCGTGGGCACAGAGATGGTGGCTTTTCCTGCAGGAGCACTGTCCTGTGCGTCACTAACTTTATGAAGGGTGTCAAGTAGCAGAGGCCCTGGGGTTTCCTGATGCCTTGGTCCACCACAGCCCCTGCTTAGAAGCCGATAGCCCAGTGGCACTCTCGTGCAAACCTGGCCTCCCCAGGGACCACATTGCTGGGCTGGGTAGGTCTGAGGCCACTGGAGGCCTGGGTGGAGCCCACCCCTCAGCCGTCCCCCGGGTTCCAGACCATCTTCCCTGCCTCAGCCTGAGTCGCTTCCATTCCTGCTGGGGAACCCTGACTGGCGCTCATGAGAGGTAGACAAACACCTGCACATGGCGGATGTCATGGCCGGTGTGATAAAATCACGCTCCTCTGCACTTCCAGGTGCAACTCTCAGCTGGAAGGGGATGTACCGCCCCACAGATAAATGTCCGATGATGCCTCAGGGTCCTGCACCCTAGAAGGCCCGCGTGTGCTGCTGGCTGAGCCAGCCCGGCCCAAGCACTCACCTTGTTCAGCAGGAAGACATACTCAGTCACCAGCGCCTGCAGCTCAGGAATCTGGCTCTCGACCCCCAGGAGCACGTGTTCCACAAAAAGGGCCACGGGGAAAATGCGGTTCCAATGGGTTCTGTGAGAGAGGGCTGTCACTCCCTGAGCTCGGACAATAGCGTCTGAGACGCCAGGCGGAGGGGGCAGGGCAGGATCCGAGAAAGGGGAGGGGTGGGGTGAAGGCAGACGGAAGACTGTGTGCTCCCGACCCCCAGCCACCTCCCAGCCACCTCCGTGTCCCCCACGACCTCCCTGAGACTTGCAGAGCAGAGGAGACCAGGGGGCCACGTCCTACACGCAGCCAGTGCCGCCTGAGTACTGCCTGGCTCTGGAAGGCCAGCACGGGACGCCTAGCCTAACTGCTCATCACCTCTCCTCTGGCCTGCTGGTGCCCACTGTCCTGCTTGGGGCCCCTTCCCACTGCTCCCTTCTTTTTTTTTTTTTTTTTTTTTTAAAGATTTTCTATTTATTCATTCGAGACACAGAGATAGAGAGAGAGAGAGAGAGAACATGAGCGGGGGAGAGGCAGAGGGAGAAGCTGGCTCCCCACTGAGCCAGGAGCTGGACATGGGGCCTGAGCCCAGGACGCTGGGATCATGACCTGAGCCGAAGGCAGACGCTTAACCATCTGAGCCACCCAGGCGCCCCCCCACTGCTCCCTTCTGCCAGCATTTCTCCCATGGGACCCCAAGCATCTGCTCCCTTCTGTCCCGTCTGCACCCCAAGCACTCCCTGAATGCGATTTCCCTCTCTGTGTCTCCAGCCTCAGCATGCTGCCTGGCACGGAAGAAGGTTCAGCAGATGTGATGGGATGTGAGTGAGGAAAGGATCCTTTTCCAGGGCAAGAGAACCCCACGTGCCTGGGACCCAGCCAGCTGCAGGTGAGCACATGGGGAAGGGACGGGTGTGGGCCGGGCTGCCGGTCTCACCTGACTTCCCTGATGACATCTCTGGCCACCCTCCCGCAGCTGGGCAGGTACACGTCAGAGCCCAGGAGCTCCAGCGGCATGGACAGATTCTTCACCATCTGCAGCCACGCCTGAGGGCTGGGCTGCAGGATGTCCCTCGTCAGCACCTCCGTGCAGGCCACTGCTGCCAGGGCATCCAGGATCTGGGGGATGGAGAACCAGCACCCAATGAAACAGCACCCTCACCCCTTCTCGCTGCTCTACGTGCTAAGTCCAGAGGTCCAGGCTGCGACCCCAGTGTGTTCTCGTGCTCCAGGCTTGAGCCTCAACTTTTCTCGTCCTGGACCATAGAAGGCATGAGTCAGATGTGTTCCTCGCACCTCTGCCTTACCCAGGCCCACCTGCCCCGGCAAGCAGTCTCCCGTGCAGAACGCGGCTCCCGGGCTTTCCCATCCCTGGCAGCCCTGGAAGCAAACCAACCCCCCCCACCCCCCCGCTCCAGGAAGGCCAAGCCCTGACTCTGAGCACAAACTGTCTCCCCGAGAGGCCATACCAGCTCATGTCCGTCCAATCTGGTGTTCCATGGGCCTTCTGTTATGTTGTAAAATAGCACTTGTAGAATCTGGGGGTAGACAGTCAAGATTCTGGACAAGTTCTGCAGCCGGCCCCTGAAGTGCTGATAAGCGAGGTGCACCCACGGTAAGGAGACATCTTCCTCTGGCCTCCCTGCCTGCACTTGACTGATGCAGGACCCCAGTGCCACCTGCAAAACCTGAGATGAGAAACAAGCTTTTATCGTACATCTGTAAAATACAAAGAAAAAATACGTTTTCACAGTGGAAAATTTGAACTGCTCAGAAATGACAAAAGAGAACGTTAAAAACCACGCACACTGTTACTGTCCCTGGGCACTTTCTGGTGTCAACCCCTTCTAGGCATTTTATATCCATATTCTGCCTCCGTTTTGTCCTCAAGTTACAACCATGGTGTACTCCTGATTTCCCCCCACTTAATATCACATTATGAACACTTCCGTCATTAAATGCACTTGAAGAACACCATTGTTAATGTGTGTACCAATTACAATAACCATTCACCAATCAAATGGCTGTAACTTAATTTGCCTCACCTTTTATGATGGACAATTAAATTGTTTCTATTTTTTCGTTTTAAGAAACAAAGCTGGAAAGAACATTCCCATGGGTAAAACGTGTGCCCACATCTGATCATGCTCTCGGGACAAAAACTGCGGTTCAGATTTTGTTAGGTTCCCAATCCCTGCCTCCAGGCTTTTCCAGGAACACTGGCTGATTCCCAGCAATGGAGGAGTCTCTGGCCTTGTCACAAACCAGTCCTGCTACGTGGGCAAGTGAAAGTAGTATCTAAAAACCACTCACGTTCTGTTGACTTAACAGTGAGGCTGGCTAGTTTTTCTGATGTTTCTAGATCTCTGTATAATTATTCTATTAATTCTTAGTTTATATGACTTTCACCTACTTTTTAAAATTAGGAGACTCTCTGAGGCACCTGGGTGGCTCAGTGGGTTAAGCATCCGACTCCTGATTTTAGCTCAGGTTGTGATCTCAGGGTCATGAGATCAAAATCTGTGTTGGGCTCCAGGCTCAGTGGTGAGTCTACTCAGGATTCTCTCCGCTTCCCTCGGCCCCTCCGGCTCTCCCTCTGGGGACTCTGGGATCATGACCTGAGCCAAAGGCAGATGCTTAACCGACTGAGCCACCCAGGTGCCCCAAGGAGACTTTCTTATTGATTCCTAAGGATGTTTTATTTCACTTTATTTTTTTAAGTAGGCTGCATGCCCTGTGTGGAGCCCAGTGTGGGGCTTGAACTCAGGACCCTGAGATCAAGACCTAAGCTGAGATCAAGAGTCAGAGGCTTAACCTACTGAGCCATCCAGGCCCCCAATTTTATTCTATATTTTTAAGTAATCTGTACACCCAACATGGGACTCGAACTCACAACCCTGAGATCAAGAGTCACACACTCCACTGACGGAGCCAGCCAGGCGCCCCTAAATTCCTAAGAATATTTTATTAACCCTTAATCATACTGGTTGTAAATATGTTCTCCTCAAATTTGTCACTTTCTTTTTTTATGTACTTAAGTTTGAAATCCTTCGGTCATCGGAAGTATCGTAATGTCCACTAAAATTTCAGCTACCGTTACTGTCTGTAATGATCAGTTAAATATTCACCTAATTTTCTTCAAGAGAAGCTCCACATTTAAAAAGAAGGTGTTACAGGGAAATTGGAGGTCTTCCTCATGTTAATGAAAAGCCCATGGTTTGGGGGCCCCAGGTGGGGGCTGAGGGTCAAACACACTCAGCAGTGGAAGAATGGCTTGCACCCGTCCATGAGACACAAGCATCACCCCACCCCAGACCCAGCACTTACCTTCAGTTCTTCCCACGTGGACACTCTCATCGTCAAGAGGAGAAAGTCCTTAATGTAGCACATAAACAGTTCTCGCTGCCATTCTACACTGAGCTGAGCAAGAAACCTGCCCAGGGGGGTCTGCCGAAAGATTTCCACTAAATTCTTCGACACTCCTGCAGAGGAGAGCAGTGGGGGGTATGGAGGGAGAACGTGAGGCGTGACTCTTGCCCTGCATTCAGAACACCTCGCATCTCCTGGGGAAGGGCAGCTCTGCAAGCAGTAACCGCGGATAAGGCTCCACTGAACGGCGGCTCTTGGCAAAAGGGAGCGAGCTGCAGGATTTAATGGTCCTTTCTAGACATTTGAGATGTTTTTCCAGTGGCGTAACAGAAACAAAGGCAGGGCGCCTGGGTGGCTCAGTCGGTTGAGCGACTGCCTTCGGCTCAGGTCATGATCCTGGAGTCCCGGGATCGAGTCCCGCATCGGGCTCCCTGCTCAGCAGGGAGTCTGCTTCTCCCTCTGACCTCCCCCCTCTCATGCTCTCTCTATCTCATTCTCTCTCTCTCTCAAATAAATAAATAAAATCTTAAAAAAAAAAAGAAACAAAGAAACAAAGGCAGAACAGATGTCAGATTTGTCACCAACAGCCTAGCTGGCCCCCAAGGGGTGAAACGACCTGAGACAGACCAGGCTCTATGGCTAGCAACATAATGTGCTTCAGGAACCCCAGGGTCCAAGGGGGCCAGGAATGAGTGGGCTGCTCTTCAGGGGCTGGGGTCACGTGCCGCTTAAACCAGAAAGCTCTGCCTCTAGTGGACGAGTGCAGGCCCCTAAGTCACCTGCCGTCACAGGAAAGCAGGGTCAGTTACGGTACGGCCTTCAAAAAAAGAAACACTCCTTCCTTGGGATAGAGACTGCTTCAGTTTGTTCAGAGAAAGTTGCAGAATGTGTACCCACAGAAGTAAGATGGTCAAGTATTCTGACCTTTTGGTTTTTTTTAAAGATTTTTACTTATGTATTTGAGAGAGAATGAGAGAGAGAGAACGAGCAGTGGAGAGGGGCGGGGGGGGGGGAAGGGGGAGAGAGAGAGAGAGAAAGAAGCAGATGCCCCGCGGAGCAGGGAGCCCGATGCGGGGCTCGATCCCAGGACCCTGAGATCATGACCTGAGCTGAAGGAGGCAGACGCTTAACAGACTGAGCCACCCAGGCGCCCCTTGACCTGTTTTTTTCCAAAGGTAATACCATAAGTAAACTTTGAAAAGACTATCTCACGTATGACAGATGACTTTTGCAAAAGCATGCACTACCCCGGATTTCTTGGGACGCCTATGGCCTATGGCCAACCTGTTTGGCCTGTGACGGCAGAACAAGGAGCCTCATGGTTCAGGACACTGACCGCTCAGTTTGGAGGAAGCTATTCCACTCTGTGGTCACTGTTGGGAAAGGCTCACTTAGGGACATCTCCTGAGTGCTGGTGCCCTAGCTGTCCAGAAGCCTCCGAATGGCAATGACCCACTTAGGACGGCGAGTCAGCACATGTCCTGTTTCACCACATCCCTGGGCTCACCTTCAGCTCCAGTGATGTACTGAGCCTGGACCCACAGTTCCTCCAGATAGTCCTTGATTCTCCAGCTAAATGGGACGTCACCGGACACGTCCTCGGGACGGCTCATGTAGTTCTGCACCGTGATGTAGGGCATCTCACTTTTAGGTCTGCGGTCGGGCAAAGGAGGACAAAGGACAGGCTCAGTGAGAGGTTGCTCGAGGCAGGAGACCCACACTGATGCCAGGTCCTCTCCATGCTCAACAACGCAGGTGCCTAAAAGGCTTCAGAGGCAGCCTGCTGGCCCATTTCACAGCTCAGGGCTTCTATTACAAAGGAATCCAGGATGTCCACAGATCATCTCTGTCTCACAGACAAACAGAAGCGAACCAAGGCTGGGAAGAGTCCAGCAGCCTGCCCAACGTCTGGGCCAGAACCGGGTCTTGCGGTGTCTGGACCTACCCTCACCCTCCACCTACGCATATAGAACACGGCTTGTCTAAAGCCACCCTCTCCCTCACGGCCAACGGTGTCTTGTCTTCTGAGTAAGTGTTTCCACTGGAGATTCAGAATCCCAGTTACCTGTATACTCTTTATTCACCCATACTCCAGAATCGAAGCCCCTGAAGTCCAAGAGGAAGCTTTTGGGAGGCCTGCTGAGAGTGAGTTGCGCAAGAGCAGGCCCAGGGTGGGCCATGTGGGTCGTGCCGCAGAGTGAGGAACAGACAGAGCCCCACAGATCAAACAGCTCTCTGAAGCACAGCCTCGCCAGTGTAGACGAAGCTGAAGCTGGCAATTCTACCTGTGACGGGTGCTCCGGAAGCAGGGGAATGAGGAAGGGGAATGAGACCAGGATTTCTCAGAACTTCCCAGAACTCCCTTTGTTATTGTAATGCCATCACCCTCAGGCTGCAAAAGGACGCAGCGTTTAAAATATATGTGATGCAGGGGCGCCTCGCTGGCTCCGTTGGTGGAGCGTGTGACACCTGATCTCGGGGTTGTGAGTTCGAGCCCCATGCTGCGTGTAGAGAGTACTTAAAAATAAAATCTTAAAAAAACAAAAAATAAAATAAATGTGATTCCGAAATTGAAACCTAGGCTTCATCAATTACTTGGAAGAGCACATGAAGACTTCTGCTGCATTAAAATTTTTTTCCCTTCCCACAAAAAGAAACTCTATTTACCTCGTATCGTTTATCACAAGAGGAATGTTCAGAAGCTTCATGTCCCGGAAAATAAACATCCAAAGATCTCTTGTCCAGGATGGAGAGTCTGGCCTGATGAGGAGCTCGAGGTTGCTGTCTCTGTCCAGGACAGATACCATGCTCGCCAGGAGAGGGGTCACCACATCCTGGACCCGCTTCCAGAGGGTCTGCCTGCAGCGCGGGGAAGAGGAGATCTCATTCCAGCTCGACCAGCACATGCTGCCATGGAAGTCCCGCCTCCTTCCGACGTTTGGCTCCTTCTGGGCTGGAACAGCAGGTCTGGTCTACCGATTCCACGCTATGGCTACAGCAGTAAACGCTAACTGCCATTGTTTTTAAGTACTCGAAGAAAAATTCACAGATAGAAACTTCTAGGATTGGAGGCAGGACTGGAACGGACCTTAATTCTACATGGAAAATATAGTCATCGGTTCCCTGAAAAGGCCAAGCAGCATTTGTTGAATTCTGTTATATAGCTAATTTCCCACAGCAAGTTGTCCAGACTCTATAAAGAAAGAGGGACCATGTGGCATTTGGGGAAAAAATAAATGTTACTCTAAGGAAAAAACAAAAAACAAAAAACAGTTGTGCAGGGAATATAATAAAACACAAGGCAAAATAAATGTGTTCCAGGTCAAGCGAAACAGGAAAGCACCTGTTTCTCTAGAAGGTAGCTCTTGTTGATGGTTGTGACGCTGGATCTGAGTGTTTACATATCCAGAGGGACATTTCACTGCTTCTATGAACTATGCCGTCCTTCACTGTTATCACGAAGTTTATACATAATCATAAACTCTGTAACACAGTGTAACACATCCACTACCAGCTAGTCAGGGAGACCAATCCAGGCTCCATTTCGAAAAGAAGAAAGAAAGATGATTTCCTTCTTAAAGTATGTGCTGTGCAGGGAGCTGGCGAGAATTCACAAGCGTCTACTGAGGAAACAAAGCATGCTAACGATCAAGAGAGCACTTGACTGAAGGAGAGAGTGCCCACGTCGGGCAAGTACAGAAGGCTGGCTGCAGGGCACCCAGGAAGGCGGACCTGGACAGGCATACAGACCTCGGACGTTAGGAACAACCAGGACTATCACGCCTTGGATTTTAATCCCGAGGGAGCAAATGACTTGGGTCCCAAGTAGGTGGATGGTAAAGAGACAGATGTCGAGATTGTGAGAGTGGGCTAGCAGGCTTCAGAGCCCGCCTGACAGCTGACTCAGGGAACCTACAGGTGTGGTCCCGACCGCTCCATGAAGGTGTGTTCAGAGAGCACTGGCGGCAGCTAAGGGTGGGCCAGCCCCGCAGCCACAGCCAACGGCAGAGCAGACAGAAGGGGGGCCACATGCCACTCGGAACACCTGGCAAGTGTGGGAAGTCCGGTGGCTGGAGAGGCACCAAAAATGCAGATTTTAAGGAGTACTGATGTGAAATTAAGTATTTAGTAATATCTGTGAGGAGTGACCAAGGAAACGATCTAGATTCGGATCTGATCTTCTAAAATTCCTCACTCAGAAAGTGAAAGTAGGGGGCACCTGAGTGGCTCAGTCGTTAAGTGTCTGCCTTCGGCTCAGGACATGATCCCAGGGTCCTGGGATCGAGTCCCACATCGGGCTCCCTGCTCTGCGGGAAGCCTGCTTCTCCCTCTCCCTCTGCCCCTGCTTGTGTTCCCTCTCTCGCTGTGTCTCTCTCTGTCAAATAAATAAATAAAATCTTTAAAAAAAAAAAAGAAAAGAAAAGAAAGTGAAAGTAGGAAAGACATTAAGGGTAACTAGAGAAGAAAACTGACGCAGAAATCCCCCCACAGCAGAAACCCACACCGACAAGCTCACACCTTCCCCTCAACTCTGGGCTCCCACATTTCTCTCCTGCCCATCACACAAAGGCAGTGTCCCCAAAGCCACACGGATCACAGCTGGGAAGACCGGATGGGAGGGGCTTCAGGTGAGCTGAACGTTCTCTCAGAAGTGAGGAAACCAGGGGCAGAGTGACTGTCACAAGCCCACGAGGACTCTGCAGACGAGGGGAGGCCGAATCTTCCTTGCGGAACCCACAGCATCCTGCCTCCCTCCATGACACAGATTGTCTCGCTTAGTCCTGAAAAAACGGTCAGGGTTTTACAGAAAAAGGACCATGGCCGATGAAGGAACACTCTCGAGTCTGATGTCGGTGGTTATCACGTAACTTCAACCAAGCTGCAGGCCTGGGACAGTCATTTTCCCTCCCTCCCTGCCTATCACCTCCTCCACAACCTACAACAGCAGCTATCTCTGTGGGACGAACACGCGGGCCAATGTTTACATCCTGCAAGAACAGGTGGTTCCATTTCTGTTGTTGTTAGGACAGAACGTAAACATGCAGAGAAGTAGAGAAGAGTCTAGCAAACCCCATGTACCCACCACCCGGACCATCCTGCACCTTTCCGAGAAACCACGTGACCGCTCTGAACCGCTCAGAGCTTTAGGGAGAAGCGGGTGGCCGAGCCATCCACGGCCGGGGCACTCCTGCCCCGCCACCACATCTCGCCCCCCCACCGGCGCCCTTCGTCCCGGTACCTGAATGTGCCTGCCTCCTGGAGGGCGTCCTGATTCAAAGCTTCCCTCGACACCCACGCCTTCACGTTGAAGAAGCCGTTCTCCTGCTGCTCGAGGAGAGCACAGAGGCGCGCCTTGCACACCCGCAGGAAAGCTGCTGCAAAAGAGCAGAGGAGCCGAGTCCTGGGCACGTCCCACGGGCACTCGTGAGGGGGCGCCCGCCCGTGTGTGACCCCGGGGCCCTGCACCTTTCTCCGCGTCATCCTCATTCAAGAGGCCGAGAAGGATCTCCACTCTCCGCATGCCGCGCGGGCGGCCCTCCTGGTCCCTGAGCATGCCCACGGCGCCCTGTATGCAGCTCTGCAGCAGGCTGGTGGTGTCCACGATCTGCACGTGCATGGCGGGGACGGTAAGGCCTCCTGGCCCCGCAGCCCGCCCCGTCCCTTTGAGGGCCACTGCGGGGGGACTCCACCATGGGGAACCCTGCCCTGGTCTTGGGCCTCTACTCCAGGGGTGCGGGGGAGGCCACCTGCAGGGTAGCCTGGCCTTCCGGGAGGCCCAAGAACGAGAAAGAGCCAGAACTCACATTACTCCTGCCTCGCTCAGCGCATCCACTGCCCAACAGCTCAGAGCCTTCTGTTCCCAAGCCCGCCTCTGCCGCCTCCCCTGACCCTGCAGCCTGGGTTTCCTCTGCCTCCTCCCGGCCGTCTCCGGCCCCGCGTCCTGTCTCCGCTGCAAGAGAAGCACAGGCAAGCTGCTGGGGACAGGAGTGGCACGTGGGCTCTCCCCACAGGCCTCCTGGCCCCTCGCCCCCGCTGCAGGCCCCACAGGAGAGGCCACGGATCATGTAGGCTGGCCTCTGACCGGCCCCGTCTGTGTGGGCCACCAGCGGCAACCCTTCCTCCCGTCCAGGGTGCACAGCTGACACGCAGCCCCGGTGACCAGGGTGTGACACGTGGCAGAGACCCCCACTTCACAGCCTGCCGCGTCCACGAAGACCCGTTTTCCCATGTGGGACTCCTGACCAGCGCCTGGCCCTGGGAAGGAGCAGGCAGTGCCCATGGACTCGTGCCCCACTGGGGCAGGTGCAAGGACTCGATGGGGACAAGGGCACGGCCTGGCCCTCACGGGACAGCAGTGCACCTCCCTGCACCTCTGCACCCCTGGCTGCCACTCCTACCGTCCTACCTACATTCCCAAAGGCTTCCTCCCGACTTACACTCAGGGTTCTCTTCTGGCTTAAAGAGCTGGCTGATGGCCACATCCTGAAACTTAGTCACATCTGAAACCATGACCGTGGACTTCCGGAGATCGTCAATGTGCACAGACTGCCACAGCCCTGTGGGAAGTAAAAGCCACCTGGAGTCTCCCCATGCCTTTCCTGGCATCCTCTTGTCAGCCACAAGCTGTTTCAGTACACTGCTGTTCAGTGACGTGTGCCCTGATGCCCAAAGCCTGGAATCCATGCAGAAACCACCTGGCTCTGCGTCTACGCCAGTGACCAGCACGTGAACATCGGTCGTAAGAATGAAGAGAACTGCCTCTGTGTAAAGGATATCTGAAGGTTTCTGAGTCTTCTTACATTTTGTATTATACTTGCTGCGTCACAGTTAGTAAAGGGTGTGGGAAACCGGCAAGACGTGCCCCCCATTCTCTAAACTGTTATTTGCCAATTTCTAGAATACCAATTTTCTTAACATATTAGTTGGTTTAGTTCTTAGAAGAAAAAGAGAGAGAAAGAGGTTTAAGAGAGCATTTCCCTCCCTCCAGAAACAGGAAGAAAGTATGGGCGCTTCTGTAACAGGACCAGCCGGCAGGATCTTCTCTGGGTTGTCTGTGTTACAAGGGACAAGGACCCAGAGAGGCCAATCAAGTGTTTATCTACCGGTCTATAAAGGGGATGCCGTACGATGGAGCAGCAGGTCCAGACATGAGTGTTTCCCGCGGTAACCACTGGTAAGAAAGCTCACTGAATCTGAAACGAGTATTGCTGAGATTAACATCAATGTTCTAATTCCAGACTTGTACACCATGGGACCAAATTAGAAAGATCTCAGACATGATCTAAATAAGCATTTTCACTAACATTTTCATCCTACCTCCATGGAATCCCACGTAGGACGCTCCACTTCCCATCCGGGACAGTTTTGTGATAAAATAGACCAAGATGCAATCCTTATTGCCTTGCATCTTGTTGATTTCATTTATGACAGAATACCTATTTCAAAACAAACAAGCAAAGACAAAACAAAAAAAAAAACAAGCAAATAAACAAAACCAAAGTCGTGAAGCGGCTGAAGGGTGTCCTATGAGTGGTCGTGTTCAATCTCGTGTCTTTTTAGCTTTAGATAAATTTCTTTTTTTTTTTTTAAGATTTTATTTAAGTGACAGAGAGAGACTGAGCACGAGCAGGGGGAGTGGAGGAGGGAAAAGGAGGCTCCCTGCTGAGCAGGGAGCCCAATGCGGGGCTCGATCCCAGGACCCCGAGATCATGACCTGAGCAGAAGGCAGACACTTCACCGACTGAGCCCCCCAGGTGCTCCGAGATAAATTTCACACCCTCATGCTCACGGTCTCCTCTCATGAGAGAAGGAAGGCAAGCTCGGTCCCAACAGGTACATTTTCTTCCCCACTCCTGTGTCCCTCTACTTCGAAGTGCCCTCTCCTTATTGACCAGGAGCCCTGTCCTACAACCCTCGATGGGTAAGGCTAGCTGAACTGTCCATCCCGAGAAGCAGGATTCTGTGAACCCACAACCATGCTATGAAATATGGCTTCCAATGCCTTCAGAGGCCCAGAAATCATCTTTCCCCTAACTTAATGAGAACACAGTTAATTCTAAAAATACCAAACTTCTGCTATTTACTAATACTATAAAAACGTCCAATAAATACAAATGAAAGCTTTTACACACCGATTGCTCTTGAACTTGCAATATATTCAAATTGTATAATTTAACACCAGTAATTACCAAGACGTGTCTGCAGACAAGACATTCCTAGGATATTCTTTCATATCCTACTAATAATCTATTATTTACACCTCTTGACATTTTACCATTTTTGCCTTGTTTTAGCCTTTTCTCTAACCCCTTATCTGTGAGGAATGAAAAGCAAAAGTCCTTTTATTTTTATTTCTTTGTTTATTCTAATACCATACTGTTTTCAGGGAAGAAATTCTTTAGGAACTCCTGAATAAAATTTGAGCTTTCTGGGTAGTTTCTGAGAAAAATAACAAAAACATACTTAGCCGAAGCGATGAGCTGAGCACTACGGACTCCATCTTCAAAATCCGTTTGAATAATAAGGATTTTACATCTGGCTACGTTAGTTAAGCATTTTCTGAAAGAAAAAGGAAATTGTCTGCCCTAAACAACGGGTGATAAAATTCCCCGGAGTGATGGGAAATATGAAGGAATTTATTGGTGTGGAATCACTCCGGCGGGGTTCTCCTCTATGCGAGTGGAGAGTACACAAACTCCAGTAAGCACTTCCCTAAGACAAGGACGCCCATGCAGAAGGCAGTAGAGACGGGGCACAAGGAGAACGGGACACCGTCTTTCTCCATCACGTGTCCTCGGTGTTCACTAACCAGGGCTGGTGCCAGAACCAGTGGTCCCTGAAGTCATGCACGTGAAGCACAGAGCGGTCAGTGCTGGGGGTGGAGGGGACACAGAGGGAAAGGGGGAAGCCTCACTGGACTTCTCTGAGGAATGAGCTCTCGGTGTCAAACTGCTGCAGAGACAGGACCGTGGGCCTCAGAGCTCCATCCATTACTTCTAATTCCAAACTTTCACAGTCACGGCTGGTCAGCAGTCTGGAGAAAGTGGTGATCTGCAAAGTCAGGAAATGCTAATTATTTGCTAGAATTCAAGGAAGGCTGCAGGTCTGCTGGGATTAGAAACATGAGAATGTTGAGCAAATATCTTCTACGGGCCCAGCATGCACTGTGCATTTGGTACACAGAAGAGAATCCAAACCCAGAGGAGTTTTAAAAAAATGAGGCAGTGTTGAGGCAAACAGAACCTGTGAAATCAAAAGGTATCGGAGAGAAGACTCATCCTGTCCCCAGGTGCCTTCAAATCTCCTCGGACTCCAGTGTCTCTTCCTGCCTGGCCCCTCCTAGAAATTCTGATGATCCCTTAGGGCTCAACGCAAATGCCATTCCTCCCTCCTGGTCTTCTGCATACTTCCACATGGAGTTCAAATGGACAGTGCTCCTTCTGCCCCACAGTTATGACCAATTCTCCTGTAACACTGGATCACACCCCCCCACACACACACAGAGTAAACCAAAACACTCCTTATGGGCGTGCAGATATCACAGCTCCCGAACCCCTAACTCCAGGCTAGCCTTGCCACTGAGCTTCTGATTCCTATATCCAACTGCATGACAGATGTGTCTGCCTGGATGCCACAGGGGCATCAAAGTCTGTCCCAAATGGAATTTACCACCAATATCTGTGGCTCATTCCTGGACTATAATTAACCAAACCTCCAGTCACCCAAGGAAGAATCCAGGAAACCATCCCTAGACCCCTTCGTCTTCCACAGGCCCCAAATGGAGTAAGTCATTAGCTCTGCCGATGCACATCCTAACTATTTCTCGGTTCCCTCTACCCGCTCCTCTACCTTGACTGAACTGGTACAGCAGCCTCCCTCCCTGTTTCTCTGCGGTAAGTCTTTTTATCAGGCTTTCTCCTCCCTCTCCCAGGCAATGGGACACACCTCAATATGCATTCCTCTATCCCTCCCCTCTTGACGGCAGACCCAGCTCGTCAGCACCGCTGACCAGACAGACCCTCCATGAAGTCCCTCCAGTGGCATCTCACCCCCGTCTCTTGGCCCTTGCACCCTCGAGCTTCACACTGCCCGGCGACCGGCTCCTGGTTTCCGGCAGAGACGGCACTGTTTCACACCTCGACGCCTTTGCTCAAGTAGGAACCTCTGCCTTTGCTGCTTTCCCAGCCACATTTCACAATCTACTTGAGGCTCCTCTGACCTCGAGCCCTCATGGGCAGTGCTCCTTCCTGCCCCTACGGAGAGCACTGCTCTGTGATGCCAATGGCATTTGTCACGAGTCTTGCGCCGCATGCTGACCAAGGCCGAGAACCGTGCCAAGGCATTCCTATATCCTTGGTGCCCTCAGCACGGTACTCAAATGTGTCACTTCATTTGCCGAAGCGAACACTGTATATAATTTTACTACCGGCACAGAGCTCTGCACAGAAACAGGCACTCAAAACTTGCTTTCGTTGAATTTTTGTGAATATCTGGGTTTCCTCGCACTTAGTGGAGAGAAACTAAAGTCTCAACATACCCATTTATGACTTCTGAACACTGGCTTGAAAAGAACCCTGAATTCTTGAAACGAGGGATGCAAGGGATGAAGGAGGACAAGGGTAAAATTATCATCACCTCTGTGAAGACGACACGGCGTTCCAGATCCACGGTGCGAAGCTGAGCCTGGAGGAAGTCTGCAAAGGAGTCATGTTGCTGTCTGTGGTAGTATTCCTGTGACAGGGACTGCACGGCAAACAGGCCCAGGGAGGTGGCACCCAGCCGAACCACCGCGTCCGGCGTGCAACAACCCAGGAGCAGCAGCTTGGCCTCCTCGGACACCTCCTGGTACAGCTCCTCGGTCAAGGGGCCGCGAGCCCGCCTCTCGCTGACCTGGAGCACCACAGAGGCACACGCGTCCGGGTGGTAGCCAATGAAGACTTCAGAAGGGCTGTATTTGTGTCTGGCTACAAACTGCTCTGCTTTCACATCTACAAATCTCTCCACCCAGCTCTTGAGCTCTTCTACGATATTCTTCTGCCACTTCTCCAAAACGGTGTTGATATCCAGATAGTGTTTCTCCAGCCGGTTAATGAGAGGGATGGGGAAATGTTTGTAGACGACGTCTTTCTCTTCAATGACTATCAAGCGGAAGTCTGGGTGAACCCGACATTTGACCCGATGGGTCCCCAGACCAAGGTCCACGTACTTCTGGCCTCCGAGGTAGACATAGTACTGATTGAGCGCATCGTAGAGGCTCTCGTAGAGGCTCTGTAGGTTGAGCAGCACCACCATCTTGCCAGTTTCCATGCAGATCTTCACTCGGTTGATATTTCTGCAGACCTGGGTGTACTCTTGGTCCCTGGGAAAGCTGGAACCGAAAATGATCTCTGGCTGCTGGTGCTCCCTGAAGAACGTCTGCTGCAGGACCTGCAGGGCCGAGTAGTTTCTGGTCAGCACAAGCAGGTAGCGGGACTCAGAGTCATCCAGCTCCTTGCCTGACACCTTCTGAAGGTCACTGTACATGTTCTGCTGGATCAGCTGTATGGTGCTGACTTCTTCTGAGCACTTCGCCTCAGGTAAATTGGCTGTAAAAATGTCCAGAGCATGGATGTCATCCTTGCCACTGAAGTTCCGAAGGATAGCTTGTGCAATATCTCGCGGGTAGGGCTCTCTATTAGAAGCCTTTGCCTTGGCGAAGACCATTTTGATTAGGCTATAGTAGTCACGAAGCCCAAAGAATTCCTTGTCTTGCTTCTGACACACGGTTTCATAGGCTCTGGCAAAGGGTGCAAAGTACCCTTGGACTCTTTGTTGAACTAGGGGCTCTGAAGAGCAAATCCCCTTAGCGCTCTCTATGAGCTCTTTCTTGTTGGGACTGCCGCGTGACACAAAAATGCCCCGGTTCATCTTGGCAGGGTCCAGGGCCCAATTGGAAATGCCTATGAAGCCAACCTTTTTGTGGGGGGCAGGATCATCCTCAATGCATCCGTATTCCAACAGCGGGTGCAGAGCCTTCAGGGGCATCTTAGGCGAGTCTTCTGCCAGTCCAACCTCATCCAACACCACCACAGAGACGTACTGCTGAAGGTCCTTCCCCTGCTGGAAGCGGGCACACTGTCTGAAGGTGCTTATGATGCCTTGGGGGGTAGAGTGTGGGCTGCACTGGAATGATACCAGATGGACCTGCCTCAGGCTCCGGAAGAGGTCCGAGTGAGCTGCCGGGCCTTGCATGGCATCCGCCACGATGGTCTTGGCAAGAGATTTGGAACTGCCGGGCTTCCCCACCAGGAAGAGGGGAATCTTCAGCTCAATGCAGATAACCATCATGAAGACATTCTCCTTCAAAGCTGAGTTCTTAGCAATGGTTTTCCTTAAAGACACACCACTTAGAAAAAGACCCTGTGTTTGAGTTATCTCCTCCAGAATAACCTTGCTGTCATTATATGGTTCTGGAAAGAGCCTGCAAATGTCTCTCCAGTATGGCTCCTTCTGTTCTAAAGAGGCGTGATAGCACACCCCGAGGGCTAGCACCAGGGACCAGAGGACAGGATCTCTCTCCAAGTTGTTTCTGCTGACGTGGGACTCCTGGAGAAAGGAATCCAGCTTTGACAGGAGCATCCTACTGTGGCTGTAAAACCATTTGAACACTCGGACACAGCGCTCCACGTCCCTGAGGCTGACAAAGCTGCACTCGTTTACTGTCGTCCTCATGAAACCCTGAGAGGCAGAAAGCACTTCTGTGATCACGCGAGTCTCGTCTTCATCCACACTGATGGAGTCCACCAGCCTCTGCACAATCTGCTGGATGTAGAGCTTTTCGGCGGTGTTATTCAGCTGTCCGAAATCCCACACCAGTGGGATCAGGCTGGGTGGCAGAGCATGCACTCGGTACACCAGCTGCCTCAGGGGGATGGAGCCAAGCCTCTCCGCCGTGTCCTCGGCATTGACCCTGTACCCCAAACCGGCCAACTCCAAACGGCAGATCATCCCCTGTGAGTGCTTCCGGTAAGGGTTGCATGCCGCTATGATATGCAGGCCCGAGTCTTTGGCCAGGGGCCGGCCGCCCACTGTACGATCGCACAGGACTTCCTTGATACAGCTTATGGCTTCGGTTGTATTGGCTTCATCGAAGAACAAGATGGTGTCCAGCTGATGTCGGTCCTTATTGAAGAGAGCAAGTTTCTCTGCCTCCCGGACTTTGGAGTAGATCATCTCTGCAGTGGTTCCTCCATGGACCTTGACCAGCTTCATGGTTTCAGCTTTGGTACCCCCGCGTCGCAGGTCGCTGAGGAATTTAATGAGCCTGGTTTTCCCGCAGCCAGTCTCTCCCATGATGATGACGGGGATCCCACACCGGAACCGCATCTCAATGGCAAGGATCTTCAGCATATTGTCCATTGTGAGCTCGTAAGTTTCATCAGGGTCCATGGGCCACTGGATCCCCAATGCCAGGCAGAGCTTTACAAGTTTCTCATGTCTGGGCAGCTTATCAAAGTCAACATTGAAGGGCACCCTCTGGAGCAACAGCCCCCGGTACAGTTCCATTCCCATGACGTCTTTCTTGATCACCCTCCCGCCGGAGAGATCGACGGCGTCAAGGCTGCCACTCCCATTGGGCTGGATGTGGAAGCCTATGAAGGTCATGGACGTGTGGTCACCATTGAAGAACACATACGGGTGAGGCTCTGACTCCCATCTCTTCCGGAGAGTGAAAGGGGCTAGGTCTTCTTCCCTGACCCCGTCCATGGTGACGGTGTGCCTCCCTGGGCTTTGATCGGATGTATGAAGTGTCGGTGTGGCGAAATCTCTTGCCATGAAGATCATGAAGGTGACCACAAAGTTCTTGAAGCCTTGCAGTGTGTCTCCAATCACGTCTGGGTTACAGAAGAGGGAGGCCTCACAATCTCTAAGCTGATAATTCAGGAACCCCGCAAAGTTCCATAGCTCTGACCAGGATGGATTTATCAACCCGCAGTAAATTAGGAAATACTGGAGGCATTCCCCAGGGGTGCCTTCCACGGAGCCTTCCTGGTACTGAAACGTGTCTAGGTTTTGTTTCTCATGGAACCGTTTCAAATATTGGTAAGGCCTCTGGAAAGTCTCGCTGCAGAACACTCTCTGATCCATCCCTGGACCACTGTAGTTCTCTTTAGGATTCAGCTCCATGTCTATCACTTCTTTGGGAGGCCGGCAGGTGACTTTTGGGAAGACATCGAGAAAACTGAAGTGGGGGGTGTGTGTACTCTAGAAAGCGGAGACATAAATACAATGGTTATGACTTCACTTCCTAAAAAAGCTTCCGCATTTTAATCCTCCATGCGATCTACACTGCATGGACCCTTTTAAGCACCCACTTCCCACAAATTGGTTTCTGTGGACTCCGTCGTGCACAGGCTGCTGTCCTGTATGTTGAGGCATCATGGAAGCTACCTACTCCACCGTTAGGTCCTTGTCACCCAACTTCCCGGAACAAAGTCTCTACTAAGCACGTGTGTTTGTGCGCATGCGTGCACAAGGTTCCCTTTTGTTAAGAAGTGTATATGACAAGAGCCTCTTTCCCATCTTAGCTGGCATTAAGAAGGACGGGCTGTGCCCAGCAGATTTACCATGTGCCGAGCACCTCTGGTATCGCACCCAAATAGCATCAATCCCAAATCGAACAAATCAAACTCAAGATGCTTCCAACTAGTAAGAGTATTTCTATTCCAGACATCATTAAAAAATAACTGTAAAGATTATTTATCTTTACTAGCACGGCAGCCAGTGGGTTCACCGAGGAGAAGTGGGGAGCGCTGGAACAGACACGTGAAGAGGCCCTGGGGTACACACCCGTCTTGAAGGCCTCTTGGGCAGCGCTGGAGCCCTTTCCTGGATTTCAATGATGTATAAATGGCATGAGTTCCGAAACCACATTTTGCCATTTACATCCATTAGGTACCGGAGAATGAGGAGTTTGAAAATGAACACCCAAAGTCCAGTCTGCACCTAGAGACAGAATCACGTGGCTTTGTTAGCATATACACAGAAGACGAGGAGATCCCCCAACCCTGAGGACCGCAGTACTCTGTCCTTGGACACGGTGATGCTGAATGTCACACACACAGAGGGAATCTTGATACGGGGAGGAGGCAGGGTGGGACATGGGGGCCACTCGACTGAAATCCTGGGGCACGTACTGAAGAGGTCACATCGAAGTGGAAGATCGTGGGTCTCGTCCGGCCGTCAGCCTCCAGGAAAGGCAGGAGGGCGTGCAGAACCTGGTTCTCATCCACCTGAGGGTCGATTAGTCGGATCACCTTTAGGGGCACTTCTTTGCCTCTATGCTTCCTTTTCAGTTTTCCATGTAATCTCTCCACATAGAGAGACTTTCCTATAACATTAAAACATGGAAATCAGGGGGTTAAGCGTCTGACTCCTTGATTTCTACTCAGGTCAGGATCCCAGGGTCTTGGGATCGAGCCCCACGCTGGGCTCCTCGCTCAGCACTGAGTCTGCTTGTCCCTCTCCCTCTGCCCCTCCCTCCGTGCTCTTCTCTCCGTAATAAATAAAATCTTAAAAAAATGAAACAAAATAAAATATGGAAATTAGGTGCCAGGGCTGTGGACCAGGAATGAGAGAATCCAGAAAGATTACAAGTCATTTCTCTACGCAAAATTCAGAAGAGAAGCAATGTAACATCACGTTAAAGAATACACTTTTGGGGCACCTGGGTGGCTCAGATGGTTAAGCGTCTGCCTTCGGCTCAGGTCATGATCCCAGGGTCCTGGGATCGAGTCCCGCATCGGGCTCCCTGCTCGGCAGGGAGCCTGCTTCTCTCTCTCTCTCTCTCTGTCTCTCATGAATAAATAAATAAAATCTTTAAAAAAAAAAAAAAAAAAAAAGAATACACTTTTGAACCCTCAAATTTCCTTGCTGCTGCCTGCTCTCCTTGCCATCCCCTGGGATGGCTGGTGGCAATCCGAATCGAAGGACAGAGGCTGTGCCACCCCCTTCCAGGGGAGGGGAGGTGCAGGTTTTCCATGCAGAGAAGGTTGTGCTGTTAAGGGGATAAAGTCAAAAAAGGGAAGTCAAGGGGCATCTGTTTCTTCCCAAGACAAAGCAATCACACCTCCCTCTGCCCTCAAGACCCACATCAACCGTGAAGTGGCCAACGGAGTTTAAAAGAGAAGGAGTTTCAGAGAAGCCTACTTAGAGGAAGGTGACCTGAGCGTGAAACCCAGGGAGAAAGGGTGTCCCGTTCCAGCACAGGCCCCGACTTACAGCCTCAGAGAATCAAAGCCCCCCCGGGACTCAGTTTCCCCCCCTACAGAGGGCTCCACCTGAGTCGCCCCTGCTGGACAGGGAAGGGCTGTCAGATGGTCCCTGGGACCCAAGGGGCCCACCCACCCCAGGAGCTGTCATTACCAACACCCGCTCGCTTGGAGGCCACGATCCCCACGCACATCCGGTCCTGGAACACGTCAGCAGCCGATGGCGTGTGCTCGGGGGCCTGGAAATGCCGAGCCAGGTAGGCCCGGATGTCCTGGAGCGGCGCCTGGGGGGTGACGAGGACCTTGTACTGGCTGAAGGCCGAGGGCAGGTGGCAATGTTCCCGCTCGGAGTCACAGATCATCACCAGCTGGAAGTCCTCATGGTGCAGCTTCGAGCACAGGCTCAGGAAGAGCGCCTCCACCTGGCAGGCCACCTCGTAGCTCAGCAGGTCCGCGTACAGCAGGCTGTAGAGCCCCTGTCCCCGGGAGCCTGGGGTCAGGCAACGGAGCAGGAGCAGTGCCACTTCCTCAAACGTGGTTCCCGGGGTGCAGAGCAGCACCTCGTCGAAGGTGGGCAGCGGCTGGTGCGGGGTTTGCATGTAGATGGCCAGGGCAGCCGACAGCACCTCAGAGTGGCCACAGACGAGGAGGTTGGGCTGGCCGGCATGCAGGCCGCTGGGGAGGAGCCGCTCCACAGGACGTCCGCTCATCCAGCCCAGCAGGGCCAGACAGCGGCCGAGGGTCTCCAGGTCCAGGCAGTGAGGCAGGAGGGCGCTCGTGCACGCCATCGACTGCTCCATGACGGCCCTCAGCTTGCCCTCCAGGCTCAACTCATGCAGGAGCATCAGCCGCAGCCCCTCGACCGCCGCGCTCTCGTGCTGCCCGGCAGCCTCGCCGTCGGGCCCCTCGAGGGCCTTCGCGACGTCCTTCGGGGTGCAGTTGCCTTTGATGAAGGACAGCATGGTGAGAGCAGCGTTGCTGGGCGTCTGTCTCTTGAGCTCTGTGCTCAGGTACACCAGCTGCTCGGCGGTGTAGTAGTTGAGATAAAAGTGCTTGGCCCGCTTCTCTGCCACGAAGCCCTTCCAGTGGTCCAGGAAGTGCTCCATCTGCCTGCTGATGGCCTCCAACAGCTCGGCCACTGGGCAACGGCCCTTGAGCGGGCTTATGAGCTCCAAGCCGAAGTCCATCCAAACGGAGACGCCTTGCCAGGGGGAGCAGTACACCTTGGCATGCCAGGCCCTGAACAGCATGTTTCCAGCACAGTAAAGGTTGATGAAAGCTTGGACAAGCCTCTGCACATTGCAGAACACCTGTGGCAAATGGAACCAGGAGGCAGGTATCACAGAGCTGCGCCAGAGTTCATACAACCATCCAGAATGACACGAATGCGGATATAACTTGAAGTACTTGGGTTCATGTCTTTCCACTGGTTCCCTGCGTGGCCTTGAGCACACGGGGTAATCACAGAGGCCTTATTTCCCCATTTACATCATCAGCCTCCCACAGGACTCTCTGGTAAGGCTAAAGGATGTCATCATAAAATACAAACAACCTTGAAAGAAAAAACCCGTAACAAAGTCCAGAGGCTGTTACGTCATAAATGGATATTCCTTTATCAACAGGGTCACTTTTGATTTCAATGAAGAATCACTATGTAAATCTTTAAGTCTTTGTGGGTTCCTGCTGATTTACAGAGTGAGCGAAGCAAGAGGAGTCTCTTTCTAAGACCTGCCCATGGGGTTATCTCCTCTGCGATTCGGAGGACTCAGGACAATTCGGTCTGTGCATCTTAAGAAGGGACTACCGACCAAAGGGCCTGTTGGAGCTCAGACGTCTCTTGGGGTCAGGAATTGGGGTGATTGCATTCTGCCCACCTGCTGGCTCCCCACTCCATGGACTTAAAGCAGAATGCTTCCTATCAACTAATGCAAACTCAAACCCTTCTGACTTTCTCTGGTCACTGGGCAGTGAGAGTCCTCTGCCCAAACATGAGCTCACGACATCTGCTTGGCCCCAATGTCATCACGAGTTCTCACCTTGGAAAATACCTCTACTTGAACGTTGCTGTGATCTTTCTTGCCAGACATCAGCATCAATTTGTTCAAAAGCTCCTTGAGGTCTTCCAAAGAGTAGACTCGCACCTCCTCACGGCCTCCATGGCTCTCGGGCAGGAGCAACTGCAGAACCGTGTCTGGGGAGATCTGTGGAACTGTGTATGCTCAGAGGTCGTTTTTCTGGAGGCAGAACCCCACCCCCACCCCACTCTGCAGCAGCCTGCACATACTACTGCTCGCTGTGCCAGGAGGCAGGGAGGCTCACCTTTTGGCCACCCTTGGGGGCCCGGATCTCATAGATGCCTTTGTCATTGATGGCCGTTGCCAATGACAGGGAAGAGAGTTCTACTGACCCGTGACTTTCCTTCACAGTTTTCAGCCACTCCAAGTTCCTGGCAGAGTCACGCTGTTGGGACAGGAGGGGAAACAGGCCACGGTGTGAGCGACCTTCTTTCTCTTCTTCCTGTGGCTACTCCGTCTCTGCTCCCACGGGGCAAGCCCCCCGTCCCCATCTCCTGCCCGCAGGGGAGGCCTTCCTCACCCACTGCCCTCTCGCTTATCCCTCTCAGTCGCTGTCCCACAGTGTTGCACTTTATGTAATGGGCTGTCTGTGTCCCTCCCAGTGGCCACTGCCCTGGCGAGCACATGGGGGCACGTGGATGGAATGGTGGGAGGGCTTCGTGCTGCCGGGCCCCTAGGCAGGGGTAATGCTGGACAGAGCAGAGCAGTGCGGCCTTATATTCTAAGTATGCTTCTGGGGACCCCAAGTCCAAATGGAAGCACTTGGAGAAACTACAACAGAGACTTTTTGTTCAGACATAAGCTTCCAGCAGCAGGAATGGAGCCACCTCTACCTGGTCCTTTTGCTTCTCCTTTCCTCCCTCACCCTCAGGTGGATCTGGCGGACATCACTTCTGCGCACTAGCCACGCGACACAGGATGGGTCTGCTCGGACCCCGGTGCAAATGGTTTACTCAAACTAACATGTTCATTCATTTTTCTGATAAAAAATTAATTTACAAATGGATAGGGGCGCCTGGGTGGCTCAGTCGTTAAGCGTCTGCCTTCGGCTCAGGTCATGGTCCCAGGGTCCTGGGACCGAGCCCCACATCGGGCTCCCTGCTCAGCGGGAAGCCTGCTTCTCCCTCTCCCACTCCCCCTGCTTGTGTTCCCTCTCTCACTGGGTCTCTCTCTTTCAAATAAATAAATATTTTTAAAAATTTACAAATGGATAAAGAAGATGTGGTCCAAATATACAATGAAATATTACTCAGCCATCAGTAGGGATGAATAACCAACTTTTACATCAACATGAATGGGACTGGAGAAGATGATGCTAAGTGAAATAAGTCAAGTAGAGAAGTCAATTATCATATGGTTTCACTTATTTGTGGAACATGAGGAACAGCATGGAGGACATTAGGAGAAGGAAGGGAAAAACGAAGGGGGGGAAATAGGAGGGAGAGACGAACCATGAGACACTATGGACTCTGAGAAACAGACTGGGGGTGTTAGAGGGGAGGGGGGGCGGGGGGATGGGTTAGCCTGGTGATGGGTATTGGGGAGGGCATGTACTGCATGGAGCACTGGGTTGTACGAGAACGGTGAAGCGTGAATCACTACATCAAAAACTGATGATGTACTGTATGGTGACTACATAACATAAAATAAAATTAAAAAAGAAAATTAATTTACAGTGGTGCCTGGCTGGCTCAGTCTGTGGAGCATGCAATTCTTGATCCCAGGGTCCTGAGTTCAAGCCCCATGTTGGGTGTAGAGATTATTTAAAGAAATTTAATTTATACCAATTGTGGAAAACATGGAAAGTACCAAGAAATATACAGAATTTTTTTTTAAGATTTTATTTATTTATTTGAGAGAGAGAGAGAGAGAGCGAGAGAGAGCACATGATAGGGGGGAGCGTCAGAGGGAGAAGCAGACTCCCCACTGAGCAGGGAGCCCAATGCGGGACTTGATCCCGGGACTCCAGGATCATGACCCGAGCTGAAGGCAGTCGCTCAACTGACTGAGCCACCCAGGCGCCCAAGAAATATTAAGTAACACCACCATTCAGAAAAAAACACTGGTCATATGTTAGTCTTTTTTCCATGTGTGTTTTGCACGGTGGAAATTGCTCTTATTTACGTGAAATTTTGAATTCTAATTTCTAATGTAACAAGGGAAAGAAAGCATTTCCACATACGAAGGAAAACTGGTTTTAAACATCATTTTAACATGTGCCACACAGGTGGGGTGACTTGTAGTCCTGCCCCTCGTGATGCCGAACAGCCCGGTGTGCAGCTTTGTGTGCTTGGTTGGATGAAGCCAGAAGGGAGACTTACCAGTTTATAGGGCAGGTGCGGGTCATTCTCCAGGGCCTTCCACAGTTCTTCGAGATGCATCATGAACTCGTCAAATCCTGCACTCACATCCAGCTTATACAGCAGCGATGCATAGCCCTGCACGGCGTCGTGGAAATAGGCCACCCGGTCCACGTCGATGTCATTCTCCCCCGCGGAGATAGAGGCCAGGTCCACAAATACCTTCAGCTCGTTGATGCCTTGGGGTGAGGAGAGACAGGTGAGCGCCTGGGGGCTCCCGGATGATCCCACACTCAGACCTCAAACAAGAACACTTAGGCTATAAATGGATAGTGATGGATTTTTAGGGTCTGATCCACTTTCTGCTTTTAGTACAAATCTGGGGCCGTGTTTCCTTTGCTGTTGATGTTGACACCCCTGGCCAACGCCTGCCCCTTACAAAGCAACAGCAACATCCGGACACGGCACAAGGCTTCCGTGCGCTTTGTCGCGTATAAGCCACACAACATCGCTGTTTAATGCAAAAAGAAATGGGCTCAGCTGGTAAATGCTATGTTGACATTAACTACAAAGAGATGGAGATAATTCTCTTTGGGCTACTTACTGATCAAAGGATGTGCATCAAAGTGGGCCAAGGAGCCCACAGTTGAAAGTACTGAGCATCCGATGAGAGACAGCACCCCCTCCCTGCATACCAGTATGCCTGCCGCCCCTTTCCTGCTTCTTGCACCTGTCTTCCTTACCTCTCCTCCCCGCCGTGCAACCCCTCTGTCAGAGGCACCTAAACCACAGGACAAAAAAGGCTTCCAAGCTCTTGGCCAAAAAAAGAAGCGCACATAACACTGATGAGCTGATGTAATGAAATCTCGTCTGTGGACAAGAGCTTACCTTACTTTCTAGTTAAAATCAACCAGGGGAAAAAGCTAAAGGGGACAAGATTTGTAAGAAAATGATACCCAACTGTTCACAGCAAGCCTCCAGAGTGGGGGCAAAAAGTAGCCAAGGGAAGTTTTTATGCCGGAACATACGAAATACCGCCCTGAGGCCCATTCTACCAACGATCGAGGAGGCACACACTGCACAGCTACGGAAGGGATGCAGACAGCACGTCTGTTCTCTACACAGCTCGTGATCAAGAGGAGGGACTGCCTGTAAGTTTATGGAACCCCCCGCGAGCCATCTCAACACTCTCTCCCGACTCCCAGCGACCTCAATGACCGGCTGTACCTCCGAGAGCCTCCCGGACCCAGCTGATGAACTCCTTGCTCAGGGACAGCTCACTCAGACACTGGGACCGGGTCTCACTGATGTCCTGCAGCAGCTTGTTGGCATGGATAAGCTGCTTGCTGATCCGCTCCAGCTTCTCATGGTGATATACGTCCAAGTTGTCAGTCTGCAAGACAGAGCTCTACTGTGGGCTGGACCTGGTTACCTGGAACCCTGGAGTCCAAGCAGCAGCACTGACCATCCCAAAGACCCCGGCCCACTCTTCCTGGACTTGCAGCGGCTAAAGGCAGGTGCACGAAGCTCCTGACCGGGAGCTGGGACGCTAGAGCCCCCATTGCCGTCTCCCCATCGATCCACAGTAGCTACTATTCCTCCATACCTGGCAGTCCGCAAAGCAACTTACGCACGAACTCTGCCAGGTGCATATTGTTACTTTTCCTATTTTATGGGTAAAGAAGCGGAGGCCCAGAGCAGTGACCTACTTGAGAACACGCTGCTGGGATCTAAGCCTAGGTGTGCATACTTCCAAATTTTGTGCTAAATTTTCACCGTCTTCACATCTACACCATAACATAGATCACGGGATACCTTGTAAATCCTGGCCTGAAGGAACACAAAGCAGAGTCCCTGCTTCCTCACCATAGCAGAGGCGGCTTACTGTGTACCACTCCTTGCCAGCACTAGCAGATGTGAACGCAGAGGGGGCAAAACAAACCCAGCTCTTGCCTCTCCAGCCTCTCTCTAGCCTGATGAAACCAGATGACTCATTCCAAATCCTTGGCTACCAGAAGAGGGTCACTGCACATTCCCAAATTCTTGTCCCTCATGGCCACCTGAGAAAATGAATGCTCACTCGCCAGGAGTGCGTGCGCTGCTTATAAACAGGTAGAAACGAAGCCCTTGGCATGATCAGGCATCCGGCGAGATGCAACAAGAACTCCTGGGGGAAGCTGTGAAACCATCCTGTCCAGCTTCCAGAACCCGGAGAGCCCATGGGAGCCCCCCCACCCCCACCCCATGGGTCCCTGGCAAATAACTTACAAAGTTTAATAAAGTGTGCAGAACACCAAAGTCACCGGTCAGGCCCAAATTCTCCTTGACCTTCAAGATGACCTTGGCTGAGCTGACAGCCTGGTTCAGGTGATGGTACTCCCTGATCTGCCCAACGCGATCCCCGATCCAGTCGCGTTGGTCGCTGGGGTCCAGGACACACATAAGACGGAGTTCGGTGTCGAGGTGGCCGTAGTTATTCACAAAGTCCTTGAAGGTGGTGTCGACCTCCTGAAAGGTGATCTCTCCTGACCTCAGATCCTCATATAGTTTCATAAACCTCTTGAAACAAGGGAGAAACAGATATCCATAGGCCTTCTCGGGCTGAAAAATCCGCCTTTCCAGCTCTTCCTCGGGCTCACTCAGCACTTTTGCAGCGTCTTCCCAGAAGACCTGGAAGATGTGGCTCTCCTTTAGCTGCTCCACCTTTTCGGCCATCTCTTGGACTTGGGGGCTCAGGTTGTAATGCGTTGTCCTCTTCACGTCCGGGGAGCTGAGTGACAACCTCACTGTCACGGTGTCACTCAGTCTTTTACTGCCGAGATCTTCCAAGTGTCTTTCTGCCATCTCTTCCACATCCACTTTGAAACCATAAAGAACATCAGAAGTCAAACCTCTACTGGCCACACCACTGTATTTTATTTTCCACATGCCTACCGTCCTTGCTGCTCATAAGAAAACTCACGTGAACACACTTGCTGGCATTTCTCCTCACTAAGAACCCGTTTATCTCCCCACCAGCCCCCACCCAACTCCCAGCTTGTTCATGAATTTTCTTTTTTTTTTTTAAAGATTTTATTTATTTATTTGAGACAGAGAGAATGAGAGAGAGAGAGCACATGAGAGGGGGGAGGGTCAGAGGGAGAAGGAGACTCCCCGCCGAGCAGGGAGCCCGATGCGGGACTCGATCCCGGGACTCCAGGAACATGACCTGAGCCAAAGGCAGTCGCTTAACCAACTGAGCCACCCAGGCGCCCTTGTTCATGAATTTTCACAACAAAGCAAGCACGGTCACTTCTGGGCAGGGATGACAGCATGGACACTGCCTGCTTCACTCCCTCCCCACATCCCGCACTTCAGGGCCAGAACAGACATGGTCTTGGAAAAGTCATAAGCCAGCTGGGCTGGGAGGAGCAGAAAAGGGCAGCAGGGGTTGAAAAGCGGATGTGCACCAGTGGCCAAGGCCAAGCTGGGCCCCAGGACGTGGAACCCCAGCCCGCGGCAGGGAGGCAGGAGTCAGCCAGGCTCCTGACACAGGATTCCCAGCAGCATACACACTGGTTGTATGGCTGCTGGAGGTAGGGAGCTGGTGAGGGAGTGAGGAGGCCTGGCTTGAAAGGCTGGAGAAGAGGTCCGACTCTCTTGCCCACCCCATTCTAGATAGCAGGCCAGCCACCCTTTCCACACCAGCAAGGGACAGCTGCTAATGTGGAGGGTGCTCTGCGGCCACCAAGCTGGCTAGCCCCAGAGAAGACCTAACGTGTCCACCACAGGGCTAGCTGCACCACCCTCAGGGTCTTCCATGGGTTTGCTGGGTCCCCCTCTTTGTACAGACAGAAAAAGAATTCCCAGACATATGTGAAAAATCTTTTACATGAAAGACAGATATGAAAACATAGCAACATAAAGACGACTCGGAGGAAACAGGAAACTCTGGGAGTAAAAGACCAGGAAACCTCTAGGGGTGCCTAGGTGGCTCAGTTGGTTGAGCTCTAACTCTTGATTTCAGCTCAGGTCATGATCTCAGAGTCCTGAGATCGAGCCCTGTGTCAGGCTCCACACTCAGTGGGGAGTCTGCTTGGGATTCTCTCTCTCCCTCTGCTCCTCCCCCTGCTCTCTCCCTCTCAAGTAAATGAGTAAATCATAAAAAAAAAAAAGACAAGAAAGAACTCTAAACCAAAAATGCCAATAATCTCAGAAAAATAAGACACTACAGTTGTGAACAAGAACAGGATAGTATAAAAAAAGGTCATTCAGAGAAAAAGTTGCTCCCGTAAATCAAATATTTGTGTGAAGTGAAACGAAAAACACAATGGAAAGGTTGATGGTTATATTGCAGAAATTTCTCCGAAAGCAGAGCGGAAACCAGAGACAGGCAACAGAAGAGGAAGTTAGGGAAGTTCGATGGCCACCCCAGGAGGTCTGGCACCCAACGATGTGCATTTCCATGAGAGAAAAAACTAACCACTTAAAGAACTCTGGAGAATTGCCCAGGAGTCAAGGATGTGGATTTCTGGACCAGGAAGACCCATCCCATTATGTCCAATACAGTGGATGGAAACCAACCCTGACCAAGGTACATCATTATGAACTTTCAGAAGAGTGGGACCAAAAAGATCTGGAGAGCCTTCAGAGAGAGTAAGCATGCCACACACACAGGATCAATAGTGAGAATCGCATGTGAATTCTCAACAGCGACCGGGACAGTGCAGCAACATGTCCAAGATCCCGCAGGATTTCTGCTCTGTAATTCTGCCTGGCCCAGGCGTTACCCTGGCACAAGGGCAGACATCCTCAGATGTGCAAGGATTCGAGATGTGTTCCCTCTCTCGGGAGTGAGCAGGGGACAGAGAACTCGTTCCACTAAAACACAGGAGTGAAAGACAGGAGAATCATGGGGTCTGGGAAACAGATCTAACTGGGGAGAGATGTAAAGGAAACCCTTAGGATGGCGAAGGAAGATTCTAGAACTACAGCCCTCCAGTCTGGGGAGAATCCTTCTGGAAGATCTAACTGATTGTTTTGTAAGGAAATCCACACAGTTGGTAAAGAGCCAGGGGTTGAATTGAAAACAAAGCATAGGAGAAGACGAGAATTTTAATTCCAGAGACAACAACGCTGGTGCAAGAAACATAAAACAACGATGGTCTATTTCACGGCTTGGTTGTGAATGGTGTATTTACACAGACGTGATCATAGACCTGAATGGTGATCTGACTGAAACCCTGACAGGACCGGGAATGGAGGGAGGCTGGAAGGGGTGCGTGTGTGCGCGGGGCCTGGAGAAACAGAGACCCAGCCCTCATGTTCCATGGGGACTGATGCTTCAGCCTGAACGGTGAAGGGGACGTCTAGGTGCGCCATGCAGGGGCATGGGGATAAGTACCAAAAAGAATAAGGAGGTGCGTGCGTGTGACTTGCCTCCCCCGAGGCTGCCGTGTGACTCGTGTTCACTGTCTGGTCCTCTGACCCTTCCCCCCTGGGGGTCCCTCAATGTCGTTCGTGTTAACTCTTAGGAGTATCACCTTTTATCAGATGTTTCACCTGCTCACACAACCTCAGGAGACTGTCCACACATGTCTTCTCTCTCTTCAGAAATTTCAGCTCATCCTTTCTCCAGTCCAGCACTTCCTTCATGTTGTGCTTTTTCTCTTGGGGTAAAAGACCTTTTCTCTCTGGAAGAAAAAAGGAACCCAGTAGAACAAACAAGCAGAGCCTTTTCCGTGCAACTGTCTCCTCCACATCCCTTTGAAGATGCTCCACGTTCACGGCTACAGGGAGGGACAAGGGGGCTGTGTGCACAGCCACACGGGCAAGATGCCTATGAGCTCAGCCGCGTGGAGAGAGACAGAGCGGGTCTTACTGGGTCACCACCTTCTCACTTTCCCACTGTTTTCTGGAGCATTAGAAACCATCCCCTCTCCACTTACTGACAGGAAGAGCCACTCATCGTAAAGATGACAAATGTCTCCCCTCTACAAAATACACAGGCAAATGCAGTCATTGCCCACTAACCTGAAGCCCAGACCCCACTCGGATACTTACTTATCTGCCAGATTTCCAGAAACCGATCTGCACACTTCGTGATGAGCTCCAGTTGTCCAACTAAAATGGTGCCATTCAGGAGGTCCCCACTGACTTTCGTGAACACAGAGTCGGCGATAGCCAACAGCCTCTTGCTGTCCTCAGTAATACTGGCTAATATCTTCTCATCGGTTCCTGATCAGGTGGAGAACAGAGTTAAAACGGTGGGTGCCCGCTTCTCCCCCCGATTCTGAGAACCACGGGGGTCGGTCCCCAACTGCCTCCTCATTGTTCTGCCCCCACTTCCACACAAGACAAGTGAAGGTCACTCTGTGTCTCGAGATGTGCTTCTCCCTTCACTCGATTCTGCTTTTGCCTAGAAAGCTTCCCAATGACCTTGTTCACGAAGAGGACTCCTCCCATGGTGGGAATCAGCCAGGAGAGCCACATTGCTCGGGGTTTTAAAACCTGGGGCCCCCTCAGCATGCTGAATATCATTCTTTTTTTTTTTTAAAGATTTTATTTATTTATTGGAGAGAGAGAGAGTGAGAGAGAGCATGAGAGGGGAAAGGGTCAGAGGGAGAAGCAGACTCCCCACTGAGTGGGAAGCCCGATGTGGGACTCAATCCTGGGACTCCAGGATCATGACCTGAGCTGAAGGCAGTCTTAAACCACTTGTCTCCTCTGCGTGCCCCCAGCTGGAGAATCCATGCAGGGGAAGAGTGGCTGCACTCGAACCCAGTGAGGGTGACCCAGATGGTTTTAAGGAGGGCGTTTTCACAGCACGTGGAAACAGAGAAACATCAATGTGAGGGTTTGATTCTCTGCACATCTTGGCTCTCTGGCAAAATTTTGAATTTGAATTTTAAGATCAATCTAGAAGACAAGAGTTTTTAAATATATTTAGTTCAACCACCAGAAGTTTTCCCTCCGAGTAATTTTAGGGTTGCACGGCATGATGAGAAGACCAGATTTCTCTGTGCCATTAAAAGCACATGCACCAGCTTTGTTCATAATTGCAAATTCCTGGAAGCACCGATATGTCCTTCAGTGGGTGAATGGACAAACTGTGGTCCATCCGGACGATGGAATATTATTTGGTGATAAAAACAAAGGCGCTTTGAGCCACAAAAGACATGGAGGAAACTTAAATGCACATCACTGACTGAAAGAAGCCCATCTGAAGAGGCCAGAGACTGTACGACTCCAACTGGTCCTGAGGACATTCTGAGAAAGGCAGAGCTACAGGGAGGCGTGGGGGAGGGGTGAACAGGTGCAGCGCGGGGCATTTTTAGGGCAGTGAGACTATTCTGTAGGATATCCTACTGGTGGACACACATTGTACATTTGTCCAAACCCACGGAGTGTACAACACCAACCGTGAACCCTAACGCAAACTGTGGACTTCAGTTAATAATTGTGTCCATATTGGCTCCTCAGTTATAACCAATGTCCCACACCACATTAAGACATTAATAGCGGGGCGCCTGGGTGGCTCAGTTGGTTAAGCGACTGCCTTCGGCTCAGGTCATGATCCTGGAGTCCCGGGATCGAGTCCCGCATCGGGCTCCCTGCTCGGCAGGGAGTCTGCTTCTCCCTCTGACCCTCCTCCCTCTCATGCTCTCTGTCTCTCATTTTCTCTCTCTCAAATAAATAAAAAAATAAAATAAAATAAATCATAAAAAAAAAAGACATTAATAGCAAGAAAAACTGTGTGTCGGGGGCAGGGAGGTACAAATATGTGAACTCTGTACATTCTGCTTAATTTTCCTGTAAATTTACAGCTGCTCAAAAAGTGTCTGTTAATTTTAAAAAACACAAATGTAATCTTTTCAAGTGAGTAGCTTTCAATAATGTACATTAAAATCCCACATCCATGATCTTACTTTATCCCTACCACACCCACATGCAAGGAACTCAGCTTTTTTTTGGCTGTCCCTGTCATCTGATGGAACAGAGACTCCAAAATCATCTCACTGGGATTTTTAGTTCTAAATCCAGTGCTTTCCCCCTAAATCTGAATCTGACGACTTACAAACTGTAATGTGATGTTTTGGGGGCAAAACATATCTCCCCCTCTTTGATCACAAAATACTCAGGTGGTGCGGGGGTGGGGGCGGAAGAAACAGATGGTACTTAGTCTTTGGTCAAAAGTCGACAATATAGGATCGGACATTGATGCTGATCCCAGACTAACAGAGGGGTTTCTCCAGCCAGACACACGTGGGTTTGAATTTTAGTCCTTGATGCTTATCCCTGAGACCTTGGGTAAGTCACATTACACCCCCATCTGAAGAACAGGGATCTTCCAGGACTGTGTCAGGGAACCTATGTTGGCACGGTAGCTGGGGCATGGCCAGCATTCAGAGAAGGGTGACTTTTGGGGTTAGTGGGGTTTTTTTTCAAAGGTTTATTTTATTTATTTATTTGACACAGAGTGAGACAGCAAGAGAGGGAACACAAGCAGGGGGAGAGGGGGAGGGAGAAGCAGACTCCTTGCTGAGCAGGGAGCCCGAGACGTGGGGCTCGATCCCAGGACCCTGAGATCATGACCTGAGCCGAAGGCAGATGCCTAATGACTGAGCCACCCAGGCACCCCTGGGGTTAGTTCTTATTCACAGTGTAGGATATTCTGAATCCCCCTGGGTCCCTCCATCAGGTCTGCTTCCTTTGTCGAACATCAACACATCCTAATGAAGTACCAGGTCATAGTCTGCTCCCCTACCCCGGGGGTCGGGCAGACACAAGCAGACAGAGCAAGCGTTCCCAGCACCCCACACAGACGTACCGCACAACCTGAAGAGATGCTTGATGTCCGGCCATGTGAGCAGGTGCTTTAAAACCTCATCCAGGTCATCCACGGCCTCCCCGTTGTTTCTCGGCCAGGACTTAGTGATCACAGCCGACACAAGAGTGCCGAATTTCCGCAGGTCATGAGAAGAGATTCTCTCAAGAATACTGGTCTGAGACTATAAGATAATGAACAAAGAGAGAGAGATGGAGGAGGGTTTTTTTTTATTGGTTTGCTTTTGAATAACATAATAAATCTCTCATCCAATAGCACTCCAGAAATCCTTTGTGAATAGTTTAACAGAGTCTCAAAAAAAAGCAAGAGAATAAAATACTTCACTTTTTCCAAGACATTCCCGTTTCCCTGTGTGTTGATTCCTCATATGTGACGGGTAGCAGAGACATGGAGATGTGAACTCACACACACACAGATGTGGAAACAGGCGCGCAAAGACACACACAGACGCGCCTGCAGGCCACAGCCCCTCTCCTTCTGGCTCACCGTCACTTTCTATGTTTTTCCTGGACTTACCATGAAAAACACCAACCATAATAATATGTGTAAACCATTGGTACACATAACTCTAAACTGTCATTCTTTTAAAGCCTGCCTACACACAGCACATATGTTTCAATTCTCCACCAAGAGATAAAATGTCCTCCCCCTTCTTTAGGTTCAAAGTTTGTACAAAAAGTTTTGGTAGCTTGTAAAAAAAAAATAGGGTTAGTTTATAAGAGATACGTATAAGGAGGATCATACACCGTGACCAAGTGGGATTTATCCCCAGGAGGCAAGGTTGGTTTAACATAAAGAATTTGTTAACATGGGGCCGCGGGAGGCTCAGTCATTACGAGTCTGCCTTCGGCTCAGGTTGTGATCCCGGGGTCTTGGGATCGAGCCCCACATGGGGCTCCCTGCTCCGCGGGAAGCCTGCTTCTCCCTCTCCCTCTGCCCCTGCTCGTACTCTCTCTCTCTTTCTCTCTCTCTCGGAAATGAATAAACAAAATCTTAAAAAAAAAAAAAAAAAAGACTTTGTTAGCGTGATACATCGTATCTAGGGAAAAGGGGGGGAAATCACAGGCTCGTCTCCGGCGACGCAGAAACCTTCCACACAACATCCCATGCCATCTGGGATAAATCTCCCAATGAAGCAGGAACAGGAGGAGCATCCTCGACCTGACGAAAGGCTCGTGCGGAAAGCCCCCGGCTAACCAACGACGCGCTCAGGGTGAAGGACCGAGGGCATCCTCTGGAGATGGGGAGCCACACGAGGACGTCTGCCCCGGGGCTTCGAATCAGACCAATTAACAAGAACAAGATACAGACGCACCAGGATCATCCGGGTCGGAGAGGAAGAAGTAAAACTACTCCCAGCAGCTATGACGGGATCTCACGTACAGAAAACCCTAGAGCCCGAGGCTGTTCCTAAGAGGCCGTGTGTGCGGCAGAATCACTTCCCGCTTTGCGAGAAGACCCCCCCCCCCCAAGTGAGTCGACAGAATCTTTTCAACTTCGTCCATTCTCCTCCGTAAATGTTCCGCCGGCCTGTGGAGGGTTCCACCGCACGCCGCCGGCGGTAACCCAGGCCCGCAGCAGTGACCCGCTCGCCCTCCGAGCTCACCCGCGAGCGGCTGGGGCTGACGGCGCGGCACCTGTACCAGCAGCAAGCTGGGCGGCATCTCAGGGAGGCCGTCGGGGACACCGACCTGCAGAACCCTTCCCCTAGGCCGGGAGGCGGATGCTCCGCGCCCATGCCCGCGCTGGCAGCGGGGCCCAGGACCAGCGGGGCTCAGCACCCGGCCCCCAGCTCGGGATGTCAAGACCGCGGGGAACCCAGACGCGTCCCCGGGCGAGAGGGGTGGCTCACCCGGCAGGCTGAGCTCACTGCTTCAATGACACACTTCTCGAAGCATTTCGACACGCTGTCCTCTAGGCCCGTGGCATCCCAGTGGGGGCTGCAGAAGGCGGAGATCTGGACGAGAGGCTTCTCCTGCGAGAACAGTGAGCGCTTTGGGGGCTGCACTCGTAACACTCTGGGCAGTAAGAACATTATTCTCTACTTTCCCCACACTGCAGCGGGTCCCCATTATTCCACCTTCCACCCGCACTGACCGTGTGCCCCGCGGGGCCCCTCTAACTGTAGCCATGACACAAACAAGACTCCCAGTTCAGAGTCTCCCTTCCTACCCTGCAGAAAAAGCGCCTGGCCCCGCAGCTTGCAAAAACAGGTAAATTTTGAAAAATAAGTGATTTCCCCTTGTTTCTACTTCTCTAAAAAGCATCATTTAATAGTTACATATAAACATTGCCTATCATGTAAAAACAAACCCTAATTTTCCTAGGGTCACAAGCTTTAACTAAAAACGAAGAACACTTGTTTCCTCATTTGTCACCGGGTTAAGGCTTCTGTCACCAACAAGCCACTGCATATGGGGGGGCTTTACTCCCCATACCTAGGGTTTCCCTGGTGGCAAGACCCCGTTCCCTTCTTCTTCGCTGGAATATCATCTTTGGTCAAAGACGGATCAAAAATGCAAGGTCATACTGACCCAATGCCCTGCGCACACTAGGGCTATCCATTCAAATGCACCGTTCTATCTGTAGGTTGTTACAGATGGTCTGGCTTCATCAAAATGCCCCCTGAAAAGAACATCCTGACTTCTGGTACCTGTTTGATTCTCTCTTCCAAGTCCCCCATCAAGAACTCCTTCCAGCCATACTCCACGGGGAAGCTTATTTCCGCCAGCCGTCTCCAGACCTGCAAAGCCCACATGTCAGTGACAGCCACATGACAACTAAGTGCCATGATGAATTCTCTGAAAAAGGAAAGACTATTATGGCAGTTCCAGGGGCGACGGGCACCTGGGTTTTGAGCCTGTCTTTGTCCCTGGTGAGCTGTGTCGGTGGCGAGTCAGAGCCACCCACCCCAGCCTTTGAGAAGGAAGGGCAACCAGGAGGGTCCTTCTACCGTGTAACTGGTTTTTATTCTGGAAGTATTTCTCTCCCTTGCTGTATTTCAAAAACCTTCGGACATACAAAAACAGTTACAAGAATGGCCCAATGACACCCATATTTCTTCAGCTGGATTCCCCAGGTGCTAATACTCAACAGCTACTTCCTCTCTTGTGCTCTCTCTGTAAGAAGCGCTTCCTCTGCAGAACCACTTGAAGAGGAGAGGTGCAGGTACCACGCCATGTGGCCCTGAAAGACTCGGGCAGGCATCTCCGAACACCGTGGCCCTTCTGCTGCACGATCACGATCCATGTGCCACACTCAGGGCACTTCATGTCAGTGGGACCCAGTTCTCTGATGGGGGTGCTGTCCACACTCTGCTGTCCTGTAGACTGTCTCTCGACCTGATCTGGCTCATAATTCTCCCGGGAGGAGATCCAGATTTGATTTTTTTGTGCAGGAGCACTATGAAGTTGAGCCATACTGAAAATGTATTTTTGTAGGTCAGGCAGGGTCGAGAGTCAGCACCTTCCCACAGCTCGCCTGAGACCTTGGGAGTGCTGTCGCATCAGAGACGTGCAGAAGGAGGCCATGAGACCCCTGTCCCGTCAGGGCTGACGGCCAGGGCTGCCGGATTTCTCTTCTCCTTTTCTCCTTTGCATTAAATGGTCATCTGTGGCAGGCTACGCTGGATATCCTGCTCCTTCACACTCCTATGCACTGAGTTCACCCATGGAGGAATCTTGCCTAAGTCCATTACTCCTGCCGTGTTACAGAATGAAGGGTGTTTTTTGTTTTCTTTTGTTTTTTTTAAGTAGGCTCCACGCCCAATGTGGGGCTTAAACTCATGACTCTGAGGTAGAGACTCACTCTATGGACTGAGCCAGCCAGCTGCATTCTTCATTAAAAAAAAAAAAAAAAAAAAAAGGACAGTCATTTAAGCATCTGGCCCTTGATTTTGGCTCAGGTCATGATCTCAGGGTCATGAGATCGAGGTCTGAGTCAGGCTCCACACTGGACATGGAGACTGCTTAAAAAAAAAAAAAAAAAGCAGCTTTCCTTTCTCTCCCCCCCTCCTTTTTTTCTATAAACAAGTATCAATGACTTGTAATCCAGTAATGGTGTTACTCATTTGGATGATCAAATTGTCCTAGATTTGGCTAACTGTCCTTCAGACTAGCTTCTGTGTCCTTTTTTAAACATGTGGGATAACTTCCAATTTATAGAAATCCTGCAGAGATAAGACGGTTCGCATGTATGCTCAACCCAACTTCCCCCGAAGTTCATGCCTTCCTTGGCCTCAGTAGGGCTATCGAAGAGCCTCAGTAGGGCTATCGAAGCTAGGGAACGGGCACTGCTAGAGCACCGTGAGCTACGGACACAGCTCGTCTCCATCCCAGGGTCCACTCTAGGATGCCAGCCCGCCATCACTCCAGTTCCCACCACTGGCCCCAGGCTGGCGCTGCACTCTTCCTGCTGCGTCTGGAACCTGCTGTCCTTCCAGAAGCACAGGCTTCTTCGTGGGGCTGATATTTAGCAACCATGCCTGGCGCTCCCACTGTGCTCCCGGGCCTGGCTGTCCTGATTTCTAGGCCTTTCAGTGGAGAGAGCTGGGAGCCACTACAGCTTTCTGGGTCATGAGTTCACACCAACACCGCTGGCCCCCTGCCCTTTGCCGCATCTCCCTTCCCCACGGTGAGAAAGAACTCCGGCTCCCAACAGTGTTGACTCCTGTGCTATTTGCTCAGTCTTAACAGGACACACAGATCGCTCCAGAAGTACTATGTCTGTTCCACCACCAACCGCGAAGTTTGGATTCATGATCTTTTCCCCTCCATGGGGAGAAGTGGCAAGTCTGAGATATAGCAAGGGTCATCAGCCCTGTTCCTGTACGGTCTCAGCGGTGTGATTTGATGACCATCCCGTTAAAGTGTCCCTGGAAGGTGATATCCTGTTGAAACCTGGTAAAATGAGCCATTTGGCTGGGTTGCTCCTCTCCCTTTCCACAGCTCTGTCCTAGCGCTAGCTAACAGTCTTCAAGAACATGGCTGGGTTTGCCCCATCTCCCCAAACCGTGGCTGCCTCCTCCACGAGACGGGTGACAGCAGCACCAGCCTCAGAGGGGACGCTCAGTGACATTTTAATTAACATTATCATTTCACCATTACTACTGCATTTAACTGAAAATCATCCTCTCGTGTCAATGGACCAAAAGCCATCCTGAACTCATTCTTAATGTTTGGGGGATTATACCATTTGAAATCTTGAAATAACATTTAGTAACTCGGCAATTATAACTCAATAATTCAATCGTTTTGTTTCGGTGGGATTTAAGTCTTAGTCTGAAATTTCACAGAGCAATTACAGAAGACTTTTCTGATGCTTAAGAGTCACAAGCTGAGGGCGCCTGGGTGGCTCAGTTGGTTGAGCAACTGCCTTCGGCTCAGGTCATGATCCTGGAGTCCCGGGATCGAGTCCCACATCGGGCTCCCTGCTCAGCGGGGAGTCTGCTTCTCCCTCTGACCCTAACCCCTCTCATTCTCGCTCTCTCAAATAAATAAATAAATCTTTAAAAAAAAAAAAAAAAAGAGTCACAAGCTAAAATTTGCAACTTTCTATCCTTTTGGGGGCTCTTTTTTTGCCCATATTCTAGTCTATTCTATGCGAGGGACCAACATGTGCAGCCACTTTCTATCTTGATGGGAAACGGGCACTGACGTAGAGGCTAGGTCTGATTAGGAGACTGAGGAGAATCTGGAAATGAGCCGTGAGCCAGATACTAGTTGCATCACCCCAGGGAGACGCGGGAAGGACAACCACGGGTCGCTCCAGGATGGAAGTACGGAACCAGCTGCATACACACCGCTGACTCGCTGGCCACCAGCCAGGAGAACCTGCAGCCTCTGAGGATCATATGCTTTTCTTGGCCAATGTTTTCCTTTTGGGCATTTTCCTCAGTGGTAGTTACCTCTATAGTTTTGGGGGGTAACAAGAAAGGAAACGGACAGGATGTGTAGACAACCCTGCAGGACCTAACCCAGTCCCATAAAGCCAGAGGGGTCACGTGGCACATTGACAGGATTGCCAAAAATCTCATGTCAAGCATGGAGATCATTTTAAGTGGGTTCCGTGGTCTCCCCAACACCCTGCAAGCTCAAGTGGTAGACCCCTCATAACTTGTAGGAAGTAGGAAGAAGACATTAAGGCATTAGGATAAAAAACAGGAGAGGACGTAAAAAAAACCCCAGCCTTCAGCACATCCCTTTTCCCACCCCTCTGTCTCTGAGCAACTCGTCCGCTCTCGCTTAGGTGACCCCCATGGGCCAGACCCCACAGTGGCCCGTCCTCCCACACCTCATCCAGCCTCGTTCTGGAAACCTCCCAGCCTTTCTGAGGCTTATTTCCCTCTCTGACATCAGAAACCCTTCTGCCCAGTTTCCCCTTCAAGTACCTCTTGCCTCCACTGTTTCCTGACATTTCCAGCCATAGCTACCTCCCACCCTCCTCGCTCAAACAGAGCCCGAAGGCCCCGTGTCCCTGCACTTTCCACGAGGCCCGTCATGGGGGCCTGTGAGCAGCACGACCAGCACTGGGCTCTCCGATCCTGCGGATGGAGCACCAGCCCAGGGCCAGCACGTTGCATCCCTGCTCGGACCCCTTTGGCCTGCATCTCGGCCCAGCAGAGCTTACCTTGATTTCCTCCTGGTATCTGAACATGACAGGTGACAAGTAGAAGTAACAAAAGATGCTCTCCCGGAAAATGTCCTGAAGCCAAGCTCTTGTCCGGGTGACTGTCCACTGGAACACTGTTTGCACAGAAATCTTCCCGGCTTCCTTTCTCGGCCCTTCGGCTGAATCCTGCTGCAGCAGGAGAGAGGGGGCGTGTAATGGTCCCCGAGCTGTGACTCAGGCTGTGCTGGAGACACCACTCTCCCTTCTCGATCCACAGCAGGCACTCGAGAACAGCAACCTCTGAGTCACACGAGTGCGTTCGGGACACCCGCCTCACCAGGGCCTGCATTTCAAGGCGCTTCAATTTTCCTGGACTCTGGGTTCGCTCTGGGAGCTGACAGCTCAGGCAAAGTGGGGGAGGGGTGGGAAGGACAAGCACTCCACCCCCATGAACCGCCCCAGCACAGTGACAGCACAGGGGACCCAGCCTTACCAACGAGCAGATCATGCCAGCCCAGGCCACGCCCACCCACCTTCTCCAGACTGGCTGGGAGAGGATGCGCCCCAATCACAGAGCCTCCAGCAGCTCAGAGACACCCCCCGCTTCTAGTGTGTCATGCAAACCCCTGCTCCTCGGCCACAGAAACAGCCCGCCGTGGGCCAGAGGTAAACCCAAGGCCCCTCCCGTCCATGCTTTCTTCCCATGAGGCTTCCCCTACTCCCTCTCTCCCTCTGGAAGATCCGTGTTCCCTGGGGCCACGGCATCTGGCAATGCCTCCCCTCCGCGGCAGAAGCACAGTTGCATGAGTGCGGGTGTCAGAACCCCCACCTCAGCGGCAGCTGCTCCCTGAGGCCCTGGGAGGGTCTTCCCAGCTCTGTGCTAGCATGTGTTCTTCAATGGAGTCCCACAAGTTAGAAGTGTCAGGACCCACAACGGGATCTGCTGCCACTTCTCCCTCCAGGGACACTCCCTGAGAACCACCATGCGCCCTCCCTCCTGCCTGGTGGCCCAGCAGATGCTGATGCTGCGGGGGAGCGGGCAACCACCCACAGACAGACAGACAGGCATTAACCACAGTAGGTGCCAAGTAGGGAAAGTACGAGGTATTCCCAAGGCACACGAAGGGGACGGAACCCAGCCTGGGGCAGGAGGAGGCTCTGTCCCTAAAGATGAGGAGGGCGCCAGATGCTTGGGAGGGTGGGTGGAGGTGTGCCTGGCCAGCATGCCAGATCAGTGGATGGCAAGAGGTGGCGATGGTTCTCAGCTGAAAATTGGGCATCTCAGCCCTTGTTTTAAATCCCCAAATGGCACAGCACTTTCTAGAATAATCCAGAAGCTTCAGCATGGTGTGCCTTCCCTGTGATCTGGCCTTGTCTGGACCTGGCTCCTTTCCTGCCACACTCCGTTCCTTGCAGGCCCTCAGGAGCGGTGACATTCCTCCTCCCTGACCTGGTGAGGGCTGTGTCCTCTTCATAGGAATGCAAGCCCTGCCGTCGGTTCTCAGGGCACCTTATCGACTCCAGCTTACTGTCTGTCCCCCGTGTTGCAGTTACGTGTTCACTGGGTGCCCCCCCACAGAGACCTTGCTGCGAGGAGGGCCTTTGTCACCCCCATCCTGGTGTCCCCTGCACCCAGCACAGGGCCAGGCAGAGACAGGCAAGAAGTGAACAGCCCAAGCCTGAGAATCTAAGCTGGAAGGCTCACATGTGTGCTTCTTGCTTTTCTCCATCTGGTGTCCTGCCAATCCAGTTAACCCTCTGTGTCAGGACCCATCCAGAAGTTGGTTGAAAACTCATCATACGCTTTTGTTGAATTGTAGTTTTGCAAACCTTTTTGTTTTTATGGCACAGATAGAGTATTTTTACCATGATGTAGATTACACTGGTCTGGGGTTCCAACCCACATTTAAGACTTTTTTTCTGCAGGAAAATATACCCTAGAAAACTGACAAATTTCCTAAACACAGCTTATTTGGAAGTGGGCACCTGCCTGTGATGGTTTAAATGACACTTGCTTCATAAAAAGCAATCACCTTACCAATAACAGTTAGCTTAAAAATGTGTCTTTTGTATTTTAAAGAAGAAAAAGTGAAAGGAATAAAGTTAAAACATACACTGAATTCTTTTCTATCACTAACATCCCAGTTCTGAATCGCAATACAGTTAACAAAAAAACTGGTCAGTATAAATGTAAAATCTCCTATCGTCTTCAAATTGAAGCCCATAAACTCAAGCGTGCAAAGAGTACAAAACAAGAAGCCAATCCTGCCGTGAGCAGCAATGGGCGTGAGTCTGAGAGACACAGCGTTGGGTGAAGCAAGCAGACACAAAACACAGGAAGCTCAAAGACAGGCAAAACTCAGGTTCGGCGGTAGGAGACAGAAGGCGGTTCCCTCTGGGAGGCATGCGGAGGGAGTGGAGGGAGAGGGCACAGGGCACCGGGCTCTCCCTACAGCTTGATTCGGGAGGCAGCACAAGGGCGTGCACCCGCGTGGAAGGCCCTGAGGTGTGCACTTGGGACGGGTGGACTCGGCTGCTGCATGTAAGGAACAGGGTGCAGGAAATGAGGTCACATGGGAACGACCACGCAGGGACACGCATTTCGGGTACACCTTGTGGGTCCCTTGCCTGACTTCCCAGCCACCTGCACTGCTCTTTAATTAACCCATTCATCTGATGTTCTGTACTTTGACCCCTGCACTGCCTCTCTGCCTCCAACAGAAGCCCTAGGAGGGCAAGCGTGCAGACTCGCTCACCAAAACATTCTCAATGCACAGAACAGAGCCGGGCGTGGGGCAGGTGCCCAGCAAATGTCTGAGGACAGAATCAGCCACTCTGTGTCCCTTTAGCAATCCTAGAAACCAGCAGATCTCCGTTCTGAATTGAGTCCACTTGAAATTCCATACTTACTGCGGGTGCGACGTGGTGTGTATGTTCCACTTACCACTAGAGGCTTAAGTGTAATAATTCTGCAAACAATCTCAGCAGATAAGGCAGGCAGCTCGTAAAACTTTTGGTCTTTTGTGATTCTGCAGACAGTTTCATGAAGTCTCAGGCACACAGTCAAGTAGGACTCTATCAAGGGCTCCTCAAGAATCCTACCCCACAAAGAGTTAAGAGAGATCATTGAAGTCATTTGGGAGACGTGAGAAAACAGTACCCATGATCCCTGACAAGCTCCTTCCCTTCAAAATGCCTACGAGTAAGGCATGGTTCTGATCCCATACACACTAACACTGGGAACATTTCAATAGATCCTGAACTTAGGACCAAGATAAAAAAGAAACAAAGTCCTTCTGGTTTGTCTCCATGGTCTGAACTGTTTTAACAAAAGCAAGTGACACTATTCCCAAGTGTAGCCCCTTATTTGAAAAAAAGAAGCTAGGGATGTGTATCACTGAAGATTAAGATACTACATAAATTTGAAAAAAATTCAGAAAGATCCAGGGAGGGAGGGAGGGAGGGAGGGATGGGGAAAAGTGCTAGAACGGGCACTGTGCGTGGGGACCAGGTCTCGCCTTCCCTGGCTGGCACGCGGCCCGAGCTGACGGGAGCTGACCAGAGTGGCAGGTGGGGGGAGAAAGGCACTGTGGGGGTGCTTCTGTGACGGACCCCGGAGAGGCCTCGAAGCCACCGGGGCTTGACATTAACAGATCTGATGCCCCCCACAGCCATCCTGAACACCCTAAAAATTCAGGGGAGGTGATATGGGAAAAGCTCTGAGAATCTCAGGAAACACCTATCAGCCCCGTGTGGGTTTCTGTTGTTCTGCATTCTGCTGTATAGTGTCCCTTCGGGGTGTCAGAGGTCACACAAATCTGTAGGAGCAAATGATTTCAGATAACTACGTAAAGCTACGTTTGATTTTTATTTTCAACCGACCTGACTTGCAAAAAACATAGAGACCAACATTAAAGAAATGCAGAACACAAGCATGAATATGCAATATGGTGATCATTTAAAAAATAAGTGGAAGAAAATGTATAGGAAAAAAGACTAGATGGAAATAAACCAAAGTCTTAGCAGCTGATATCTATTATTTTCCCTTAAAACAAGACAAAACAAAACCAGGATGTTAATAGCTCAAAAAGGAGTTGGGATATATATTGAGGATCTTCTGATTTCAAGAGCAAATAGGGGGCACTGCCAGTCAGTGGCAGCGGGTAACCTCGTGCAAGGCAGAGGCTGCGTTTCACATTTCTACTTACTTGTCCTGATAAATATCCAGGAGGTGCAACAGCATTTGAAACGTTTCCTCAATGTTCTGGGGCAGTGAAGAGAAAAGATAGGAAAGAGTTAATCATGATGCCACCATCTTTCTGAAAACAGAACTGGAAAAAAAAAACAAAAAACAACAACCTAAATAAGGCAAAACAATGGGTTCTTTTCTTTCTACAAATGAGTTTTAAGGTGCTCAAGAACCAAGCTTACATCCGTCACAAATAAAATTCAGGATTTAAGATTATACTGTTTTCTGCACCCCACGAAATGGGAAAGAAGAGAGCAGCTATGTGGGCCCTGCCTGGACCCCCGCCCCAACACACACACATACACACACACACACAGCCTGAACGCCCGGGTCCCCCGCCCCAGAGTAATGGGAAGCAGAGCACCCCTGTAGCCCTAAGAAACAGCGGCCCACCATGTCTCTGGTTTCGAAGTGCTTCACCCTGCCAGGATTTCAGAGAAAAAGGAATCACAGGCCCCACATGTCTAGTTTCTGATCTGCTTTGGCTAAGCAAGGACTCGAGAGCCTGTTCCGGACGACAGACCACAGACCTCCAGAGTTCTGCCCAAGACGTCTGTGAACTCTTGAAGCCGATACCACGTCCCTAGAAGGCAGTCCAGGATGCAAGCTGGGAAGTGACTCAGATAGTCCATGAGGTTCTTCATATAGGAAACCAAGTTGCTCAGAGGCAGCAGACTGAACCAGGACCGGAACAGACACGCATCTACGTACAGCAAATGGCTCTGCTTTCCCATGAGCTGAACTAACTGTGTCCTGTACAAGGGACGACAGGAACAGAAGGGCAGCCGTGGGGTCAACACGCACAGACGGAGTTAAGGTAAGTACAGGCATGTTAGAAGAGACCTATAAAGTTCCGACTCTAAAAATAATTGAATCAAATGAAAAGCAAACAATAACATATTAAGAATTCACCAAAGTGGATGAACCTTGAGGACACGATGCTGAGTGAAACCAGCCTGTGGTGCGAGGACAGACGCTCTGACTCCAGTTCCGTGAGGTCCCTAGCGTGCACAAATTCACGGAGACAGAAAGTAGGATGGTGCTTACCCGGGGGTGGGGGCACAGGGGAAGCAGAGATGTTGCTTAATGCGGACAGAGTTTCGATCTGAAAAACCTCTGGGGCGGAAGGCGGAGGCCCAACAACACGAGTGTGTCGGATGCCACTGAAGTCCACACCGAAAACGAGTAAGAGGGCAAATTATGTGATGTGTATATTTTACCACGCAGAAACCTTCACTAAGATTTAAGCACTTTTTCCAGCTTTACTGAGATATCACTGACATCTAATGTTGTGTAAGCTTAACGAGTACGATGTGTTGACTTGATACACTTCACGGAAGGATTAGCTAGGGCCAGCGCCACGTCACATGACCACCACTCCTCTCTTGGGCTAACAGCATTTAAGATCTACTCTCTCCGCAACCTGGAAGTCCATCACACAGTATTACTAACTGTAGTCACCACGCCGCACAATAGGGTCCCAGAACTTACTCATCTTCTAGCTGTAAATTTGTACAACAACCAACACCTCCCGAGTTCCGCCCACAGCCTCCATCCTACTCTCTGTCTCTGTGAATTTGACTTTTTTAGCTTCCACACAAGCGCCATAGTACATCATATTCCCGTGGCGGGGGGACGGGGGGGGTGCGTGTCTCACATCTCTGTTACCCGCTCATCGGTCAATGCGCACTCGGTGGTTTCCACGTCTCGGCTATTGTGACCAAAGCCGCAGAGACCATGGGGCTGTGCGTATGCCTTTCAGATACCGATTTCATTTCCTTGGGATACACACCCACAAGAGGGACCTCTGGTTCATAGGGTGGCTCCGCTGTTAACTTTTTGAGATGATTTTTCCATACTGGCTGCAATGATTTATGAATTAAGCATTTCGATGAGCGACTGAGTGAATGCTCCAGATCAAACAGTCCAAGTGAGCCCAGTGAAGGTCTTTAAATTATGTTCATTCTGTGGCACTGTACTAGAGACCCCAGAAGATGACCACTGGAAAATAAAGTGAGGTGCCACAAGTCACAGGGGTATAAAGATCGCATGGATGAAGGTTCACGGCATAGTAAAGACCACGTCTGCCTGAAAGACGGGGTCTTTAAGACCAAGGCTGGTGCTTGCCATTCTCCACTGTCAACAACTGAATTTCTTCCAGACGGTTTGTACACCAGTGAAGGGTCCTTAAAATATATGCAATGATCTAAATAATCTTAACTGGGCTTTAACTTCTAAAGTTTCCAGTAACAGTGAAGGAGCAATAACTTAACTGAGCTATTTTAATCCCTAAGAACCTATGGGCAGGAGTGTACTGAGTTGGTGGAGGGGTGGGAGCAGGTGAGACTCGGATTCCTTTCTCTGACACAAGATAATGTGAACGGGGGGCATTGTGCTTGCAACTGAGCAGAAGTTTTCATCTTTTTAAAATTTTTAATTTAATGTTGATTTGATTTTTGTCCTTAAGCTCGATTTACCATTTTTCGTTTGTGGATTGTGCGTTCTGTGTCTTCTCTAAGAAAGCTTTGCTCACCTGGTCTGGAGACGAGTACTTCACTACCTCAAGATTTGCACGTACCATGTGCCAAGCCTTTACCTGGCAGTCCTGCTTTCAGGGATCTAGCTCGAGGAAAGAATCGGACAGGGAAGCACCAAGGATGCTCGTCAAAGCATGCACGCTTACAGAGTCAGAGTGCAGAAAGAAGAAATAATCCACATGCCAGTCACTGCTTAAGGAAAAATAAGTTCTAATGAGTAAGCAGTCGTTACAACAACGTAGCCTCGTGTCTACCACCACGGAGCTGCTCACAACGTACTGTGAAGTGAAAAAGAGCCCGTGGGAAAACAGAATACAGACTCCGCCACCGTTGTCGAGCACCTAACGTGCCCGCAAGGCTGCGTTCGGACAAAATCCCAGAAACGTGCATGCCGGAGTGTTAGCAACAACGACTATCGCTGGGGATGCAGGCTGGTGTTTTCTTTTTTATGTTCTCCGTTACATTTCCCGTATGCTTAACATTTGTTGAAAAAGTCATTTTAAAAGAGCCCTAGAAGCGGGGGCGTGTGCAGCCAGGGGCTCACCGGAGGTCCCTGAAGCACAGCCAGGACCCCGAGATTCACAGATGGAAGTGCAGCTCCACCACTTACTGATCCAGCCTTCTTTCCCGAAACTCAGAGAAGGGGATTCCTTCCAGGGCCGCCCAGGTGTCCTCAGACTGCTCCCTGAAGTCCCTTCCTTGAGGGGATGACAGCAGGCAGTGGTGCAAGACGGGCAGGGTGAACACCCAGAGGTCCACTGCTTTCACGATGCACCGTTGGCACAAGTTGACCAAGAACTCTCGCCAGCTGGGAAGGGAGCAGAGAAGCCACGGTGAGCGGGGAGGGCCAGGGTCCTGCCCCAGGGGTCTGACAGCAACCCACACGGAGGAGGGAAGGAGCGCGGGGGGGCCGAGAAGAGGGACTAGCCCCGGAGAAGCGTGGTTGCATGGGACCCCCTGCGGAGCTTCGGGCCCTGGACGTGCCTTCCCTGAAGCCCCACAGCGAAAGTCTATCCCCCCGACAGCTGAGGCCCAGGGGGGCTATGTGATCTGTGGGCCCAGACCCTCTGGGAACAGTAAACCCAGATAGAAAGCCACTTTGCCAGTGCAGGGGGGCAGCCTGCCAACAACACTCAGCAAACTGCCTACGGGCGCAAGATATTAATGCTCGCCGGTGCTTGGAAACGCTCAAAACACTCTGTACGTTTGCCGCCAATTCCTCTCTCTTAAAAAATGTAGTGTTGCACTCAGTGTTTCAAGTTTGTAAAACCAAGAGGCAGCTGTCCTAAGAAGACTCACTGCTCAGGGAAGGCCGCCTCCTACCGCCCTCTAGTTCCGTTCACACAGCTGCCGACAACAGTGCAGGAAGGCCCTGAATCAGCGGGTCCTGGGCGGGCCCCTCCATCGGGGCCAACGGAGGCTCCTCAGGGCAGGCCGGCGCCTCCACACTGCACCCGGCCCAGCGCACTGCGGCCGAGGCCCAGGGAGAGCACCCCCTTGCTTCCGTGGGCATGCCTGGGCTGGGCCCCTAGAGTCCATCTTCAAGCCCTAATCCCTGCAACCTTACGTACACAGGGTGATACAGGACATTTTCAAGTTTTTGTGCTTGTGGGCGCTGCTCCTTGGCTCCCAGGGAAGCTAAACTTTGACATTTACAAAGGTCAAAATGATCTCAACCCACGGGCTCTGTTTCTGCCCAGAGCACACACGGTATGTCTGCTTCATTAAAAAAAAAAAAATCAAAAAGGAGCATTCCAAACAGAAAAATAAGAAAAAGAGAAAACACGTCCTAGTTCCCATAAGATTAAAGTCTTGCACACATTAAACGCATAAGATAAAGTCTATAACTTTCGGGGCGCCTGGGTGGCTCAGATGGTTGAGCGACTGCCTTCGGCTCAGGTCGTGATCCTGGAGTCCCGGGATCGAGTCCCGCATCGGGCTCCCTGCTCAACAGGGAGTCTGCTTCTCCCTCGGACCCTCCCCCCTCTCATGCTCTCTGTCTCTCATTCTCTCTCTCTCTCAAATAAATAAATGAAATCTTAAAAAAAAAAAAGTCTATAACTTTCTGGAATGCCCTTCGTCGTGATGATCTATAACTCCTTCCGTAAAAAGCACGTATCACCTGCACCTCGTGTTCCCTCCCCAGAGCACGCATGCTCCTCTTGGTGCGTGTCCCAGTTAGCTGTTTTAACTTGGGCTCAAATAAGATACTTCTCCTGTTTTGTTTTTCTTTTTTTAAGATTTCATTTTTATGTGGAGCGCCTAGCTGGTTCGGTCAGTGGAGTGTGTGACTTTGATCTTGGGGCTGTGCGTTGGAGGCCCACGTTGGGTGTGGAGCCTACTTAAAAAAACAAAAACAAAAAAACTAACAAAAAAATCAATTTAAAGATTTTATTTTTAAGTCATCTCTATACCCAACGTGGCACTCCAACTCACAACCCCGAGATCAAGAATCGTCCACACCACCGGCTGAGCCAGCCAGGTGCCCCACCTCCTTTATTTATTTATTTTTTTAATTAAAAAAAAAAAAGTTTATTCATTTTGGGTCACCAGGGGCAAGGCATGATACACACAAAGCTTCTCAAAAGCAAGCTATTCGATAGAAAAACCAAACATGTGCCAGGAAGATGGCTGGCGAGGCAGACACTGAAGTGGCAGGTGAGTGAAATCACGGGCAGACTTGACTCCTGGCACGTCTGCATCCAGCCTGTGACAAACGCTCATTTGTATAATCAGATCATCATTATAAACAGCTATAAAGTCATCTGACACACACAATACCTGTCACATATTCCAAAGATGTGCCTTAGGTCACTGTCAAGGTCACCTGGTGAACCGTTGTTCAAGCAAAGAAGGCTACAGAGCAATATCAGGTCATTCTCTGATAAGGGAATGTCAAATTTTTCCACTGCAAAAAGGATAATCAGGCCCATTCTCAATTTACTCCTCACTGGGCTGTCTTCAGGCAGAGGGCCCCCACTTCTTTCCAGAAATGGCACCGCTTGTTTTTTCAAATACTCCCAAAGGCTTCTCTTCACCTGGTCCCAGGAGAAAAGACAGAACCATGGAGTTGGAGCCATTAGGGGTGAGAGAGGGGCCCCTTCACTGCCCTCAGTGCCAGGTCAGCTGGGCAACGGACCAAGGCGCCCGAGGGGTGGACACAGCTCCCATGGAGGGGCCATCCCACTGCCCTGCCCTCCCCAACCAACCCTGAGCACCCCCCACCTCCCAGGCCTAGTGGCCGTGGGCCTTTGCTGGGAACTACCACCAATGGTGCAGTCCAGAAACCCTGCCTGGTGGAGGGGCCCCTCCATGCTTGCAAGGGTCCGACTTCCATCTCAGAAATGGCCCCAGGTTCTTCTCAACACTGCCAGGGCCATCCCAAAACGTGGTGGGAGAGGTGATAAAGGAGGGTTCCACCCATTCCTTCCACTCCCCTAGAGGCCAGGTGGGAGGGCAAGGGGGATGAGGGGGTGGGAACTGGGGCGGGGTGGGGTGGGGCCAGGAGAGGAGGTGGGACCAGGGGTGGGGGAGGGGCGGGGAAGGAAGAAAATGGGGAGGCCAGAGAATCCACGAGCAGCAGCGCCTGCACGACGGGCAGGGCGACGTCCACCTGCCCCCATCTGCTCCCCGGGACAACCCCTGCCGGTAAGAAGAGGGGGGTGGTGCTGACTGCCCAGAGAGGGGGGAGTGGCGGGGGACACCCCTGACACCCAGTACCTCCTTCTCATCATACTGCAGAGCGTGCCAGGGCTGTGCCTGGCCTTCGTAGATCATGGGCACTTTCACGACAACATAGAACTGCTGGAACTGGGTGAAAAAGCTCTTCAGGTTGATGGCGTTCCAGGTCTGCAGGATGCTGAAGATGCTGTCCAGCATGATGGTGGCCGCGATCTGCTTCCCCTTCACCATGTCTTTCCTTATACCGTCCGTCAGAGGATTCACCATCCTCTGAAGCATCCCCGGGCACCTCATACGAACCACATCATCATACTGGTGCCAGACTAAGAGTGGAGAGAGGAAACACACTGTAGGCCGTCTGAACACGCTGACCTAGACACCGCCCCCTCCCCGGCAGGCGGACCAACGGACGGAGGAGGCAGAGGAAGGGAAGCAACCGCACTCATGCGGGCCAGGGCCCCGCCGGCGGAGAAGCAACACGGAGGCTGGTCCCATGGGGGAGCACAGCTGCGTTTAGGACGCGGACCCTTGCCGCCCCACAGTGATTAGAGGGGGACCCGAGGCCCCATGATTCAACTGGCCGGAAAATACTCAACACATGTCTTTACTGAACCAGACGACAGCTCAGCACACTCGGTACATGGGTTCATTAGAAAGCGATCACACAAAGGTTAAGAATTCCATCCCTAAACGGCACTCACTAGCAGCCGAGCACCCCACTTTGCTAAGTTACAAGAGCTGGTTTCCTCTGTGCTGGGAGCTGTGACGCCCACTCCATGCAGGACGGACGAGACAGAGCCCTTGATGCACGGCCAGGGCTGAGTCCACCCCTGCTCTTGGGACTGGGAGCAAAGGTACGAGTGTTGATTAGAAAATCCAACAAAACCAGCTGCAAAATAATTAGAAGATCAAGGGCTCAGTAAGACAGCCAGAGGCAACACGAATACATAAACTCAGCCATAAAGATCGGAATGTGCAAGTCTCAGGAAGAACGGGTACTCTGTGCATCCCACTGTCTGCACAGAGGTCCCCCCTCACCCCACCCCTGCTCCATCCCAGCCTGGCGAGAACTTGAAATTACTGTCGGGAATTACTGCTTTTCCTGCTCTCTGCGTCCCACCTCCAGAGGCCCATGTGAGCTCCTGGCCTGGCCAGACCCCCTTCCCAGAGGGGGAGGGAGTACCACCCAGGGCTCCATGAAGGGGACAACCTCGACCCCGGGATGGGGGGAGGGGGGACATCAGAGGTCTCAGTTTCTCAGAATCTACCAGAAGAAAATAAATAAAATGTTTAAGTTTCCAACCCACTCGAGAAAAGAGAAAGAGAAAGAAATTCTGCAAGTTAGAAAAAATACCCCAAAAAAGGGCATGAAAGCAAGGTGACTAGAAAAGACAGGTCAAGATGGCAAAAGTCCAGCAGCAACCAGCAGGCTAAGTGCATCCACTGAAGAGGGTCAGACTGAATGAAAAACCATGAAATAAAACAAACCAATGAAAGCCCAGCGAAACAGAGAGGCGGCCGGAGAGGCAGACCCCAGAGCAAAGGGCAGAGCAGAGATGAGGGCGGAGATGGAGAAGCAGGAGCTGGAGGTGCGGACAGCAGGTGCACCACCCGGTTCCAGGCAGAACGGCACCGGCACGTGGCAGAGGGACCGCGGAGGGCCATGGAGGGACCGCGGAGGGACAGCAAAGGGACTGCGGAGGGACAGTGGAGGGACAGGGGAGGGACCACGGAGGGACCGCAGAGGGCCATAGAGGGACTGTGGAGGGACAGCAAAGGGACTGCGGAGGGACAGTGGAGGGACCGCGGAGGGCCATGGAGGGACTGCGGAGGGACAGCAAAGGGACTGCGGAGGGACAGTGGAGGGACCACGGAGGGCCACGGAGGGACAGCAAAGGGACCGCGGAGGGACAGTGGAGGGACCGCGGAGGGACTGCGGAGGGCCACGGGGGGATAGCAAAGGGACCGCGGAGGGACAGTGGAGGGACCGTGGAGGGACAGGGGAGGGACCACGGAGGGACCGCGGAGGGCCATGGAGGGACCGCGGAGGGACAGTGCAGGGACCGCGGAGGGACAGGGGAGGGACAGTGGAGGGACCGCGGAGGGACAGCAGAGGGCCACGGAGGGACCGCGGAGGGACAGTGGAGGGACCACGGAGGGACAGTGGAGGGACCGCAGAGGGACAGGGGAGGGCGCGGAGGGACCGCGGAGGGACAGTGGAGGGACCGCGGAGGACCACGGAGGGACAACACTCAGGCCCCCCGCAGCCAGGCCACCAGCATGTGCTTCCTTGGTCTGGGTCTCTTGGGGCGCGGGGCTGCAGCCCGGAACCCCCACTCTGGAACCTGGCCGCTGAGGCTCACGCTCTGCGGGGAGGGAGGAAGGGGGGCAGACACCTCTCCCCCCACCCGCACTGGGAATAAGAAAACCTGCATTTATTTAAGTGACTATAGATGAGCCACTGCCACACGAGGTGGAGCAGAGCACAAAACCTCTCTCAATCACCACGTTTCCAGCACCTTCCAGACACCCTTCCCAAACCGCCTGCAGGGACGATGTCAGCGGCTGGGGCACCCCGCCCCTGGGCTCAAGCAATGACCTCCTGGCCCGTGGAAAGCCAGCCAGTGGGCCCTCCCACTGGCCACCAGGCCTCAGCTCCGTCCCGCTCCCGACGCCCCAACCCGCCCGCTTGGCTCAGGCACCAGCGGCCCCACATCCTGACAGGCACCCTGTGTCTGGAGGCCACGGAGCTCACGGCCCAGCAACAGGGAGGAGCGCCGGCTACAGACGGACGGAGACAGGCCTCTCGGGAGCTGACGGGCCAACTGCTCGAGAAAGGACTTACTATCAAACAGGCTTCATCCACTCCACGTTCGGAGATCCGAGCGCCCCCAGCACACCGCCCGGTCTTGCTCAGCACACGGGGACCCCGCCACAGAGCGGGCACCGGGCCACAGAGAAGGTCCACGCAAGTTCCCCCATATGGAAGCCACAGAGATCATGTATAGGTAGAACACACACCACACACAAACACTGCATACGAGTGGAAAATAGAACAAAGAAAAAACAGAAAAGAACAGAAAAGGAAGCCAGTAGACATAAACCAGAGAACGGAGAAAAGTGGAGGGCGGCCAGGACGCCAAGCAGCAGGGCTGTGGGTGCGGGCGGGGGTCTGACTCACAGTCTCTGGGGCAGGGGGTGGGTGCCCGCAGCTCCAGCCTCGTCCTCCTGCCCTGCACCTTCCTGCCAGCGCCCTGCAGCCCCTCCGCCCAGCCGCTCACCCCTCACCCCCTCACCCCCAGCGGCTTCACCCTCCCCGCCCGTTAGTAAAAATCCTTTTCCTGGTTTCCCCTTGGAAGCGAGTGGTTCCGTTACACTGATCAAAAACAGGCTTCTAAACGCAGGTTTCTTCAACGCAGAGCTGGAGGCTGGGGCCTGGGGGGCGGAGGCCATGCCAGGGAAGAGGACCCCGGGGGCGGGCGGGGAGGCCTGCTCTGCAGGGGAACAGCCGCTTCGCGAGGCCTGGTGCCCGCACTCCCGAGCTCAGCCCGGGGGCCCAGCCGGCGACTCACCTCCCGAGCCCAGAAGCGCAGCCACCACCTGCAGGCAGCGGTTGACATGCTCGCCACTCTGCTGACGTTTGTAGATGTACTCATATTCCACGTGGCCCTTGCTGCGCGTGATGACGTACTTGTAAGGAATGGGTTTATTCAGGTGCTGCCGGGACAGGACCGCGCTGCCTTCCACGAGGAACCCGTTCTCATGCAGGTCTCTGAATAAACACGACACCAGCCGGTTATCCACAAAAACTCCTATTTGGAACACTTTAGCTCCCCTCAAACGCAGCCTGGAGTGCAGACCCAAAGCTATAAATCACTACTGACCAAGAGGATGCTTCTAGAATGAGACACAGTTTGCAGACAGAACCAACATTAAAGGGGCCATGATGACATATGACACAGAAATGCATTATTAACAGATGTTTGAAACAGTCGTTTCCCAAAGTGTAAGAACGTTATCAACTTGAAAAAAACTTATTTCAACGTATTTCAAAGACTGGATATTCTGTACGCTCCCCACAAGCCCTTGGTACACTCACTTGGTGCAGTGCATCTCACAGACCTTCAGACTCCACTTGGGCTTCCCAAATTCTTCTCCCCCCCTGACGAACACTTTGTGGAGGCTGGGGTCGAAGCTGACATCCTTAGAGATGATTGCATGGAAGTACACCGTGATTCTCTCCTGCTGACTCAGTGGGCTGGAAGAAAGCCGGAAAAGGAAACACCAATTAGGTGCAGATCTGCCTGCCCCCCTGCACGCACACGCACACGCACACGCACATACACACACGTGCACAACAGGGTCCTTGTTTCTCGACTGTGCACTACCACACACCCCGGCCGAGTGCGAGAGCATCCACACTTCAGACAGACCCCATGCCATGTGGGTCCTCCTGGGTCTCCCTCCCCGGTGGACCAGGAAGGTGGGCTTCTACCCACAGGGTGGGGGGCCATCTCAGCCCAGCTCTGAAGGGCCGAGGGCAGTGGCGGGAGGGGGCTGATGAGCACTCTGGGATGTACCAGCTTCTCCCCTGAGTTCTGTAAGGCCCACGTGGCCTCAGGGACCCCAGGGCCTTTGCACGCTGTGTGCTGGAGCATTTCACCAAGCAAGGAGAGGGGACACATGGCCCCCCAAAAGAGTCTCCAAGAAGGGCAGCCTGGGAATCTCCATCCCCTGCCCGGGGCAGGTTGTGTCCTTGCTCCCAAGGACCAGGGCGCACACCCACCTCTCCTTCACTTCACATGCTCCGGCTTTGCGGTTCTGTTGCTCCTTCTCATTTTTCACCGCGGCCACACGACTCTTGTTATTCCCTTCTGGCTTCTTCGGACCCTCTGGCTTGGCCTTCTCACTTCCACCTGCTTTGTCTCCAGTAATGGCTGTCTTCTTGGTTTCAGCTTCCTGGAACAAGTAACCGAGCCCCGACCTTTAGGACCAACTTCCACATTTGCCCCCTCCAGTCAACGCTTGTCATGGCAGCCAGAGTGGTCATGTCCCTTCCCTGCTCAGAACCTGCCATTGCCCTCTGACCCACTTGCTACAGCCTCCAAGAGTCCCTCTGCAACCCTTTCCCCTCACTCGCTCCTGGGGGCACTGGCTTCCTTCCTGTTCCCTAAACAGGCCCACTACACTCTGCCACAGGGCCTTTGCACCTGCCATTGTTGCCTGGGACATGTCCCCAGAGAGCCACATAGCTTGCTCCTCACTCTTGCGGATCTCTGCTCCACCTGCACCTCCCTGGGGAGGCCTTGCCTGGTGATGCTCTCTCAGCACCCACCTCCAGCACCCTCCACCCACACCCTGCTTTTCTCCGTGGCTCTCGCCATGCCTGACTTTGCTTTCTGTCTTTCCCCCTGTAGAAGGTGGGCCATGACAGCAGGAGTCAGGTCTCCTTCATGGCTGTATCCCTAGCACCCAAAAGAGAATCACCGAATGACTGAACAAAGGACGAACTTTAGAAGGAACGGGGCCCAAAGGAGCAGATGGTGGGACAGACAGCAGGACGCAGAGGCTTTTAAGAACAAGATGGCCAGGGCACCTGGGTGGCTCAGTTGGTTAAGCGACTGCCTTCGGCTCAGGTCATGATCCTGGAGTCCCTGGATCGAGTCCCGCATCGGGCTCCCTGCTCGGCGGGGAGTCTGCTTCTCCCTCTGACCCTATCCCTTCTCATGTGTTCTCTCTCTCTCATTCTCTCTCTCTCAAATAAATAAATAAAATCTTTAAAAAAAAATAAAAAAATAAAAGAACAAGATGCCCTACCTGGCGGTGTTCTGGGGAAGCAGGGGCGCTTGCTGGCGGCTGTTTCTTGTTCTGAGGCTTGGCTTTCACCTTTTCCCCAGCCCCTCCCACGGGCTCGGCCGGCTGGGCTGCAGCAGCAATTTCCTGGAGGAGACAGAGGCCTCAGACGTCAGGGCCCAGGCGATGACCCGATGGCGTAGGGGTCAGCTCTGCCACCAGCCCAGCGAGAGGGATCAGCGGCTCGGCGGGGGGAGGTGCGGGGTGGGCACCATCGCAGGGAACAAGTCCCAGGGGTGCCCTTCCTATGCAGGGAGGCAACAGCAGAGCTGCTTGGCCACAGCCCGCCGTCCGGGCACAGCGGACCCGCTCATCACTCCCCTGACGACTCACCCCAGAGGCATGGGCCCCGGCCTGCTGCGCGGCAGTCTGTGGTTCTTTCCTGGGCTCAGAGCCCCGCTTGGACTCAGGCGGCAGAAGCTCCTGAGCAGCACCTTCCTTGCCAGGACAGTCTTTGCTGGCAGAGGCGGCTGCACCAGCCCCCTCCTGGGGGGGGCCTCTGCCCTGGGAGGGCTCGGGGGTGTCATGGTTCTTCCCGTTCAGGAGGGCACCTCCCCCGGGCTGGTCCTGCAGAGGGCTGCCACCAGCCTCGACATGCCCCACGGGCTCTGGGCGGTCGCCACCCTCCGGTGGCGTCGGGGTGGCGCCCGGGGGCTGGCTCGGCTGGTGGGCCGGACCACCTTGCGGAGCCCGGCTCTGGGGTGGGGCTGAGTCCTGGAAGCTGGGGTTTGCAAGCGAGCTGACACTACTGGGGATGGAGGAGGCCTCCAACAAGGAGTCCAGCTCTGCGGAAGTGGAGGCATTCTGGTTCTTTCTCTTCTTCCCTCTCTTCCTTTTGCTCTAAACAAAAGAGACACTCATTTTATTTCCTAGGGTCACTATACTCTCCCAACACTCTCCTCCAATTTCCTTTCAATGTCTCAAGTCCATCAAGCTTAGCCTGACCAAACCCCCTTATAGCTGTCAAATCTGCCATGTCTTTATCTTGGAAAGACTGAAGCAGAGACACAAATGGACGCGGGCGGTGGACAGAGCTGCAGGGCACTCGGCCGAGCCGTGCCGGCCACACCCTTCGTTCTGCCAGATCAAAGCTGAGAACCTCCACCGGAAGTGCTTCCCAGGGGACATCCCGGAGCGTGCTGCTTGTGGGCCTCCGTGTATCACACTCTGACATCGCACGCCTTTCCTACGGGACCTTGAGAGACCGAAAGCAGACGGGAGTCTGAACGGCCCTTTCCGGCCTGGAGATCCTTGATCAGCGGTCAGCGCTCCCAGCTTTGGAATCTGAAACAGCTTGTGGTGGGCAGCTGGGCAGTCCCCTCCCCGGACCCGGCCGGGACTTAATGCCCTACCTCACCTGGGATACAGCTCTGGAGCAAATGAAGAGCGGTCGGTGCATTAAGTGTCAGTGGCCGGTAAATGCCCTGAGACACAGCCCCGGGACTCGCCACCGGCCCCAGGCTTGGGTTGAGGTGCTGGGGACACCGAGGGAAGAACTTGGGGGGTTTTTTGCCCATGGGGCGCGGCAGCCTTGGTCTGGGTCAGGTCCTGGGTCTTCTCCAAGATCTGCCCACAACAACCAGCAGGACGCACGGGGCCGCCCCAGCACTGCACCCTCAAGGGAGATTTCCCAGCCTGTCCGACAACTGACACCCACTACCATCACGGTGGCGGGAAAGAGGCCTTAAAAGGTCATCTAAGGCGGGGGTGCGGTGGGGGGGCCTTGGGGGGCTCAGTTGGTTAAGCAGCTGACTCTTGATTTCGGCTCAGGTCATGATCTTGGGGTCGTGAGATCGAGCCCCGCGTTGGGTTCCACACTCTGTATAGGGTCTGCCTGTCCCTCTGCCCCACCCCCTGCTCACTTTCTCTCACTCTCTCTCCCTAAAATAAACAAATAAGTAAACAAAATCTTAAAAAAAAAAAAAAAAGGTCATCTAAGGGACACCTGGCTGTGGTTGGCTCAGTCGGAAGAACATGCGATTCTTGATCTCAGGGTCGTGAGTTCGAGCCCCACATGGGGTTTGGAGATGACTTAAATAAAACTTAAAAAAAAAAGGTTATCTAAGGCAATAACTTGTCTAACATCCATGGGCGTACAGAGCACTAAAACACTCGCTAACATGCAGATGGTAACTCGGCATGTTACAAAGGATACACGGGCCTGCATGTATCACACTCACATCACAAGCCTTTCGTATGGGACCTTGAGAGACCGAAAGTGGGGGACCTGGGAGTCTGCATTTCCAGGGAGCTGCTGCCAGGGCCGCTGGAGAGCAGGACCCGTGCAGGGCCCGGAGCGTGGCCCTGGGAGCCCCGCCCAGAGGTGGCCTCTAGCCCAGAAGGCTTTCTGGGGGAGACGGTGCAGGCCGAGCCTGACAGACACTAAACCCCTAATAAGATGGCTTTGTCCATTCCACAAGGATTCCCTGGTCCTGTACTGCGTTCAAGTGGCCAGAGTTGCTCACCCAGGGTAATAGCCGAAGTGTGGCCGGGAGACCCCTGCTCACTCCCTGCCTTCCTCATCCCGCACTTGTCCTGCTCCCGCCTCTGGTATTAATCCTGTGTTTTATTTTCTGCAGCTTATGATGCTTTGACAATTTGGGGTCCTTGCTAATCCCGGAGACTGCCGCTCCCAGGGCTAACTCACCCCTAGAGAGAGTGGAAGACTCCCTTCCATTTGCAAGTCAACCAACGTAGAGCCCACACCCGCACCCAACTCCCTCAGCCACTGTTCCTTGCCCTAAGTCACCCCAGGGCCGGGTACAAAATGACGAGCGACACCCCGACAGCCCAGAGCCCACCAAGATCATCCAGACCAGCCAATCCTAAACTTGCTCAAACTTGCCTTGCCCCCCTTCGTCCCTCCTCCTCTGACCATCCAGGTGCTTCCCCACGTGGCAAGACCCCTCCTCTTGTCACTCACCCCATGCCCTCTGAGCAGTGACTCCCCACTTCCCTCCCCTGGCGGGGGCAGGGAACCCCTCCAGTTGCCTGCAGCACTCTCAGACTCCCCATGTGGGGAGGGGGTGGGGCCAGGCCGAAACCCCACAAACCAAGCTCTGCCACTAGGGCTAAGTTTCCTGCTCCTGAGACTTTCCAAAGGTGCAATCGAGCTTATGCTGACTGTTTTGCTCAGTTTGGTTGGTGCTTCTCTGGGAGGGACAGGCCCCTGGAGGTCCCTTCTCTGCCGTTTTTGCTGGTATCCCTTTACCATGGGCTTTGTTTTTTTCTTTTATCTTTTTATTGATTTAGTTATCTGATCTGATTGCAAGAATTTCCCCACGGCTTCAATCTTTGAGAAAAAGCAGTCCGAGGTCACAGTCCATTCTGGCCTAGGGACAATACGAACGGCCCTGCCCAAGGTGGGGTATTCAGGAGGATTCCAGTGTTTGGCCACAGAAACTCAGGCTGTGATTAAATCCTCTCCGAAAACTTCAGACGCCTTTCTGGGGTCGTTTCTCAAAATGAAATCACCTGTCTTGCTGGGTGGTCCCACCACATTACCCACAGGTGCAGGGAGAACTCTGCCCCAAATGCTGACTTTAAATCAATTCTCTGATTTGACAGGTTTCATATAAAAGCTTGCAGTTCTTTTTATTTTCCACATTTGAGTTCAGAGGTGGGACATTTATAAATTTACAGGCCATTTATTTGTAGACTACAATCTACCATTGACCCATTTTTTTCCGACTGGGTTGTTCACTGTTTTCTTCTTGATTTCTAAGAGCTTTTGACATATTGAAGCAACTCACTCTTTGCTAAAATACTTTTATGTAAATACAAATATTCTATGTTTTTCCTAGATTGTTTGCCCTTCATTTGTGTTTATCATATTCTATGAGATTTTTAGTATTTTTAAGTCAAAACCACCAGTCTTTCATTTGTAGCCTTTTCCATTGCTTTAATTACCAGAAAATCTTTCCCCATTCAGAGATCAGATGAATATTTACATATATTCCCCCCCACAGTTCTTGTACATAGAGGTTCTGACTCAGGGCCGTCTCTTCTGGTGCAGCAATCGCCCCCAGAATTCACGGTTTTACTGACTATGGCTTTGGACCACGTTTTTGTTTGATTTAGTACAGTAAGTCCCACTCAAGATTTTCCTTTTTCATAGCATTCTTGATTCATTCTTGCCCATTTTTGTTTCCAAAAGAGCTTTAAACTCACTCTGTTTACTTCAAGGTTAAAAAAGAAAACCCAGTCCTGCTGGGCTCAGAACCAGGTTCACTCACAGCGCCACACCCTCCTGTGGGTCTGCGCCCCTCAGCGCCCATTTCCGAGTTCACCGAAACCTTCACTGTCCCACATCCTGCTCTGAACATTGACTCGCCAAGGGGAAGGACACACGCTCACTCACACACACCTGCACAGAACACGTACGACACCCCCCCACTCACACATCACAAACACACTGCAACTCACACCCCCACACACACACCCATACATCACACACTCACCCCTGACTCACACCTCCCACACCCCACTCACACCTCACATTAACACACCCACACACACACCTTACACTCACACACACTCCATACCACACTCACATACATACCACCAACATACCCCCACCCCCACACTCACACTCCCCCCACGCACACCCCACCCCATGCCCACACCAACCAGGACACAGCCAGCTGCAGCGCTTCCCCCGCTGGTGTGACCACCACAAGGGTCTGAGCACAGACAGGACAGCAGCCCCAACCCCGACACAGAAGGACGGCATCCCTCTCTCGGCCTCCAGCAGGAAAGCACAGGCCCGCTGGGTCCGGACAGGCTGATCTGCAGCACGGGATCTTCTCTGCCGCCATTCTCCCCGAACCTGCCCAGGGCGCTCCCTGCCAGCCTCACCCAGGGCCCTGACACGCTCGGGGTCTGACACTTGCGGGGGGCCGCACGCTGCTGGGCCCCGGCCGCGCCCCCACTCTCCGGGGAGGAGCGTCTGGCCAGCCGCGAACTCCCTGAGCACCAGCCCCGTCTCTGGGGCTTCGAGACACCTCAGCGCCGGCACTGTCAAGGCCGAGAGGTCCGGAGGGGAGGCGCCGCACACGCACGTGGCAGCAGCTCAGGCTTCCAGACCCGGCCCGGCCACACCGGCCACCGGTCCCTGCCGTCGAGACACAGCGGGCAACGGGCAGGTACCGCTCCTCACAGACCCGCCCTGCCGGGGACCGGGCATACTCACTCTTCCCACTCTCCGGCAGGCCAAGGAGACGCTGGCGCTGGAAGGGGGCTCATCCGGATCTTCCTGCGGGAGATGACTTGAGCCCGGGGAGAAGAGCGAGCCGCCGTCCTCCCTCAGCTCCTGCCCACGCTCCATTTCTGCCTCTGGGGCCGGCATTGCCTCAGGATTGTTGTTCTCAGAATCTACAAAGGTACGTGCACATGGGTCAGGTCTCAAGGAAAAGTAAGGGAAGTCACGGAGGAAAATCCTCCCAGGACACTGGCCAGATCAGCCCTCTCCCCCATCATGCACTTTCCCTGGGTACAATGTCTGCTCTTGGGTGGGCATGAGGGACCCAGGATCCTGGCCCCAGCCCCAAGGACGGGGCCGAACCCCCAAAACAGCACGTGCAGTCTGAGCGTCTAGCTCTTTCTGATGTCAGCAGGGGCAGAGTGGCCTGGCCCCGACTGTCTCCAAAACAGAACGTGCCACTCCCCTCCCTGCCCAGAGTGCTTCTTCCTCTCTTCTGAGGGACAGGTGCCCCATTCGCAGCCCCTCTCCCAGGTGCCCACCCCTTCTCCTGAGTTCAGGGTGACATATACATCTCCCTTCCCTTGTCTTTGCAATCTCTCATTGTGTGGAAATTAAATTTGATTTTCTCCTGTCAATCTGTCACGTGTCAATTTAATTCTTAGACCAGCCAGAAGCATTTTGAAGGGCAGAGAAAAATTCTTCCTCCCCAACAAGCTGACGGCCAAAGAACCAAAGCAACAAGGATATCATCGCACACACCAGCCCAGGGCCACTCTCCTTTGATGATAAACTGTGAGCATTTTGGCCAGTCTCTCTTCCACCTGCCTCTACATGGGGCGGGCCCTGATTAGCCTGACCCATGAGAACCTGGCATTTCTCCTGCCCCAGTGATTGGCAGGAAGTGCGGACGGCCTCCAGGTCTGGTTACTGGGGTTTCAGACACATTGATTTCCTCCCACGGTCAGAAAAACAGATGCCAGGCACCGGAACTGGTGAGCCAGCTTGCCTCTGTGAATACAGCCAGCCTAAGGACAAAGCAGGGGACCAGAGAAAGATGCAGAGACCGAGGAGCTCAGGACAGAGAGAGAGCCCCACGGAAATCCAAATCCCTGGATCTGGAGTGGAGTGTGTGGCCAGTGCATTCCTCCAGCTGATGAAGGAGGGAGCTGGGGTTCTGGTCCTCTCCAACATAAACAGCCCCAAAGACTATGAAAAGCAGTAAGAATTTTTCTAAAAAATGAGCTTCCCAAAAGGAAAACAAGAGGCAGTTCAATGAAAAAGAAATACAAGTAACCTCTTAACCCTCAAAAATATCCTTGGCTCCCTACTGATCAAGGAAGTGAGAAAGAAATCTGTGAGATACCACGTCTAACCCATCCACTTGGCACTGATTAGCAAGATCGATAGCACCCAGTGCTACAGAGAATATGGGTGGTCAAGAAACCTCGAAACCCCTAGGTCAGAGGGGCCAGAAGCCCTATGCATTGTAAACACACCAGGCTGTCCTCCAGATAGACTGGTTCCGGGGGCAAGATCTACCCCGCCATGTGCCCTACGGCAAAACAATGGAACAAGGTAAGTGCCTAGTGATGTGGCAAACAAAGGCAGAAGAAAAATTATTAATTTTCCTTACTACTTACAGCCCATTGACAAGGCCTTGAAACAGGCAGAGTGACATTCCTCTAGGGACTCAGCTGCCTCGATGTGGACACTTTGCTAAGGGCAAAAGGCAATCTTAGCCCGACCCTCCAGGATCCTGTAAGTCTACTTTACCATATAAAAATTCCTTTGGAGGCGCCTGAGTGGCTCATTGGTTAAGCATCCAATTCTTGATTTTGGCTCAGGTCATGATCTCAGGGTTGTGAGATCAAGCCCCACATTGGGCTCTGTGCTGAGTGTGGAGCTTGCTTAAGCTTCTCTCTCCTTGGGCGCCTGGGTGGCTCAGTTGGTTAAGCGACTGCCTTCGGCTCAGGTCAAGATCCTGGAGTCCTGGGATCGAGTCCCGCATCGGGCTCCCTGCTCAGCAGGGAGTCTGCTTCTCCCTCTGACCCTCCCCCTCTCATGCTCTATCTCATTCTCTCTCTCAAATAAATAATTAAAAAAAAAAAAAAAGATTCTCTCTCCCTTTCCCCCCGCCCCTTCCCTCTCTCCTTCTCTAAAATACATACACACATACATACATAAATGAAATCTTCATAAATAAAAAATAAATAAAAATTCCTTTGGATACTCCCTTTATCTCTACCCCCCAAGATCCATGTTGGTAATCATCCCCCAGGCATGTGGCCCACTGACAGACATTTGAAGGGTCTCATGACTCAGGTTTTATTAGACAGTAGTAAATGACCTTTTCCCAACAATAGCTAGCCCCTCAAGGTCCTGGAAACCTTGCTTCCGAAATTACTTAGGGACTTTCGCTCTCCCTAACGATGAGGGAGCAGAAGGCTTGCTGAGGACAGCACAGAAGCTGGTGTCCTACCCGCCCCCCCTGCCCCCCCCCCCCATGTGGCATGGGTGACGTTCCTCATGCACTCCTGGCTGCCCTAAAGGAAAAACAAACAGTTAACGATAGAGATCACAGCCTTGCAGGACAGGAGTCTCCCTCAGTTTACTTACAAAAGCCTTAGCAATAGCTTCCAGAAGGAAATGTAAATAAAACTGAATTTCTTCTAAACCTAGAGCCCATTGACAAGTACGTGTGATAGGAGGAATGTAACATCCCTCCAGGAAACTCCCAACTGTCTTCATGTTAGTGCCTCATTAGAGGGGAAAACAGCCTTGGCTTGACAATAACCAGGCCTCCAGTACCCGGAGAGTCTTTAGCATACGACAGTCCTTCTGAACACCCCCTTTGTCCTCACCTCCCCAACTCCCGAGTATATAATCAGCCACCCCTCACAACTCAGGGACAGCAGCTCTTTCCGCCCACGGGTCCTGTCCCCGTGCTTTAATAAAATCATCTTTTTGCACCAGAGACATCTTAAGAATTCTTTCTTGGTTGTCGGCCCCAGACCTCACTTACATTCAAAAACTACATCACTAACCCCCTCCCAACTTGAAAGTATATAATGGGCCACTCCTCATGACCCCAGTGCAACTCTCTGTCCACGGGTCCTGTCCCCGTGCTTTAGTAAAAATTTTTTTTAAAGATTTTTATTTATTTGAGAGAGAGCGAGAAATGAGAGCGAGAGAGAGAGCATGAGAGTGGGGAGGGTCAGAGGGAGAAGCAGAGTCCCTGCTGAGCAGGGAGCCCGATGTGGGACTCGATCCCGGGACTCCAGGATCATGACCTGAGCCGAAGGCAGACGCTTAACCAATTGAGCCACCCAGGTGCCCCTCTGTGCTTTAATAAAACCACCTTTTTGTACCAAAGACGTCTCAAGAATTCTCCCTTGGCTGTCGGCTCTGGACCCTACCCCACCGAACCTCACCTATGTCCTAAAGCTACATTAGCATGACCCCACCAGCTTACAGAAACACGTGTGCGCACGCACGTTCCCACACAGAGGAAATATCCAGAAGGGGACACATCAAATACTTAATGGTGTTGTGTTAGCTGGGAATGCGAAGGGCTGGGGCTGGGGGAAGGTCAGGGGCTTTGTGGTTTTTATGCTCTCCTATAACGTGATTCATGATGTGAGGAACAAAGGCAAAAGAAATGTAGATAAAATTAAATTTCCTTATAACCTGCAGCCTACTGACAAATACTTGGGACAGGCAGAGTATAATATTCCTCCAAGAATTCCCAATCTTCATGTTAATGCCTTGCTAGAGGAAAGACAACCTTAGCTTAACAATAGCCAGGGCTCCAGGATCCTGTGAGTCTTTAAGATAGGAAAATCCTTTTGGAAACTTTGCACTGTCTTTACCTCCCCCAACTCCAAAGTATATAATCAATAGCTCCTCACAATCCAGGGGCAGCTCTTCCTGCCCACGGATCCTGTCCCTGTGTTATAATAAAACCACCCTTTTTTGCACCAAAAACGTTTCAAGAATTCTTTCTTGACCGTTCGCTCCTGAACCCCACTTCAAATCACATCAATTCACACCAGCATGTGATATTTCTATGATCATCAAAATAAAAAGGAATGTAGCTGGATTCAGGAAGAGCAAACCTTCCTTGGCACTTAGTAGGCACTCTGCATGTTAACCCACTAAGTACTCACAGCTACCCAATGGGGGAGGTGCTTTTCCTAGCACCTTACTGTTTGGTAGACACAAATATGGAAGAACAATGGGGGAGCAGGGTTTGAACCCAGGCATTGGACTGCCTCCCATGGTTTCACAGAAGCCACGACAGGCCCTGGGGACAGCTGTTGGGGCCATGGTCCTTGCCCACAGGACATTTTGGCTGAATCAGAGCAAATTCCTGTCCCCCACCCCTGAAGCATGCAGGCATGCTGGGAGGCATGATCTCCCCTGCGTTGCTCCTGCAAACAGGCATTCCTGCAGGCAAACAAACCTAGGGGTATCCAGAGAGCCAACTGGGTCTGAGCGCCTTCAGATCCCAAAATCAGGTCACTGGCTGATTAGTACAGGAATGAGGGAAGAAGGCAGAGGCCTCACCAGCAACCCCAAATCATTGCTACAACAAAATGTCACACAAAATTAGCTCAACCTAAACCAGTCAGCCACGCTGACTCCGACACCCAGGCTTCCTTCCAATGAGGGCCCCAGAAGCAGGCCTGGGTCTGCAGCGCATGCGCCCTTGGGACGGCCACCAGCTAGCCAGGGGGGGCCCAGCCATCCGGGCCTAGCCCTCAGCTGGAAAACACGGGCTGCAGCCTTCCCTGTCCTGAAGGCTGAAGCAAGTAGGCACGCTTCCCACTCTCTCACGAGGTCCATAGGGGAGTCACATTCCCAGAGTCAGAAAGAGGATGGTGGGTACCAGCGGCTGTGGGAGGCGTTAGTGTTTACTGGGGACAGACTTTCAGTTTGGGAAGATGAGAATGTTCTGGAGGGGGAGGTGGGGATGGGGCACAGCAGTGACAACGTGCTTCGTGCCACTGAACAGTTACATGCCGTTAAAACCGAACATTTCAAGTTATAAATGTTTCACCACAATTAAAATAATAAAACCCAGCGCACTGAAAACACAACCCTCCAGGTCCACCTGGCCCCCACCACCACCTAAGTGCGAGCACAAACCCACAGCCTGTGCAGGTGGCCATGGAGACGAGGTGCCCACACCAGCCCCACAGGCACGAACGGGCAGGATGGCTCCATCCCTGACTGGTGACCCTCTGCTGCCTCCTCAAACCCCCCTGGGGCCACCCCCATCTGTACCTGTCCTGCCTCTGAGCTCCCCCAGTGGCCCCCAGCCCTGCCCGGGATGCCTATAGGGTCTCAGGCTCTCATCTTTTTCCCATTATAAAAACATCAAGGACACTGGGAAATAGCGGAAAATAAAAAGTGAATATCATCTCCTGATAATAAACTTCTAACACGCCAGGTCAAGTCCCACTGAGTCCCCTGGGGCACCTGACCCTCTCCCCTGGCCCTACCCTCCACCATCGGACTGGCCCTACATGACCCGGGCAAAGTTGGCCACCCTCTGCCCAGGATGGGCTGGGACTCTCCACACACTCCCCTTCCACGCCTTTATCCACGTGGCCCCCCCCACCCCCCCAAGACCCAGTCATCCAGTGATGGGGGGAGCCAAGGCAAAAAGAAATGGAAGATAAAACTAAATTTCCTTGACAAATGCTTGAGGCAGGCAGAGGATGAAGTTCCTCCAGGAACTCCCAAGGGTTGTCATGTTAATGTCTTGCCAGAGCCAAAAACTACCTTAGCTCAACAATGGCCAGGCCTCCCGGATCCTGTAAGTCTTCTTTAACATAAGAAAACCCTTTAAGGGGGGGCGCCTGGGGGGCTCAGTCGTTAAGCGTCTGCCTTCGGCTCAGGTCATGATCCCAGGGTCCAGGGATCGAGCCCCGCATCGGGCTCCCTGCTCTGCGGGAAGCCTGCTTCTCCCTCTCCCACTCCCCCTGCTTGTGTTCCCTCTCTCGCTGTGTCTCTATCTGTCAAAAAATAAATAAAAAATCTTAAAAAAAAAAAAGAAAACCCTTTGGGAAATCTCCTTTGTCTCTACCCATCCCAACTTAAAAGTATATAATCAATCGCTCCTCACGACCCCAGCGCAGCTCTTTCTGCCCGCGGGTCCTGTCCCTGTGCTTTAATAGAACCACCATTTTTGCACCAAAAACGTCTTCAGAGTTCTTTCCTGACCATTCGCTCTCTGGGCCCCCAGACCCCGGCCCTGCCCACCACCCCAGAGCCCCTGGTCTGGCGTGCCCCCAAGCCCCGGCCCGGCAGCCCTGGGAGGGCCTGACAGGAAGAAGACTCTCCGGGGCAGCTCCAGCCAAGCCCCGGCAGCTTGGTTTCACTTTGCATTCCTGTAAACAGAGGCACAGCCCGGTGTGAGGGAGGGGCGAGGCGGCGGAGGGGCGGGCAGGCAGGAAGCACCGTGCCGGGCGGGGGCGCTGGGGGAGATCGCCATCGCTCCTGAGACTCCGGCCCTCGTGGATCCCGTGGAGTCCCACCCCGGGAGCCCCGCCAGAGGGACCAGGACCGGCCCCGCTCCCGCCAGCCGCAGGGGAGGGCCCCCACGTGAGAAGCCAGCGCCCCGGCCGCTCTCCAGGCCTTTGCCAGCCTCTCGGAGGCAGGGGTGGGGACGCTTGGGACCTGACCCGCCCTCCCTACCTGCTGGGATGGGCAGCGCCGTGGACGGTGACCCCCGGGCTACTGTGAGGACGGGGAGACTTCATGGCATCCTGTAAAAATGCCACACGCCCAGGCTCCCACACAGACCTTCCTTTGCCGGTTCTGTTGGCAAGCGCCTGGGCTGCCCCCTGCAGCGCGCTGAGACCCCCTTGCAGAAAACCGGAGCAGGGCAGAGGCACTGCGCTCCCCTGGAGGCCCCTGGGAGGAGCAGGCGTTCTCCCAAAGAGGTGGATCTCCAGGAGGCATCAGGCACTGGACCCAGACTCCAGGAAAGCCCATCGGGGTCCTCGGCCTATCCATCCGGGATCCCCCTGCTTTACCTGGTCACAGTAATTCATTTCCACCCTGGAGGCCCACACTCAACCTCTGCCCCACACTCACGCTGCCTCACCCCTGGCCCCTGACCCCCACTACAGGCAGGGCCAGCAGGGGCTGGAGCTGCTTATCCACGCAGCCCAGGTGGTGGCACTTCAGAGCAGACAGAGGGGGCCGCCAGCAGCCCCCCTTCCCTCCCTTCCCTTGGAGGCTGCAAGACCATGGCTTCCCCCGAGGGCACAAGCCCTGCAGAGCCGCTGGCCTGGGTTCAAATCCTGTCTCTGCCAATTGCTGGCCGTGGGACTGCACACAGGTTACTTAACCTCTTTGTGCCTCACCCTTGGCATCCGTAAAATGGGAATTTATGATAGCTCCCCCCTCAATACTTAGCACAGCACCAGGCTCTCACCAACTGGTCTGATTTGGGGTTTTTACTCTCTGGGGTCCCAAAGACCCCCCTCACAAGGTCTCCCACTCAGGATGTTGTAGTGACCAGGGTGTGGAGCCCTAGCAGGTGGAAAATTCCACCTGGACACCAGGAGCTCAGCTATGCCCTGGTTCCATATCCAGACAGCAAGGAATCAATGAGGACAGCGGACACCAAGCCAACTCAAGCACGACTGCGAGAGTCAAGTCCCTCGTGTTCCAAAGGAAAAGACAGACTCCCCAGATCTGACTCCAGCCAGAGCTCCTCCCTAAAGGGGCAGCAGCAAAAGAAAATCAAACAAAAATTGACAACAAAAGCAGTCGCCTCTTCGTACGTCTTACAGTCAGTCCAATAAAAACATCTCTGACATGAGCACTTTGTACGCAGACGGCAAAAACGAGTGAGTAACGAACCAGTGACTCCCCTTCGCACCTAACACACAGTGCACCCTTGATCACCCAAGGTCGGCAAGCAAGAAGGGCTGGTACGGACAGCATTTACTGACTCCCGTACAAACACACACAACCTGTATTTAGAAAACACACATGATCTTCTAGAGGACTTTCTTTGATTGGTCCAGAAATTATTACTCAAGCACCTACTGTGTGCCAGGGACTTGGAGTAAAGCAGCCAACAAGAGAGCAAAGGTCTTGTCTGGAGCCACACACTGCCGTGGGCCAATGCCAGAAGGACACACAGCCTGGTAAAGTGCGGGCGGTGGCGGGGTGGGGGGGCAGGTGTAGTTCTCAATGGGGTAGACAGAGTGAACCTCCAGAGGAGAATGTGGAGGAGCAAAGACAGGTGAGGGGGTAATGTGCTGCCCTCAGAGGAAAGGTATATTCCAAGCTGAGGGAACAGGCAGTGCAAAGGTCCTGTGGTCCAAGAACACCTAGGAAAGGAAGGAAGGCAGCCTGTGGCCCTGGACACCAAGAGAGTTAAGGACTGACCTGAGCCGGCTGGTGGGGGGGCCACCTGACATGATTCCCCTTTCAGGGCACTGACCTGCCACCGGGAAGGGTCCCATCCAGGCTGTGGGGACCCCGCACCCCATCACAGCACCTGGGACACCACTTCCACACAGCATCCTCTGAAATCCACTAAGATTCCTCAGCTCAGCCTGACATTTCCCAGTCCCGAGAAGGAGGAGAACCCTCAAGTTCTCTCCAAGAAATGAAATTGAAAATTTTGTTTTTGTTTTTAATTTGTCAGGGAGAGAGAGAGAGAGCACAAGCAGGGGGAGTGGCAGGCACAGAGAGAAGCAGGCTCCCTGCTGAGCAGGGAGCCTGATGCGAGGCTCGATCCCAGGACCCCGACCCCGGGATCATGATCTGAGCTGAAGGCAGCTGCTTAACCGACTGAGCCACCCAGGTGCCCCTGAAAGTTTTTAAAAAGCAACAAAAGCTTCCAGCAAAGGACCAGATGAAAGTGTCCTTCTAACAAAAGCGCTTCTAGTAAGAGTTCCTCCAGCCATAGAAGACCTCATACTACCCGACTGAGCTGCCTGCTGGCCACGGTTTCCATTTCAGCGAAGGGAAGTGGGACTGGGCTGCTGCCTACCCCACCGCCCCCATTCAGCCCTTACCGGCTACGGGGGCTGCAGGAAGCAGCCTCTGTCCACACTGGCTGCAGAACTTGGGGGCTTCATCTTTGGAGACATGCCCACACGAAAGACACTCCATTCCTCCAGGGATGGGTCTTCTCCAGGCGGGAACGCTCCTGCAGATCTGGAAGAAAAAGGAAGGGTCCCCAGGCAGCTGACTATATACTGAGCCACCTGTCACGTGACCACAGCCCTGCTTCAGTTTCATTTTCTGGGAAAGTGAAGTAACAGCGCCCAGAAGGTCCTCCAGCTCAATCGAAACCTAGCACTAGCACTTCCCCACCTGCAGCACTCATAGCCCTGGCCCCCCGACCAAGTAACCGCCCCACCCCCAGCTCTGACCGGCAGGGGGGGGCATCTCCCCCTTCCCCTCCCCCTCCCCCACCAGGGGCTCCAGCACCCTATTCCCTTTCTGCTCCCCCAGCCAGGCTTGCCCCTCCTGGGCTCTCCGTCACTCAGTGAGTCGAAAACTGTCCCCCCTGGCTGAGACTGGGGGCTGGGACAACTGAGAACTAGGTGGGGGCGGAGGGGGGGTTGTTCCAGGCAGAGACACAGCCCGTGTCTGGCCTGTGCGCCGGGGCCACTGGACAAGGGGCACAGAGACAGAAGCACCTGCTCACAGGTGACACGGGGACTAGGCGAGGCAGACGGCACTGCAGAGATGCCGGAGCGGACCCGAGGGACCCGCCTGCGCCGGCAGCCCAGAGCTAACGGGGCTAGTGGTCGGGACTCCTAACAACGGGCTAACGGGCTGCGTCCTGCCTGCTTCCAGCCAGCTGCCCGCCCCTGCCTCGCCCTGACTTGGCTCACTGTCCACCAGACAGTGAGCTCTCAGGGGCAGGGCAGAGCTACGCTGGTGTGTGCCCCGTTGCCCGGCTCAACCCGACACCGCCAAGCCCCGGCCCCCACCTCGCCCCTCACCACCACATGACCAGGGAAGTGACCACCGTCCTGGTCTGGGCTTTCGCTCTGTGACTCTCAGTGACTCCCCACGGCCCAGGCCTCTACCCCTAATTGCCCTCCTCCGCAAGGCTCTGCTTCCCACCCACCAAGAAAGTCACAAGAGGGCTCGGAAATCCTCCGTGAAGTGTCCCATTGTTTCTCGCCCCCACCAGGGGCCTCAGGCCATAAACGAGAACCCAAGAGAACACGCACAACACTCTACCCAGTCGCTTCCGGACTTCGGAACGGTGCCAACTCAAAGCCCATCCTCCCAACCGCCACCAAACCAAGCCGACCAGCGGGGGCGGGGGCGGGGGTGGGGACAGGGGGCGGGGCGGGGCGGGGCGGGGCGGCCGGCCGCCCCCATCTCTGCACTCGCTCCTTCTCTGGCCTCCCCGCGGCCACCTCGTGGCCCTTAAGGCTGTCGCGGCAGAGGTGCCCACCCTGGCCTGGCGACCGTGGCCGTGGGCAGCCCTGGGAACCGCGGAGGGCGCTGCGCTCCGGGCGGCGCGGTTGGGGGCGGGGATGCCGTTCCCAGAAAGTCACTGCGGAGACACATAGGGGCACCCCGGGCACCAGCGCCGCTCCGGCGTGGCAGCTCGAGAGGGCGAGGCTCCCGCTGCCCGCGGCCCGGGGCTGGGGTCCGCACGGCGCGGCGGGACCGGGAGCCCGGGGCGAAACCGAACCCAGGCGCCGCAGGAAGAGGGGCGGCCCGCCGCACGCAGGCGCCACGAGCCAGACCGAGGACCCGGCGGCGCGTCCCCGCTCCCGCTCGCACCCGCGGCGCCCCGCGCGCGAGCCTCCGCCGCCGCCCGGTTTCGCTTCTCGGGTCCGGGCCCCGCCCCTGCGGGCGTGGGGGAGCTCAGGCCGAGGGGGACGCGCCGCCTGCCGCTTCCCGCGGGGCGGGGTGCGGGGGAGCCCGCATTCCGGCCCAGCAGGGGTCTGCACCCCGTCTCCGCCAGCAGCCCCCAGCCCTGGAGACACCCTGGACAGTGCCCTGGACAGCACCCTGGACAGTGCCCCCCGCCCTGGAGAGCCAGCGGCCGGCCCGGGAGGGGCACAGACCATGCGAGGTGGGTCACTCCGGAGCAACGAGGGGGTCCCCAGCCCCGTCGCATCGCGACCTTGTGCAGATGAAGTGACCACAGTGGCCGATAGTCCTAGAGGGTTTCCAGCCCGCGCTCGGCCCTGGGATGGTCACTGATAACCAAGAGGCCACCCCAGCCAGCGCTTGCACCCCCTACCCCTCCATCATCCCTCAGTGTCCTCATCTGTGAGCTCATAGTGCAGCATCCTAGGGCTGCTGGAGAATTTATCATTAACAACAACAACAACAACAATACAGCCAATGCTGGTGTTCCACGACCCACACAAAGTGCGTGATGTGTATTACTTACTGCCTACTTTCCTCACAGCCCTCTCCCCCAGAACCAGCGCACTTGTGGGCCCTTGTGCTGCTACAAAGTCCAGCTTGGATGATGATGATCAAATTTAACAGGCTGGGGTTCCTGTCCCGCCAGTCCCCAACCCTCTCCTTTCCACAAGCTCCAGACACATCACCCTTCCTCTGGCCTATGAACAGCAAGCTCAGTTCTTCTTGGGCCCCTCCGCAGTGCCCAGCCCTCGCAAGTCTGGCTTCTGCATTCAAACCCAGCATCACAGAGTTCAGGCGGTGCTTAGCAGGTGCTCAGCACAGGTTGCCATGATTAATCTCATATTTACTCAAAGCCACAAACCCCAACTCACGACCAGCCACCCCCACTGTCTAGTTCATCGGGATCTGGGTAGGATCTAAGCCGTGTCCACTGCTGTGGCCTTTGACCTTGTACTGACCTCATGTGGGGCCCAGGAAAGACAGCTTGTTCTGAAAGAAGGGGACTCCAGGCAGCGTGCCAGGCTGGGCAGACTGGACTGGGCTGTCCCTGCTGGGTCCTAGCAGGAGAGGGGGCTTAGTCAGAATCCAGGGAAGGCTCTGGGAATCTGGGGATCCTCTGGGAATGGCAAGTGAAGGGAGAGCCCAGCCGTACCCTACACTGTCCTGTGCCACCGTTAGATTTGGGGAGACGCCAGCAGAGCAAAACCCAGACGCCCTTCCAGGCCAGTGACGAGCTAGCCCTGCTGGCCAGGCCGCACCTCCTGCGTGTGCTCCCATGGGCAGGCGTGGCTCGTGGGCTCCAGAACCCTGAGCCTGCCCCAAGGAACAGGGAGTGGTTGAAGGACCGGCAGAGCGGGCACTGCGGTCAGCACTCTGCAGCCCGGCAGGGTCAGGAAGCCACATCCCGGACGAGTCAGGTGGCTGAGAAAACACCCTGACCTGCGTGGTGCAGCCTGTTTGTCGTAAAACCCAACACAGCCTTAGGAATGAGGATGCTTCCAGTAGAGACACCCCACCAAGGGAGACACCCTTTGGATTTTAAGGCCATTTTAATGTCCCCAGGGAATCTTTCCTGTTCCCTTCTCTATGTTCTTGACCACTCCCTGGCAGAAAGCAAACTGTAAAAGGATGTTTAGAATCTCACCTCTGAGAGACGGGGATTGCTGTCCTGCCTTACCTGTCTCTGCACTCCCAACTTAACTTGTGGCTCAAGATCAATGAGGCTTCAGCTGGAGTATCAGGTCGCCTCCTCTTCCCTCAGCCGCTAAGAGCCCATCTAGCCAGGCTACCTCAGAGCTGGGTTGTCACCTGCATTTGCAGGGGTGACTTTGAGTGACACCAACCTCCAGAAGAGGAAGCCCACCTAGAGGCAGGCTCCGACTCCCTACTTTCTGAGAAGTCTTAGGTAAGTGGCATGGTAGGCGTGGACGTCCTGTTCTGACAGGCGCAGAAACAAGCCAGCCGGTGCTCCGAGGAAAGCAGAGGTTCCGAACCCGTCCTTCTCTAGGCGCCGAGAACCTAGCGTAAGTGGTCCTGTCGTCAGGACACCTGCACCATAAAGACGGTTAGCGACCCAAAGAACCAAATCAAAACTCACGCAATACACCAAATAAAGACAAAACAAAGAAAAGATGGAAAAGCCAGGTGTTATGAGCCCGTTGTGAGTACTCAGAGAAGACCCCTTACATTCTCTGGTCTTGATACATGCAATAAACGTATACGTTGGAATAGGCACGCAATATTTGAAAAAAATAATATAGAGAGAGTATGACAAAAAATAACATATATGATCTAATACCATTAGGAAATAAGAGAAAAATAACAAAATATGAGGACAACAGTAGATGTGGTTTCCTTTGCGGGGCTTCCTTTCCAAGATAAAGATTGATGTCGGTGCAGGAGGAGGATGGGGTCATGGGATGAAGGAAGGAGGGGGTGAGGAAAGGTTGCAGGTCGTGCCAACCTCAGCCTTGTCCCTACCCTACACATATGGTGGCGTGGAGCCTGCAGGCTTGAATCTCTCCTCTTGGCCCAGCGTTCACAAAGAACCCGACCCCTTCTTGGGGAAGATCTGCTGGCGGAAAGCCTGCCCGCACATTCTTCCCAGGGTCACCTGCGTGACATCAGCAGGGAGGAGCCCCTTGACTGAGCCATGTGGTCTGCCTGGCCAAACGCGGCATAGAACAGCTTCCAGTTTCCACAGATGTTGGAGCGTTTGAAATGTCCTTGATCTTGATCTTGCAGCCGCCAGTGTTTACAGAATGGATTCAGTGGGACCCAAAACTTATCTTGTTGGCCGGCCTTGCTCCTCGCCTGCGTATACTGAGACTCCCAGGGTCGCCTGCAGGAAGGATGCTCCCCTGCCCGGGTGCAGCGAGCAGAGAGGCACACTTTGCAGAGAGCGTAAGTGCGGGAAGGGGTCGGGGGAGGCCGAGAACAAAGGGGCCTTATGAGGAGAATCCAGGCCCGAGGGCATGTGGTCCTGCCACTGCCCACAGCACAGCCCTGGGGCCCTGGTCCAGACTGGCGCATCCAGCCATCTCAAAGCCGGGCTTGTATGACCAGGCAGGGCTGAACAAAAAGCTCTCATTTATCCCAGAGCTGTATAAATAAAAACCATGCAAAACAAGAGGGGCCTGCAGCTCCCGGCTTTGGTTGCGTCTACTCACCAGCCTGCCTTCAGGTCTTCTCTTCAGCTCTGGTTTTTCCCACGGGAAGACCACAGATCTATTTGAGAGAGACTCGGCGGTCAAGAAATAGGCTTTGGGGTGCAGATGTGTCGGGGCTGAGTTTGGCTGGTGGGAGTCAGTGTTCTGGGCCTGGATATTCTCGACCAGGGATCGTACTCTTGACCCCATGGAGCAAGAACCGTCCCAGAGTCAGATGTCCCTCAGGCTGAAACGGTGGAGTCCAAACACCTCCTCCATTGGCACCGACTGAGCCCCCACGTGGGCTGCAGGCCCGCACAGACAGAAGGGCAGCCTTATGGAGGTGCTATGGCTCCTTGTGTTTCAGGGGTGGGGGGCACAGAACTGAGAAGAGTAACCAAGTGACTTCATGGCATTCTCCTTACCTGTGTGTCTTCGTCGCCCCAGCCGTCCCATTTAGGGCCACCCCGATCCAGTGTGACCTCCTCTGAACGCAACTAATGACATCCTCAAAGACCCTGTTTCCAAATAAGATCAGAGTCCCAGGCTTCTAGGGTCAAGAACTCAACTCTTTTCAGGGGACAGAATTCAACCCACTGTAGGCACCAGCTCCGTGGGCTTTGCCAAATCTGCTCTAAAAGATGCAGCCATCTGGCACTGCAAAGGGTTCCTATGGTTTGGATAAACTTGGGTCCTTCCACAGGATTAAAACTATTCTAAAGTGTGGGGGGGTAGGTTCTCAGCCAGCATCAGTAGCTGAATTTACAGAGGGTGGGTAGATCTACGCAGAACAGAGTTTCTACAAGTAATCACATTACAGCCAGAAAAAGGTTTGCTGTTGGCTCCCAGTCAGCCCAGGCAGGGTAGCCCGGCTCCAGGCCGACTTTCTATTGAAGATGGAGGTCCCCGCCCCACTCTGGCATTCACGGGGACACCCACTGCTCCCCACATTAGCATGCAGAGCACCCTGACCCATGAGGAGGCTTCCCTGGGTGTGGGGCCCGCAGGGACGTGGCCACCGAACCTACAGCTGCCACCGTAAAAGCTGGTGACACTGGGGGGCCCCTCCACGGTGGCTTCAGACTGCAGGCAAGATGGAGCAGTCACAGGGGATCCCCTCACCTTATCCTGGTTCATTTCCCTGGGGCAGGGGAGGAGCACGGCGTGCAGCCTGAGGCCTAAAGCTTCCCTCCTACCCTCACCTCCACCCTCCCCGATGTCGCCATCCTCAGAATCCTGCATCAAGCTGCCAGAGTTAGGACAATGCCAGGAGGTCCGGTTCCGAGTAGCGGCGGTTCCTCGGTGCCTGATACACGCCGGTCCCTCCTCACCCTGCCCCTCAACTCCACCCCTGCAACGGCTCTTCGGAGGAAATTAAGGGTCAGGGAGATTAGACAGTTTACCCAACGTCACGCAGTGGGAAACCAGAACAGCCTGGACTCAACACCGCTCTCTGTGAGCCAGCCACAGCATGCTGCCTCCTCCTCCGTCACCACGTCAGAGATTCTCACAACCACCCCCAGGGACGGAGTACAGGCAAGCACGGGCATGAGCCAGGAGCTCGGAGCAGCCAGGGCCTCCGAACCACCTTGGAAGCGGACATCTCACACCTGGGGTATCCGACACGGCAGCCACGGGACACGTGGCACGCAGCCCTCGAAGCGTGGCTGGTCTGAACTGCGGCGCACCGCGGGCGCACAATCCACAGTGGGTTTCGAGATGTCATATGAGCAAAACAAGGTCAACTGTCTCACTGCTGAGCTGTCTATAGATCACGGGCTGAAAGCAGTATCGTGGGTGGAATGGGTTCAATGTAGTATTAATTTCACCTGCTCCTTATTCCACAAGGCGACTGGAAATGGGAAGCTGGCCCGCGTGGCTCAGTGACGGAGTGTGTTGTACTTCATCGAGGGCACGGATCTGGGTCACTGTTCACTGTATAGTCGGGGCTCTGGGAGCTGCTGTGACAGGTGGCAGTGCCCATGGGCCGCTGCTCAGCAGGTGCCCTCCTCCACGCCCGCTGACCCGAACTCGGCCATTCTCGGCACGTGGCTTCCCAGGGCACCGGTGAGGTCCCGCGGGCCAGCCAGCCGGCCGGGAAGGGGGAATGAGCTTGCAGGAGCCAGCACCGAACGCCTTATTAGTCTGCCCGGGCCGCTGCCTCAAAGCAGCACAGACCAGGCGGGGCCGAAGGCCAGGATCCTGGGGTCAGCACGGCGGGGTCCCTCTGAGGCTGAGGCAAAATCTCTTCCAGGCCTCTCTCCCAGCTGCTGGGGGCTTGCTGACAAGTCTTCGCTGTTCTTGGCTTACAGAAGCATCACCCTGACTTCTGCCTTCTTGTTCAGGTGGCCTTCTCCCTGGGTATGTGTCTGGGCCAAACCTTCTCTTTTTTTAAGGGCTGAGCCGTACGGATGAGCCATCCTACTCCAGGATGGACTCACTTAACTAATTACACCTGCCATGACCCTGTCTCCAAATAAAAGCATATTCTCAGGTACCAGAAGTCAGGTACTTCAAGTCAGCGTATGAATCTCGGGGACACAGTGCGAACGCACATCTCAGGGACGTGGCCACGCTCCCCAGAGGGGCTGGGACTGTGTTGGTGCGGAGGACACCGTCACCCCGCCAGCCAGCTGTAGGCGACTACACCAGACAGCAGTACCGTCAGCTCTGCCCCGCGGGCCCTGGGGCACAGGCCGAGGCCCGGAGGGGCGCGTCTGCTGACCACCCAGCCCCACATCCTCAGGCACTGAATTCCAAAGTCCTTCCACACCGTGGTCCATTCCAGTCTTTTCGCTTTTTCTGAAATGAAGCTTTAATTATAACTTAATTATAAATTTAGTAAGTTCATAATTTAATAAACTATAAATTTTAAACTTAACAAGTGTATAATTTAATTATGTATTATAGTAATATAAATTAATTTCAAGCCATAACTTAATTTTTAACTACATACTAATGTATCGTTGAGAAATTAAACCACTCATAGATGGCTAAAATCAACCCAAGCAGTGTAACATCAACATAATTCCTTTTATCAGTTTGATGTGTATCTTTCCAGGACTTTTTTTAAACTCGTACAGACATCGCCGCATCGTTCCGTGGGTGTGTTCACACAAATGTCTCTTAAGATGAGCATCGCTCTGCAACTTGCTCTTTTTCTTCAGACACCAGTGTGTAGAGATGCACAGCTCCACCCTGTTCCTTTAACTGCCGCACAGCATCCCAGCGCGTGTGTTTCGTGGCCAAGACGTTCCTAAATGGAGACATTCAGCTTGCTTTCATTTTCTAAAATTGCTAATGAGGTTGTGCTAACCATCCTTGGATCTGCTTCCTGGCAGACACGCTCGGGCTTTGTTGGAGTGGATTCCGAGTCACAGGTGCGGCTCTGGGTGAAGATCCTAGGGCCCAGGTCCTGACAGAGCCAACGGATCCGCCTGCTCTGCGAATGGGAGGTCTTTTGGCTCAAGAAGGGGCATGCTTGGCTTGGGGGCCAGGAACCACTGGACGGATGCTCCACGGGGCCCTGGGCAGGGGTGGCCCAGCGCACAGGGCTCCAGGACATGCTCGTTTGTGCAGAGAGAGAGCTGCTCGAGGTAAGGAAATGCAGATTCAGGGGTGGGGGTTGGTCGGGGGGCCAGAACGTGTCTTGGTGGGAATGCTGGGGAGCTCCACGGGGCCTACCCGCACACTGAGTTCTTTCTCGAAGAAGGCCCAGGAGCCCAACCTTCCTTGGCTGTGACGGCAGGGGTGGAAAGGTATACACACCTTGGATGAGAGAAGTCCACACGCAGAGTCTCGGGGAGTCCATTGTGACACAGACACAGAATAAAGCACGTTGCAGACGCTGCAGATCACATATTCTCTATTTATTATCACAATGAGTCATTCACAGCAAGGACTGCATGAAAGTGTGGGTCACAGAGCACCATGTATGCAATGACCCCATCCACACGCAGCTGGGGACACACCCCCACATGCTGACGTACAGACGGGGTGGGGGGGAGGGGGCCTGGACTGCCACCCAAGTGGATGGAAGAGAGGATTTCCTGTACGTTTTACAATAAGCATTTACGGTTTTTACAAAAACACCAAAGCTCTTGCTTTTTTAATTTAAAAAACACTGACGACAAAATTATCTTTCACAGACACGTTAAGTCATTTCGCCCATCTCGGTTTCCTTCCCCACAGCAGGACAGACGCCGCCACCCAGACTGGAACCCGCCTCGGAGCTGCCCAACCCCACCGCCCCCTGTAGCCAGGAAGGTGCTGGGCTGTGAGGGCTCTTCCCCTGGACCAGCTGGAAATCCTGCCCCTTTCTTCTCACAGGTCTGTCGTTCTAGAAGGCTCTCTCCAAACTGTTCTTCAGAAAAAGATTCCCGCACAGGGAACAGAAGGGAGGTGATTTTTCAGTCACCCCAAAGAAAGCCAAAGAGTCCCACCTGTGGATCTCGATGCATGAATGGCTTCCTTCCTCCTTCGGGGGTCACCGGCTCAGAGCCCTCGGGCCAAGGCGTTTATAGGGCAGCATCCGGCATCACAGCGTCCAGAACCTTCCGCAAGACTCCCCAGGCATCAGACACCCATCAGCGCCCCCATCAGGCCTTCAGCAGGGCGATCTTGTGCTCCGGAACGGAGTCTTCGCTGACGTTGTAGGGCTGGGTCCCTGGTTCTTGCCTCAAGTATTTCTCTGCAGAAAATACGAGGCATGCAAGCACAAAAGAGGCGAAGTGAGGAAGGGTCACGTCCCAGGATGGAGTGAAGAGCCGGCGCTTCAGAGTCCTGGTGCACAGGGAGTTGGGGTCTCCCCGGCTGGCACCCCCAGCCCGGGCAAGGTTCTGCCTAAGTCCCTGTCAGCGCCTCATCACTGTCCACGCCCGATGACCCTTCCTTAGTGCCGCATGGTCCCCCAGCATGGCCGGGCCACGTCTCTTCCCTGTCTCCTGTGGGTCGGCATGTGAGCTGCTCCCAGCGACGACACCCCGTTAAGCCCAAGAACTCAGACACAGAGTCCTTCTGATCCCAGTTATGTGACATTCTAGAACAGGCCGAGCTGACCCACGAGAGAAGGAACCCGAACAGTGGCTACCCCTAGTGGGCGTCATGAGGACGGACTGAGGCACTTTCTGGAATGATGGAAACGTTCCACATCGCCTCTGGCTATCCCTGCCTGTGAGACCCCGAGCCGCATGCGTGAGGCCTGTGCATCCACGGAGCGAACGCCGCATGTGAGTAAGACACCCCTAAAGCGACTCCCAGCACAGGAGAGCCCTGACCGTGCCCTCCGCGTCACCCACCGTGCCGCACCCATGCTCCCCACGCTTGCACTGGGGCGCCCGACCCCCTGACCCTCCTGGGGCTGAGTTTCGGTCCTGCGGTCCTGCCCCCCATCCCGCGGGCTGTGGGCGCGCTGCGCTGCCGTGGGCCTCTCCAATGACTCGGCCTGCACCCACCTGCCTCTTCCAGGGTGGAGAAGTACTGGACACCCTTCAGGTCAGCGGACAGCAGGACACGGAGCACAGGAACCTGCGGGGCAGAGAAACTCTCATCCCAGGCAGGGTGGCCCCGCTGCAGCGTGCAGGCATGGGTGGGCTGGGGCAGGCCCCCCGGCCCAGCGCCACCGCGTGTCACGGCCTCCCCCAGTCTCCCGGCAGGGACAGCTTCACCTCCGCTCAGGCAAACGGAGAGAAGAAACTGCCCCTCGGCTACGCTAGAGAAGGGAGACTTTTAAAGCGATTACTCTCTGAGAGACACGAGAACGAGCTCTCTGCAAACAGAACAAAGGATGTGACAGGAGTGAGCTCTGGAGCCGGGGGGCCCAGCACCCTCGCATGTGACCTTGGGCAGGTCACGCAGCTTCTCCGGCCTCAGCGCCTGCGTCCTGCCCCGGGGAGGATAACACCACCGACTCACAGGCAGGTGACGACACCCACCTGCAGGCCGACGAAGGCGAGGGAGACGCCGTGCCTGTGGAAGTCCCCCACGAGCTCCTCGAGCCCCAGCACCACGGTGTAGTCGATGCTGCAGACATGCGTACACTCCAGAACCGCGCAGCGCGGGGGGGAGGCTGCGGAGACGGGGGCCAGCCAGTCACACGGGCCGGGCAGCGGCATGCAGCCCTGGCTAGACGCCTGGGGCACAGTGAGGCCATCAGAGCTCCATCCCCCCGCGGGGAGGGGGCGGGCAGGGGCGGCAGGACCCCCGACGGCTGCAGAGAGCAGCAGTTTCCTTCAGAAGACGAACAGGCCCCCTTTTCTCCCCTAAATACCAACTCCCCAGAGAAAGGGATGGGTATTTAGGAACGGAGATTGGGAACAGCCCCCCGTGCTGCATGTGGACAGACACCACTCCGAGATACCCAACGTCCTGGACCCAGGAGTGGGCGAGCTCCCGAGAGCTGAGGACAGGGCCTTGGGGTCCTGAGGCAGCAGACTGGGGTGCAGAGTCAGCGGCAGGAGCTGGGGGTGACTGCAGCCCACCTCATCCTGGCTCACGTACCTTCCAGGGCCCGGGTGAGGAAGGCCTCCCGGAGGGCCTCCACCGCGGGGAAGTGCAGACCGCTGGCTGGCTGCAGGACCAGCACCGGCCCTTCTGACACCTGGGGACCGGGGACAGAGGAGGGGCAAGCCTGTATGTCCTGGAGGCACATCCGACCTGGCAGCTCGGCTAGGGTGGCCTGCCCAGGCAGGAGGCCCCCACCCTGACCGACAGAAGTGAGGGGAGCGCAGAGCTGACGAGCGGGCGCGTGAAGTGTATGGCACCTTCACCCCACCAGGCCCCCCAAGGCCAGCGGATCCCTCTTGCAGGAAGAATGGATAGGCTGGTACCTGCATCTTGGGTCTGGCCACGGAGTGCAGGAGAATCAGCACAGACACCAGGGTCCCGGCCAGGATGCCATACTGGACCTCCCAGAAGCAGAGCAGGAACGTCAGGCAGAGGGGCAGCAAGTCCAGCCCTGGGAGAGAGCGGTCCAGCTGAGGGGCAGTCCCTCCTCGGTAAGCTTGGGGGGGACTTGGGGACTGTTCTGTCGGACACACTGGTCACCTTGGAAGTCTCCCATCTTCCCCCCAGCTGGGCTGGGCTTGGAGCTGGGAAAGGGGAGAAGAGAGATGAGGGGGAAGAGGTGGAGGAGGAGAGAAGAGAATAGCAATGCAGAGAAAGGGGAGGTGGGGAAGTGGAGAGGAAGAGGGAGGAGGAGGGAGAAGAGTGTAGGAGGATGGGGAGAAGAGCAGGAGGCAAAGGGGGAGGAGGGGAGGGGAGGTGGAGAGGAACAGGGAGAGAAATGGAGGAGAGAAGAGGATGGGGAGGAGTGCAGGAGGAGAAGGGGAGGAGTGGAGAGGAGAAGGAGGAAACAGAGGTGGAAAGGAGAAGTGAGAAAGGAGGATGGGGAGGAGTGTAGGAGAGGAGGGGGAGGAGAAGAGGAAAAGAGGGCAGTAAGGGTGCAGGAGGAGGAGAAGGGGGTGGACAGGAGGAGGGAGGGCAGGAGGGGGAGGGGAAGGGGTGGAGAGGAGGAGGGAGAGGAGGGGAGAGGGGAAGGGGGTGGAGAGAGGAGGGGGAGGGGAAGGGGGTGGAGAGGAGGAGTGGGAGGGGAGGGGGGTGGAGAAGAGGGAGGGAGGGGAGGGGCAAGGGAGGGAAGGGGTGGAGAAGAGGGAGGGGGAGAAGAGGATGGGGGTGGAGAAGAGGATGGGGGAGGGGTGGAGAAGAGGAGGGGAGGGGAGGGGGTGGAGAAGAGGAGGGGAAGGGGGTGAAGAGAAGGGGGAGGGGAGAGGGGAGGGGAAGGAGGTCGAGAGGAGGAGGGAGGGGAGGAGGACGAGCAGCGGGGTACCCTGTGAGTTGCAGACTCGCTCAGCACTGCATGGAGCTGGTCTGGGCGCTTCTCGGCCAGAGGAGTTGAAGGAAGCCCTGACCCAGGACCTCCTCCCAGAACAAAGATAATGCCCAGCTCCAGCCCTACCACCTGGGTCCCGGAAGGCGGTGGGGGAAGAACCCAGGATGCGCGCACGCGTGTGAGAGAGAGAGAGAGAGAGAGACAGGCGAGGGCGCGTACTCTTCACGCGCCAGAGCGTCCCGAAGATCCTGGTGTCGAACAGCGGAGCCACCGCCGTGATGATGACCGCAGCCAGCGCCGACTTGGGGATGTAGCAGAACAGCGAGGTCAGGTAGTCCAGCGACAGCAGCACCAGAACTCCTGCGGGAAACGGGGCACCCGTGACCTCCGGCCGCGCCCCCGCACGCGCTCCGGGCACAATGGGGGGTGCTCACCTGTCACCAGGCCCCCCGCTGGGGTGCACACCCCCGACTGGGTGTTCACAGCCGTCCTGCAAGGCGACAGACACCGTTAGTGGCTGTGGGAGCCTGGAAGCGCAGGGGAGGCGGGTCTCCCGGGACAGGAGCACCGGCGAGGGGACATCGGGGCCCCGCGGACACTGGCACGTAAGGGGGAGACGCTGAGGAGCACCCTGACCTCAGACTTCCAGCCTCCAGCAGGGGAGGAAATAAATGTCCCCAGCCCGAGTCCCAGCAGTTCGAGCAAACGCATCCACTCCCCACTGCCATTAGAAAGGATGACCCTTCTGTTCACGGACAAGGAGAGACGCGGTGACACCTTTGAGGGGGGTGACATCCCGCTTACGACCCTGGCATCTCCCACACGCAGACGCACACGCACATACACGCGTGCGCTCGCCAACGCAGAGAAACACCAGATGCGGACTGCAAGCTCCTGCCAGGGCAAACCTGGAAGTGAACTTGGCTGTTCTGCCTTTTCAACTTCCCTTTTTCCTTTTGTCTGTTTGGAAAACTGCATTCAGACCCGAATCTCTGCCGAAAAACTGGTCCTGGGCCCACGTTTCCCTCTGCCACCGTGAAGACCACAGAGGAACGGCCACCGCTTCCGCGACAGTGAGGATTCTGCCTCGCACACGCTCCCCACCACCCTGGCCAGGACCTGTGCCCGCCGGCACGTCCTCTGGAAATACGTCCGTCCGTCTGTACACGCCCACAGAAAGCCTAAGTCTCCCTTTGCTGCTGTGCAGTTAGGCAGGAATCTCCTTCCTTAAAGACGCACCATCACATACGAGGTGCCGTGCCGGACCTGGGGCACAGACCCAGTGAGCCTGACGCGCTGCTCGTCCAGCAGAAACAGCTGAGAAGTTACATCAAGGAAACCGAGCTTTTATTCCACGAGCGGCCCCTGGCACTGCTGTGCGCACCCTCCGTGTAACCTCCAATAACTCAGACGAGGGCCCCGCTGTGACTATTTACAGGGGGAACACAGAGTATGCCCTGGAGCCCCTCGGATGCCGTGCTATGGGGGTGTCGGGGAGGTCTGGTACTCAGACAGGGTGGGGCCAGCGGTTCCGGGTACTTGGGCCCCGCTGGCTGATGCCCCCTTGCCTCTTCTCAGCCCCAGGTCACCCTCTGTCCTGCCCCCTGCCTTGCGAGGCTGTGCGTGACCCACCCCCCTCTTCTCCAGGCAGAGTGCGGAGCTTCCTGCCCCCACTTCCTTTGGGAATGCACTCTGCCACGAGATGCAGGAACGCTGCCACATGCTGGGAACATTTTAGGAATACGGCTCAGGGCTATCAGAGAAAACCACATGAGATCATGGTCAAGGACAGCAGAGCAAGCCCCACTCCTGCCTCCCACGGACACCGCTGATCTAGGGATCTCTTCTGCCCCAGCTGCCGGCATGGGCAGACTTCTGCCCCAGAGAAGAACGAAGTGGCATCCAGACGTGGCCAAGGACCGGGCAGGCTCTTTGAGGTGGACGCGGACCGTCTGGCCTGGGCTGGGACTCCCCCCTGCCCCCTGGGGCACAGGGAAGGAAGGACATGGTCACTCACCGTCCAAAGCTGCCTGTGACCGGGTAGGAAGAGACGAGGGAGCCCAGCACGTTGGTCAGGCCTGGGGAGAAAGCGGAAGGAAGGGGTTTATCCAGGAGGGAGAGGGGTTTAAAACAGATGGGGGGTGGCAGGGGAAGGGAGGCCAGAAACCAGAAAGGAAACAGAAGATAGAAGGCCAGAGGAATCACCCAGGAGGGTCCTATGTCTATGTCCGTGTGTCTGCCTCCGGGAAGGAAGAACAAACCATGATCTCTGCCAAGTTCACCGACCCTCACTGCAACATAACTCTGGCCCCGGCCCTGCCCCGGTGAGCTAAATACACCTTTTCCCACGTGTAACAGGGAGAGGAACCCACCTCCCCAGGAGGGACCAAGGACACTTAAGACTGCCTGGCAGCCAGCTGCCCACCCGCTGTACCCCACGAGTTCCTTCAGACCCACACTTCTCTCGTGAGAGGACCAGCTGGGACAGGAGGTCATGGCTAGTAAGTGTCCACCCCGTTACACTGACCCACCCACACCTGACAGAACCCTGCCAGCATCTGGCTTACCCTGGCACCTTCACAAACACCACAGTGGGCTCACAGGTCCAAGACCGGCTCAAGATAGCTCAGGGTGGGGCCCGCTCAGAGCCAGGCCCTCTCGGGTCCCACAGCCCAGCACATGCCACAAGAGTAGGACAGACATCGGTGGACGTGGCAAAGGCCATGCATGGACCACACGTGGTCACCCTGACTCCTTACGATGGCCCCTTGAGACTCAGGTCAGGGCCCTACCGCTTGAGGAGTGGGGATGTGTGGATCCCTCCCCGTGTGGTGTTCTGTAGGGTCAATGGAGGCCTCTTGCTATGTGGCTGCTGGAGAGCTGCCTGGCCTCTCTTACACCCCGGGTCAGCAGCCCCTGGGGTCCACGTGCCCACCTTAAGAATCTCAGCTTCGTGACTGCTCCTTGCCCATCACTGCCGAGAAGCAGAGGAGTCCTATGCTATGCGGAAATGGAACGGAGAGGCTCCCAGGACTCCTACCCGGAACTGCTACTACTGAGTGTGGGGAAGGTCAGTCTACAGACTTCCTCTGCCTGGGAGCGAGCCAGTCCCGGCTAACTCCACCTCACCAGCCACCCAGGTGATGCCCGCCACCATGGGCTCAGAGAGGAGCCCCCCCAAAGCTCCTGTGACCCATCCTGGGGCCCCACGCCCTCTGCCGTTGGGAAAGCCAGTGGCTCGGGTCCAAATAGCTGCCGCAAGGTGAAGTGGTAACGGGGGAGGTTCCCGTGGACTCCGCTGGGAAGGCACCCGGGGCTGCTGCCCGCTCCGACCCGTGCCCACCTCACCAGGGGCAGGAAGCAAAGACAGACAGGCCTGGTGTCCACAAAATTAAAAAGGGTCATGACAACTGAATTTAAGATTCATGTCACGTCCTCAGACCGAATCACCAGAGAGGTCAGACAAAACAAAACTGGGACGCCAGGCACAGATCCGTCCACAGTGGGCCCTCCCCAAGTCCTCACGGAGCCACCTGCCGGCCTGGAGGGAGGCCCTGGGGCGGGGGGCCAGGGCAGTCAAGGACCCACTCGACCAGCAGGTCCTGCCTGGCCACGTTCCTCAGCAGTCTGACCCCAGGTGGGACATTCCGGCGTTCCTCGACACAGCACAAGGCTACAGACCTCAGGGTCAGGGACACAGCCAGCGCTCAACAAGCTTCAGTCAGCACGGGCACCACACCTCAGCGGCCTGCTCCTAGGGATTGCACTGAACCATCTGGAGGCGTAAGGATGAATCCACACAAGGCTTTCAAAGGGCCCAACTCGGGGCCACCTCTGCTCCCTGAAGCTCACCGCGACCATCCCTACGACTTGCGCAGCTCAGGCGAGCCGCAGAGAAGCATTCTCGACCTCAGAGAGCCGCCGCGGGGGGCTTACCAATGGCCAGCAGCTCCTGGTTGGCATCGATGCGGTAATTATTTTGAGAAGCTAAAGAGAAAGAACAATGAAAACAGTCACCGGATATACGACGCCACTAAGAAAATATTCATGAACCGAAAACACAGATCATAAACCTCTATCCGCAGCACCGTCTCCTTGTCGTAAATACGGCACGTGAACACGTATAAAAGACGTGTGCGTACGCGAGCATACACATCTGTGTCGCTGTGTCACACGAAAAGCAGACAGACGTACAGCAACACGTGAACCGTAGGTAAGCGGGGTAGTGGTGGACGTCGCAAGCGATTCGCTCCTTTCTACGTTTCGGCACTTTGGACGTTTCCTACCACAAACACACGCTGCTTCCGTAAGAAGCGGAGAAAGTCTGAAACTAAACCCTGACTACAAGTGCCGAGGACCAGAGGTCCCAGCCGGGGCCGTGCAGACAGAGGGGCCGGCAAGCTTGCAGCGGGGACACAGGGCGGGTGAACGTTTCTGGGAAGGGCCGGCTGGGAACACTGCAGGCGCTGCGGGCCACGGCCTGTCACGACGACTCGGTGCCTGTCGTAGCTGGAAGTGGCTGTGGGGACCTGAAAACACGTGAGCAAGACCATGTTCCAGGAACACCTCTTTATATAAACACTGCGATGCAAATTCCACACGCTTTTCGTGTGTCACAAAATCCTCATCTTTGGAAATTTTTTCAAACGTTTAAAAACGTAAAAGCCAGGCGCCTGGGTGGCTCAGTTGGTTAAGCGACTGCCTTCGGCTCAGGTCATGATCCTGGAGTCCCGGGATCGAGCCCCGCATTGGACTCCCTGCTCAGCAGGGGGTCTGCTTCTCCCTCTGACCCTCCCCCCTCTCATGTGCTCTCTGTCTCTCTCATTCTCTCTGTCTCAAATAAATAAATAAAATCTTTAAAAAAAAAAAAAACGTAAAAGCCACTCTTACTCTTGGGTCGCGGGCTGTGGTTCTCCAACCCTGGTTTCGGAGAATGACAAGCTTACGAGTTAGGATGGGACATCAAGTGATTTCAGAAGACAGTTTTAAAGTCACAAGAGGCATAAACGCTGTTAAGACGCAGACTCCAAAATACGCCCAAAACTCCCCACCCGGAAAAAGATCATCAGAAAAACAGAAGCTGCACCAGGAAGGCTTGATCGGAACGTGCGGCGGGACCTGGAGCAGCCGCTGGTGGTTAGCAGGGATGGGCCCTCGGAATGCGCATTAGGCACGAGTCTCCCTGGCAGGACGGGGGGTCAGGATGCTGCCACAACCAGATCCGGTCCATGTAGGTACGGCGACGTGCATGCCCTTTATTGGGTTTCACCTTTAGAATCGACCTGTACCCCAGTGTGACAAGAGCGTAACCATCGTAGAACGAAAGGAAAATGCCATCCACGTGCACAACACAAAGCTGGACGCCCCGCGGACCCAAGGGAGTGGACACTTGAGGGATGGAGCAGCCTCAGCTCTGACGGAGGAATCTGAGTTCTGGTTGAACAAATAGGCGCTTAACTAGATTACTGCGTCCCGGCCTCCCTGGGGGCGGGGAGAGCACAGGCCAGGGGTACTCAGCCAGCTGAAAATAGCGCATTGCTAAATTTTTAGGAATCTTGGGAACCTGTCATTAAATACAGCCATTATTACCTATTAGGTAAAAGCTTTCAATGACATAAATTACACCAAAACTGAAGACAGACTTAAAACGTATCCCTTCCTGACCTACTACGTTTCACTACGACCCACGAAGTTATTTAACCGCACATGTCCGGCGGGTGGACGCCGCGGCATCTGACCCCGAGATGCGATCGATCAAACTCCGCGAGCTGCTGGGAGGCAGCCCGAGGGGGGGCACGATTACGCCACGAGGCGAAGGCATTGAAACGCAGGGCCTTCTCCTTCCGGACAGCAGGCTGGCACACATTACCAGCCACCGCTAGATGGGGGTTTTTGTCATAAATCCACTTTTACTACACGTTTTTTTGTTAAAAACACGAGCATGTGTTACTTGGATAAAAACTCAAGCTGTTAAAAACCAAAGCAGGTAAGAGCAAGCAAGAGAGCAGGCAGGCAAGGCCGGCTCCGGGACACCACCAGGAGGCCCCGACGGCGGGCATCTTACCGAAGGACTTGGCCACCGCGATGCTCTCCAGGAGACCCACCAGGGGCACCACGGCCAGCCCAGCACCCATGTCCTGAGAGAGGAGAGAGGGACAGTAAGCGGGCCTCCGGGGAAGGTGAGGAGGGGCCGGCCAGGCAGTGACCCACCAAGGCTGGCATGCACTCTTCCACGTCTGACCGGAAGCTGTGCTTCAGCTGCAGGGCCGGGAGCTCACACCCGGGGCCGGACGCAGAGCAGAGCACAGGACACATCCCTGCTCTGCCAGTGTCCACAGTGCAACTAAACGTGGTGTCCTTCGAGGTCGGGCCCAGACCCTTCTGTGCCTGTCCCTGCACCCAGAGGCCCTCGGTCCCGAGGACTCAGCGGTCCCAGCCGGGCTCAGAGCTCCTTGTTACGAAGCAGATGCATCAGAGGCACGGAACCAGGCCCCAAGGCCACCTCAGCCCCCCCAGCAGGCCTGGCTCCCCGTCTCCACCCACCTGTACCATCTCGGTGAAGGAAACTGTCCCATTGGCCGTGGTCACTGAGAAGGGCGGAATCCGGACTGGAGGGAGCCCCTCGGTGGTCTTCCCCGTTAGAACGAAAGGCTGGTATCCGGTCACCTCGAAGGAGTATGCGACCAGGGCGGCAAAGGAGACGACCAGGGCGTTGCGGGCTAGGACAGAAGGGAGACCCGTTGGTGAAATGTGGCTCCTCTGGGTAACTGGGGCAGTAAATACACCCGGGGAAGCAGGACACCCGCCCCCAGCCACCACCCCCATCACTGCAGCCTGGGAAACAGCACACACACCAGCGACCGAGGGGCAGGCACGAGCACATGATGCCACAGCAAATGTGAGATGGCGGGACAGGCCCACAGTGACACACACGGCCTATCCACGTCGTCTACTGGTCACCTCGGGTCCCGCCTCTCGGCTCTTGCCTGAGCTGTGCTGCCCTCTTTCCTATTTTTTTTTTAAGATTTTACTTATGGGGCACCTGGGTGGCTCAGTTGTTAAGCATCTGTCTTCAGCTCAGGTCATGATCCCAGGGTCCTGGGATCGAGCCCCATGTCGGGCTCCTTGCTCTCTCTACAAGGAGACTGCTTCTCCCTCTGCCCCTGCTTGTGCTCGTGCTCTCTCTCTCTGACAAATAAAATCTTAAAAAATATTTTATTTACTTATTTGAGAGAGAAAGAGAACGAGCAGGGGGGAGGGGCAGGAGAGGAAGAGAGAACCCCAAGTAGACTCCCCACTGAGTGCGGAACCCAACACATGGCTCGATCCCACCTGATCAGGACCTGAACCAAAACCAAGAGTCAGACGTGTAACGGACTGAGCCCCCCAGGTGCCCCTGTGCTGGCTTCTTAAATGGGGGTGATATCTCTTCCCAGAATATGAGCCCCATCACCGACCCAGCCCTCAAAAGGCTGCATCACTCTTATCACGGACGTTGTCGTCAGGACTACAACTATTTTAGCTGTTTACAACCCTCCAGGGCGCAGGAAAGGCCCAGGGCCCTGCTACCCATTTGTGTGATGGGAAACCCAGGCTCAGAGCTGCGCGGCTCAAACAGAAGCACGTGATCCGTGTGATTTCTCCCTCGGGGACCAGCCAGGGCTTCCCAGCCTCACACCGTTGACATTCTGGACCAGATCATCCTTCGCCATCAGCTGTGCACTGCAGGCGTTCGGGAGCCTCCCTGGCCTCTCCCCACCGGTGCCCGTGACAGCCCCACCCAGTAGTCTCGACCAGAAACGACTCCAGACATTGCCAAATGTCCCCGGGGGTGGAAATCGCCTGTGCTTGAGAACTCCTGCTACTAAATGCCGTTCTGCACCCTGGCCGTGGATCAGAGCCTGCTGGCAAGTTTCAATATCTGGTGCCCAGGTCACGCCCAGCCCAGCGACAGGAGAATCTCGCGGGGTGCGCCCCGGTGTGCAGAATGGCTGCGGCCCGTCCTCGGCCGGAGCACCGCTCACCTGTGGTGGCAGTCCAAACCAGCCCGTGGCTGAGCCGCACGCCCGGGGGCATCTCGGGGTGCACGGGGGGTACGTGGTCCCGCATCAGCTTCAGCACCAGCAACAGCACCATGCACACCAGCCCCAGCACGGCATCGCCCACCCTGCGGACAGACACCGGTCACACCCAGGCTGGCCCGGGGCGGACACCTCTGCCCCTCCATCGCCCCTTCTGCCAGAGCGCCTCTCTCTCGACTGCTCTGCTCGCTTCTTCCCAAGACACATGCATCCCTGTTCTCCTTCAAGACTTGATTCAGCACTCAGCGACCACGCAGGCCTGGGAGTCGAGGCCCAGATCACCACGGCGGTAGGGCTATGGCTCACATTTACAGCCACGTAGCTCTGTGGCTTCGGGGGCCTCGTCTGTTCCAGAAGGTTCACTTCTCACAGCCTGGGAGGCTCTCTGACCGGTCAGTCTCCAAATCCCCTGCCCCCCCCCGATGAGACCCCCCCCCCCCAACCAGGCTGCACGTCCTGGGCCAGGGAGCCCCTGGCTCGGATGGATTCAGCCCCGGGAAGCTTCACAGCCGGTCAGAAGCGGAGGAGAAGACAGCCGGTCACAGGTGTCCCACCCCTTCCCCCCAGCAGCTCCCTCCAGATCACTGTGTCCTCTCGTTCCTCCAGCCAAGGAGAGGTCCTGGCTTCCAGCTGCACTCCTCTAGAAGCATCTCCTGTCTGCCCTCTGGGAGAGGCCCTTCATCTGAAGGAGCCCCACGAGCGGCGGTCTGGCTCTCATCCTCTCTCCCTGCACGTTCTGTTTGCACCTGCCTCCCCCATGCCCTGTGTTCTCCTCGCTGAACTACAAACCTTCAGAGAGACCGCTACTCTTCCTCTGCTTGCGGCCCTCCCACTCTTACCACCCACGGAGGCTATGAGCAGGGGCACGCTGACCGGCTCTCAGGCCCCGGGGCAGAGCTTCTCAAACTTCAGCGTGCACACCGACTCCCTGGGGCTGCTGCTGAACCCCAACCGATGCAGCAGGGCTGGGCAGGGCTGAGGGTCTGCGTTTCTAACCCGCTCCCCTGTGGCGCTGCTCTGGGACCCTGTATGGGCGGCCAGGCCCCAGGGGACTGGAATACATGCCACCTGGGGGGGGGGGGGGCGCGGCGGGAAATGGGGCGGGGCCTCCGAGAGGGGCTCCGGAACCAAGAGCGGGACCACACAGCTGGCAGGTACCTGGTCTCTCCGACCTTGCGGAAGGTCTGATACACTTGCAGGAGAAACTGTCTCGGGATATCTTGTAGTCCCAGGAGGTTCTGTCCAAACAGAGACTGGATTAGACAACCTTCCCCCACAACATCTCAGCACATCTCGGGCCCCTTCCTTGGGGTCACATCCAGAGGCTCTCTGGAGACCATCTGCCCATTCCCAAAGCTCCCAGGGGCAGGAGAGCAGAATTATCCTCGAGAGAAGAGGCATTTCATGTTTATGGTCAAAGACATCTCTTGGTGAATAATTCTCCTTTGTGAGAAAAATCAGTCTGGGTGATCTCAAAGCAGCCATGCCCTGGTCAAGGGTCCAGGGTCACTGCCTGCCTGCCCCGTGGGCCCCACTGCCCTTGACACACCCTGCCCTCACTCAGTGCGGGCCCTGCCCCCCTTTGCCATTGGCCAGAGGCCCACCTGCCAGGCACTGCGCCCGGCAGAAGGTAAATGAGTGGAGCTGTGGGCAGAATCACCAGGGGCTCTGAGGGCCTCCAGGGAAGGACCGCTGCGGGGGCGCAAGCAGGCAGGGTCCTTGGAGGGGAGAAGGTGCTCTCCTCTGTGTTTTAGTTCTTTATCCCACTTGACACCGAGTGGGGAGTGTTAGTAGGGTGGCTGAGGCGCAGACCAAGGATCCCAAAACCCATGCACACAGCCCCGAATGGGGACAGACACCGGTGTGGAAACACAGAAATCTGGGACCCAGGGGGCTCTGCCAGGGCCAGTCAGGAGAACCCCCCACTCCTGACCCCCACTCTGGCCTAGGGCTCTCAGATGGCTGTCATGACTCAATCGAGGTGTTAAAGATTTAGGGAACCTAGCATTGCCAAGCACGAGTGCATAAAGAAGCTATCTTCTATGTGTTACAACTGCATAAAAGAACATTCCTGACACCAAAAAGGAAAGATATTGTTTCCAGAATAAAGGACGGACCATCCCACGAAACAGCACTTGCCGAGCTTACCATGACATACGTGTGTATAGCATACGCAAACCGTGTCCACCCACACCTAACGAATTCCCGCCTCTCTACGCGCAGATGATGATGAACCTGCCTCCCGGAGGCATCAGGACAATCCGAGACAAGGGAGGGTTTAACCCAGCATCCGGCACACAGTAGGAATGCAGAAAGGGTCTGCTCCTTTCCTCTCGCTCACACCCTCCCGTCCCTGACTCTCAGGAAGGCTCTCCCGGGCCAGCCTGGAGCAGAGCCTGGCCACGGGCTTAGAGAGGAGCGGTGCTGACGGCAGGCCCTGAGACGGGGGTGGGCCCTCAGGCTGCTGTACAATCTGGCTCAGCTCCGTTCTGCACACCCAGCTGGGCACTCACCTCCTTTCATACAAAGCTCGAGGCTGGGTGGCCACAGCTGCAAGCAAAACCATACCTGCCCTTCGGGAACCGAACACCCAGTGAAAAGAAATGATGTCCTCGGCTCACTGATGATGATCGGTTCTAATATTTTTTACAGATTTTTTTTTAAAGGTTTTATTTACTTGTTTATTCAGAGAAAGAAAAAGTACAAGCGGGGGAGGAGCAAAGGGAGAGAAAAAGATAATCTCAAGCAGACTCCGTGCACGCTAAGGATGGAGCCCCACAGGGGGCTCAGTCCCAGGACCCTGAGATCACAACCTGAGCCGAAATCAAGAGTCGGATGCTTAACTGACTGAGCCACCCAGGAGCCCCTCTGTTCAGTATTTTTCTTTTCTTTTTTTTTTTTTAAGATTTTATTTATTTATTTGAGACAGAGAGAATGAGAGAGAGAGAGCACATGAGAGGGGGGAGGGTCAGAGGGAGAAGCAAGCTCCCTGCCGAGCAGAGAGCCCGATGCGGGACTCGATCCAGGGACTCCAGGATCATGACCTGAGCCGAAGGCAGTCGCTTAACCAACTGAGCCACCCAGGCGCCCCTGTTCAGTATTTTTCAAATGCCTTGCCTCTTTATGTTTCTGTTTAAAACATCATCTGTAAGAGGGATGCCTGGGTGGCCGTTGGTTAAGCATCTGACTTCGGCTCAGATCGTGATCCCAGGGTCCTGGGATTGAGCCCCGCATCGGGCTCCCTGCTCAGCGGGAGTCTGCCTCTCTCTCTCCCCCAGCCCCTCCCCCTACTTGTGCGTGTGCTCTCTCTCTCAAATAAATAAATGAAATCTTAAAGAAAAAATCCTGAACAGAAACTGGGAGAAAAAACATTAAAATGAAATCACCTCGCTAAACAAGCATGGAGGAATAATTTGCTCTTCAACACGTTAATGGTATGCTGACGGCCTAAGAGGCCGAGGGAAGGCAGCAGAACGGAATCGCCCGGTGAGGCGGACCAAGCACGCTGGCCCCAAAGCTCCAACAGGGGTGGGGCTGCTGTTACCAGTCACCCCAGTTACCTGTCGTACGGTCCCACCATCACTCAGCATCTCCCCCAAGGGCTCCCGGAATCGATGGAGACCCACTCGAGCACCTTGTGCTCTGAGCTCTGGAAGAGCAAGACATGAACTGGCCCACACGTAGGGAAGCCAGCCTCGGTCCTACTACCCAGGAGGGGCCTGGCCGCCAACCAGCGTGCCTACCTTGATCTGCCCGAAGCCGATGGTGATGGTGGCAGCGGATGTGAAACCCTTGATGATGGGGCAGGAGATGAAGTCCAGCAGAAAGCCTGGCCAGCCAAGAGGGAATACTGAACTGGGACCACCAGTCCCAGAGAACGTGGGTGGATATGGGCTGGGAGAGGTGGTCTGGGGGGACTGGGGCTAAGCACTGTTGGACCACACACCCTGTCTGGACAGGTTTGGACAGCGGGGAAGGGAGGGTAGGGTCTGAGGCCCTGGACACTTCCCCAAGTGTCTTGGCCTCTAAGCAGAATAGCGGAGGGCTGAGGAGACCCCCCCCCCACCTTCACACACGCACAGGAACAGCCCTTTAGAGGCAAAGATGGAAAGGCTGAGGGCCAGGTCATCCCCAGGAGGCAGGTGCCTGGGTACCCCCTGGCAGGGAGGCCCGACAGTCTTACCCAAGCGCAGGAAGCCCATGGCTAACTGGATGCAGCCAGACAGGAAGGCCAGCAGCACAGCATAGGCGGGCTCGTGGAAAGTGTAGAAGGAGACCAGGAGGGACATGATGGCCGTTGGGCCCAGCGTCACATCCCGGGAGGTGCCCAAGAAGAAATACACGAAGCATCCCGTGAAGGCAGAGTAGAGGCCGTACTGGTGGGGAGACAGCACGGAGCATCGACGAGGTGCACGGGGGGCCCACAGAGTCCCGGGGGGAGATGTCTGAGCACAGGATCTGTGGGGGCCGCCGTGACTACGGGCACAGCAGCGCACACAGGGCAAAGCGCTCACCCCGTTAGCCATGATGCGGACCCACGGCGATTAGGGGCCTCTTTTCTACCACACCCCACTTGGGTGCCAGCAGGGACGCAAAGGCCTGGATGCTTGCCTCAGTCTGTGAGTCTAAGACAGTGTCCTTGAGACCATGGTGAGTCATCCTGCTGGCCCCCTCGGACAACCCAGAACTAGCTCAGTGCCTCGCGTGTTACGGGGCCGTGCATCTGCCCCAAGACAATCATGTGCTATAAACGGTACACGGAGACTTCTGGGGCCCCACGGGGCTGGAGTTCTGGCGCACCGCTTGTCTGGAGGGGGGGTGGTGCATTCCTACTCTGCTTCTGGGCGGTTGCTGAGGCTGGGGTGGGGGCGGCGGCCGGGGCAGCCATCTCACCTGGGGCGGGAGTCCAGCCACCTCAGCATAGGCCAGCGCCTGGGGAATGACTGTGAGCCCAACCGAGAGTCCAGCGATGAAGTCCATCTTCAGCCACTGCAGGGAGTAGTCCGGCAGCCAAGCCAGGATGGGCAGCCGCCTCTGCACAGCTGCAGGGGAGCAGCAGTGGGCCTGGGGGGCCATACTGGCACCCGGGGGCCTGGCCTGACCCAACGCCTTCACAGAAGACGGCATGCCTGGGGTGGGCATGGGGGCCACAAGACCAGCAGTCAGGGTCTGGGCTTGGGAGAATGCAGCGATAGGGCGGGGTCTAGGGCCCTCAGGAGAGGCACATCTGTCTCCCCCACGGGGTCTAAGCCAGATGTTCTGAAAGGAAGCCAAACCTGTGCAGAACGGAGCCTCAAGAAAAGATAGTCCCCCACCCTGGCCCCTGCTCGCTGCTCTCGCTGAACCCCACCGGCCCCAACCAGCTGCCTCCTCTCCACGGACACTTGCCAGGAAGAATACGGTATATGATTTCTCAGTGAGAAACTTAAAACACTAATGAGACACTACGTCTCTCCTCCCGAAAAGTTGTATTTCTTCTTTTTCCCTCCCCAAGGAATTTAGCGGGGAGCAGTGCGAGGAGTAGCAGGATCCACGGGGTACCCTCGTCCGGCTGGGGGCGTGCGCGCGGGGGCGGGGGGGACTGCAGCCATGAGCACCCCAGGCTTTCCAAGTGCGTACGTAGCACGGCGGACTCCACCCACTGCGGCGCTGGCGGCTGGGGGTCTCCCACCCTGAGGCCGCGCCGTACCCCGCCCCCCACCTGTGGCTTTCCCGTCCCTACAGCAGCGCCCAGAGACTCTAGCGGGCTCTGGGAGAGCGTCCGAGGCCATTAATTCAGGACGCGCAGCATCCTCTAGGGTCCTGGCGCCCCCCGCGCGCAGAGCCGGCCGCATACCACCCCTCACCCCCCTAACCGGCTCTGGACACACCCCGCCTCCCACCCCCGAGGACGCTTGCCCCGGACCCTGCGGTCTAGGGGGACCCCACGCCGGCTGGCCAGTCCAGCAAGGCCGAGGGCGGCGGGGACCTGGTGGGGACGCGGTGGAGACACAGTGGCGAAGGGTCCCCGCGGGAGGAGCCCGCACCCTCGAGCCCCGCGCCACCCCCGGGGACCCCGGCCCGTCCCCCGAAGCTCGCCCACTCCGCCCCGGGCCGCAGGCCCCGCTCCCCGCCCGCCGTGGACTCACCGGGCGCCGCAGCTTGGGGTCTCCGGGTGTCGCCGCAGCGGGGTCCGCAGGAACCGCAAAGGGAGCGGGAGGGAGGAGAGGGGGCGGGGCCTGGAGCGCACGTGATCGCCCGGGGGCGGGACCCGGGCGCGCGTGACCACCGGAGGGCGGGGCCAGCGAGCGCGTGACCGCGGGCGGGGCGGGGCGGGGCCGAGCCGCCGCCATGCGCCGCCGAGGGCCGACCTGCTGGGGGCTGCTGCTGGCCCTGGTCCTCTGCCGCTTGCACCGGGCGCGCCCCCGGAACGTGCTGCTGATCCTCGGTGAGTGCGCCCCAGCCAGCGAGCCCTGCAGCCCTTCGCGTCTGCGCTCCCCGCTGCCCCAGACCCTTCGTGGTCGGCTTCTTGGAGAGGGAGGCAGGGGCGGCCTCACCCACCGCGGGTCGGCCAGCCTTCAGCACCCCAGTCCTGCCCCCGGCTCTGACCCCCACCCCTACCCGTGCCCACATCAGCCAGGGCGCCCAGCTCAGAAGCTGGGCGGTTTTGCAGAACGCAGTGTTGTACAGTCCCTAGAGGGGATGCTGGAAGAGGGGCTGATGCCCAAGTCCCCAGAGACGTGGCTGCGTGCCCGGGACGCCCCGCTCTCCTCTCCTCCCCAGCGGTGTAACCCTGTAAGTTTGCCCTTGCGTTTTCAAACCCGGGAGCCCTGCGGCTCAGATCTCCTTCTGGCAGAAAAGCACAGCCCACCCCGCCCACTCCCGTAACCCCAGCCCTTTCCAGAAATCACAAGTTCCTCTAGAGCCCGGCTGTTCAGGAGACTTGGTGACCAGGGCTCCAGCTGTCATAAGACAGCCCTGTTCTTTCCTCTTTTGAGGTCTGGCGCTGTGCCAGACGCACTCTCTCTGATTAACTTTGTGGTCTCCAGCCAGGCCTTGCAGCTGATTGTAGCATAAAACAGGTCTCCCCTAAGGGCTCCCATCAGCATCTCCTTGCTGGGGACTCGGGTGCAGAAACCTCATCCTCATGCAGCGTCTGCCAAGCTCAGGACTGCCCCATCGTGCCCACTTGCTAACGGGGCCACCTGAGTATCATGCCCTCTGGGTGTCAGTCCCAGGCAGGTGTCAGGCCGCCCAGATGTCATGCCCACCTGGGTATCCCACTGGCGTGGACCTCACCGGCCCAGGCCACCACGGCCTCAGTGTCGCTGCCTTCCTCAGCGGACGATGGAGGCTTTGAGAGTGGTACCTACAACAACAGTGCCGTGAGCACCCCTCACCTGGACGCCTTGGCCCGCCGCAGCCTGATCTTCCGCAATGCCTTCACTTCCGTCAGCAGCTGCTCTCCCAGCCGGGCCAGTCTGCTCACTGGCCTGCCCCAGGTGAGGGCCGCAGGGGTGCAGGAGCAGGGCACGGGACAGGGAGAGCCCCTCCCTGACCTCTCCTGGGATGTGCTCACCTTCTCTTCCCCACCACCTGCCCACCATGAGCCCTGGCTCCACTGCTCTGTGTGACTGTGAGCAAAGCGCTCTTTGTGCACCTCGATCTTCTTACCTGTGAAATGGGGTCATGATGATACCTCGTTCATGGAATCATTATGGGGTTGGCCAAGCTCGTGGTTTATACGTAAAGCACGTGGGAAGGTGTCTGACACGCACTTGCTCAGCGTTAACTTGTGTTACGATATCGTCCAGGAGCGTGAGTGCAGGTAAGAGGTGCCCTGTGAAGCACTTCCTCCGTGTTTGCTCTGCTGGGATACGCACGGCGTAGAACTTACCCTTTTAATCGTTCACAGATGTGCAGCTCAGTGGCATCAGGTCCATTCACAGTTGTGCAGCCATGTGTACATCCGTCCACCTCTAGAACTTCTTCATCTTCCCAAACGGAAGCGCTGCGCCCGTTAACACTGCTCCCCGCTCCTCTCCCCTGGCCCCTGGCAACTGCTCATCGCCTCTCTGTCTCTCTGAACTTGGTTACTCTAGGGGAGTCCAAATGTGTGTCCTTTTGTGACTGCCTTATTGCACTGAGCAGAGTGCCCCCCAGGTCCCCACACACTGTAGCACAGAACAGCCTTCCTTCTCGTGGCTGAAAGGGCTGATGAGCATCCCGTCCTATGGGTATGGCCTGTTTTGTTTACCCGTCCATCTGTCCGTGGACACTTAGGTTGCTCTCTACCCGTGATTGTGATGAGTAGTGTTGCTATGAACGTGGGGATGCAGGTACTTACTTTGGACCTGTTGCCTCGTGACATCCTCTGATGGTGAGCCACTGTGCCCTATGCGTCCCCATCCGAGAGACCGAGGCGCACATGGAAAAGGAAGCTGTGGCCTGTGCCCCCCCTACTCCCCCGGAAGGCTCCTTGGGCAGCCGTGGGCTGCAGGAGTGAGGACAGGGCTGCCCCATCGCACCTTACGTCTTTTTGTAGTCTGACTCTGTGACGTGTCAACTATTTTTTTTTTTTGCACTATAAAAGATCCAGTTAATAGAGGTTTGCTGCCCTTTTTCCCACCATGGTACGTGCTCATGACAAAAAAGTTGGGAAGTACAGGTAGACGAGAGGAAAATAAAAACCACCCCTAATTACGGGTACGTTTTCCCAGTCTGTCGTGTTTCCTGCTGATGTCCCATGAACGGGGTGGGGCCCGGGAGAGGCGGTGAGACTCTCCCAGGATGCTGGCCGCCGGGGTCTCCAGGGGGGCCCAGGAAGGGCCGGGTTGAGGAGCCATCAGGAGAGTGGGAGCAGGCAGGGGGGATCCCGCCTCACAGGCGTCTCTGCCACAGCATCAGAATGGGATGTACGGCCTGCACCAGGACGTCCACCACTTCAACTCCTTCGATGAGGTGCGGAGCCTGCCAAGGCTGCTTGGCCAAGCTGGCATTCGCACAGGTGAGCGGCTTCATGCCCTGGTGGGGTGAGGCCTCGTCCTGAGCCACCCTTCGCCCATGTCACGTGCTCTGAGCACCCAAGGTCCGGGGCCTTCTCCCTGGGCCCTGGGTCCATGAGAACAAGGGCCTGGGCTGATCTCATAGAGGCTACGCCAGGGCCATGGGGTGTGGGGGAGGGGAAGGGAAAGGAGGACAGTGGGATAGCTCCGGGACTCTGGCAGGCCCATGTCCCCACCTCCAGGCATCATTGGGAAGAAGCATGTGGGGCCCGAGACGGTGTACCCGTTTGAATTTGCGTACACGGAGGAGAATGGCTCCGTCCTCCAGGTGGGGCGGAACATCACCAGAATTAAGCTGCTGGTCCGGAAGTTCCTGCAGACTCGGGATGACAGGTGTGAGGAGGCCCCTGTCCCCTCCCTCACACGGCCAGACCTCTGGCCAGTTAACCCGTGATGCACATCCCAGAGTCTTTAGTGGGGATTCTTGGAGGCCCCAGGTGGCGGGGGGGGTTCCAGAAACTCAAGTTAAAAGGAGAGGAGACACAGGGAACCTGAGACGGAGGATCCCAGGGAGACTTTGGTTCTAGAGGAGTGAGCGACGCTGAGGGGTGTTCCCTCCTAAAGAAAGGGGCTCCCCAGAGTAGAAAGCCAGGTGGCGTGTCCACCGGCTGACCTCAGGACTTAAGCCCCTCCCTCCCTGGGCAGGCCCTTCTTCCTCTACGTTGCCTTCCATGACCCCCACCGCTGTGGGCACTCCCAGCCCCAGTACGGGACCTTCTGTGAGAAGTTTGGCAATGGGGAGAGCGGCATGGGGCGGATCCCAGACTGGACCCCGCAGACCTATGACCCACAGGACGTGCTGGTAGGAGCCCCTCGCCATGTTTCCAAGATGCTTGCTTACCCTTCCTCCACCACCTCATAAATCGGAGGACTTGGCTGCCCTGGCCCCGGGTGTGTGACTTCACCATGTTTAAGAGGAGACTCTATGACTCAATGGATCTGGGTTCCCGTCCACGGGGCCGGCAAAGAGAGGCGTCAAGATGTGGAGTGACGTGTCCAGAAGCAGGGACGTTCTGGGCTCAACCGTTCACTGGTGGAGGGTGATCTCAGGCCCTGGAAGGAAGGCCGACTCCTCCATCTCCTACCCCAATTCAAGGACTGGCCACCCCTTCCCCCGGCTTGTCTGCCCGTGTGTTCTAGCCCTGACTTTGTATCCGCATGCCCCTCTAGGTGCCTTACTTCATCCCTGACACTCCCACAGCCCGAGCAGACCTGGCTGCTCAGTACACCACCATCAGCCGCATGGACCAAGGTGGGTTCAAGGAGCCTGGACCGTGGGGTATGCCCCAGCGTGGGCCCCCATCCCAGACCAGAGCTCCAAAGTCACGGTGTTGGCGGGGCCGTGTCCCCCCTGCAGGCCCTAGGGGACAGGACAGTCTTCCTGCCTCTTCCAGCGTCTGGTGGCCCCAGGCGTTCCTTGGCTCCTGGCTGCATCCCTCACCTCTCTGCCCCTGTCCTCACACAGCCTGTTGGGTGTCTTCTCAGTATCTCTTCTATAAGGACACTTGTCATGGGATTTAGGGTCCACCTGGGCACTTCGGGACAATCTCCTTGAGATCCTTGACGATTGCATTCGCAAAGAGCCCTTCTCCAAACGGGAGAACTGCTATTACCGGTGGTGACCTGGGGAGGGGACAGGCGTAGAGGGAGTCCTGTCTTCCAGCCACCGCCCATACTGCCCAGTTATCCCCGCGGGACAGGCATGGGATTCTGGAAAACAAAACAAAAACCAGCGTCTGTAGGTGGCAGCTGCACGGGGCGACGTGGACGTGCTGAGGGATGGCCGACATCCCTGGCCTACTGCTGGACGGGGTGCTGGGTGGGAGGGAGGGAGGGACGGCAGGGGTGCAGGGTCCAGCAGCCCAATGAAGAAATGTGTGAGTGCACGCGCGTTCCCGCCCTTGCACCCCCGGCCGTGGCTGAGCTCTGTTGTCCCCTCTGCACCCCCAGGGGTCGGACTCGTGCTCCAGGAGCTGCGCGGAGCAGGTGCCCTGAATGACACCCTGGTGATCTTCACATCCGACAACGGGATCCCCTTCCCCAGCGGCAGGACCAACCTGTATTGGCCGGGCACGGCCGAACCCTTGTTGGTGTCGTCCCCAGAGCACATGAAACGCTGGGGCCAGGTCAGCGAGGCCTACGTGAGCCTCTTAGGTACGGCCCTGCGGCTCACACGGGCAGGGGCGGGGAAGCTGAAACGAGCAGCACCACCAGGCCCAGGCAGTGCTCTGTGCCCGCTGCCTTACGTGGTGCCCACACCACCTGGGCAAGGAAGGGACGGCCACACCCTTCTACAGAGGCAGCAGTGAGGATCAGAGAAGTAAGCTGCCCAAGGTCCCAGGATTCGAGCCTGGGTCTCGCGGTCTTTGAGACTGCTGCCCTCCCCACTGGCCCGCTGGTGGGCGCTGGCCTCGGCTGGAGCGCTTGTTAACGCCCACCCGGCAGGCCCCACCCCCAGAGCGTCGGCCTGAGAGGTAGCATTCGTGACAAGCTCCCAGGTGATACTCATGCTGCAGGCCCCGGGGAGCCCCTGTTTTGAGGGTTCAGGGCAGCAGGGCCCATGCAGCTTGGGGCCCACATGTCCCTTTGGCCCCAAAGCACAAGTCGGGGAGCACTGCGGCCACAGCATAAGGCAGGGATAGCTGCGCCCCCTCCGTGGGAGCTTCCTTACTGATCCGAAGGATTCTGGTAGGATCCTGAATATCACCAAGTTGGGGCCTCTTGTTAAACCATTAAAGGCATCGTATGCTAGAGGGCCGAGACAACCTCGACATGTGGGGGGCCCACAACGGCGCCTCCCTGTTGGTGACCCGGTGTGCGAGGTGGCCCACCAGCGTTCCAGAGTGGCTTGGTGGCTGGAGGGCTGCCCTGCTGAGACACCATCTCCTTTCCAGATCTCACGCCCACCATCTTGGACTGGTTCTCCATCCCTTACCCGAGCTATGCCATCTTCGGCTCAAAGACCGTCCGGCTCACAGGCCGGTCCCTCCTGCCAGTGCTGGAGGCAGAGCCCCTCTGGAGCACCGTCTTTGGCAGCCAGAGTCACCACGAGGTCACCATGGCCTACCCCATGCGCTCCGTGTACCACCAGGCCTTCCACCTCGTGCACAACCTCAATTTCAAGATGCCCTTTCCCATCGACCAGGACTTCTACGTGTCGCCCACCTTCCAGGACCTCCTGAACCGCACTGTGGCCGGCCGCCCCACTGGCTGGTATAAGGATCTCCACCGTTACTACTACCGGGAGCGTTGGGAGCTGTATGACAGGAGCCAGGACCCCCACGAGACCCGGAACCTGGCTGCCGACCCCCACTATGCGCAGGTTCTTGAACTGCTGCAGACCGAGCTGGCCAAGTGGCAGTGGGAGACCCATGACCCCTGGGTATGTGCTCCCGATGGCGTCCTGGAGGAGAGGCTCTCCCCCCAGTGCCGGCCACTCCACAATGAGCTGTGAGCGTCCCTGGGGCACGTGCATGGCCTCCCCAGACTGGGTCCCCACGCGGCCCATCTGATGAGGGCTCTCCCCGATGCTGCTGTCATTCTGCCACCGCCTGGAGGGGAGAGCAGGGCGTGTGTCCCGGTCCTTCACCCCTCTGTGGTAGGGGACACTGCTGTCCTTGTGTCTGAGCCCTATAAGCATAGACATTCCAGGGGATCCTGGAACAGGGTGGGCCCCCCAGTCCATGACAGGTGAGGATGGTCTGGGCAAGGAAGTCTCATGTCCTGGGTCAGGTTGGGGTCCTGTAGAGAGAAGGGGCTGGGACCTGGGGCTTGAGATCCTCTTCATTCTTTGGAGGCCCCAGATGTTCCCACTTCCAGGTACCACATGGGTGGCAGGAGGGTTCAGACTACACTCTATGTAGGGACACGGTGTCTGCCTTTTATCCACCTCTGGTCTTGAAAAAATCTGTGAACACGCCTGGGGCTTGTTTTGCTCTGCCCCACGGTCAAGTTCCTGACCCTGGCTGGGTTTCCACTAGGCCGCTGATTCATGGCAGGCTCCCCACGTGCCGAGCTTCATCCTGTGGTCTGTAGAGGCAAGCTCGTCCTTTTTGAATGTCCGGGGGGGAAGAGCCCGTCCTCTGGCTTGGGTTAGTTCTGTCCGGTTGGACTCCAGGGCTGTGGCACGGATGTTGCTCGCAGATGCTCCACACCTGCCCGGTGCCCACCTGCCGGGAAAGCGGAAGGTCTCCCTGGAAAGCCCAGAACGCGGGGGCTTTTTCCCTTGAGTGGTGGGCTCCTGCTCTCCCCTGCCCTCCCCCACCAACGCCATCCTGGGGGCGTGGAGGAAGAGCCACAGTCCAGGACACTGTAAAAGCCTTTTGTTTTAGTAAAACATGCAGAAGGTCATTTTCTGGCTTGTTTATGAGCACGCCGGCCTGAATTCTAGAGCAACTTCCTGAGGCACTTGGGTTCAGGGGCCCTGCTGCCAAAATGATATTCAGTCCCCCACAGTAGGGGGCAAAGCCAGGTGCTAGGGGGCCCGGGGGCTCGGCCCAACCATGCCCATGTGTCTCCTGAGCCCTGGAGGTGGAGGAAAGGTGCTTTGCCCTGGAGAAGGGGCTGAGTGGGCTGCCCGGTAAAGGGGGAAGATCTCGGGCTCAGGAGGAGCCCAGCCGGTGTGCAAGGGTGTCTGTGGGAGGCTTCTCCAGGACACCCCCGTGGGTCCCTGAACCAGGTATGGTGGCCACCAGGCAGAAACCCACGAAAATACTGTTTCCTTTGCTGGGAAACCATATTTCCCAGTTTGGACACACGACTTTCCAAACTTGAGTCACGGAAGCAGGTATCAGCCATCAGAAGCTGAGAAAGCCAGGCTTACCTTACAAGGGGGTCTGTTCCTCTGCTCTGGGCGGGGATGGCAGTGACTTTGGGGGGCACCAGGGCTACCAGCCTGCTGCCTCGGTGGCTTTGGAACAAGCCCTTTGGCACATTGAAATGCAAAAGGGGAGAATTGGGTCAGACAGGTGGTTTTCTGGAGACATCTGGGGCCTCCCGCTGTGGGAGGATGCAGGAGATGCCAAACCCCAGACGTGTTCTCGAGGCCTCTGGTTCAGACCCTGGCAGCCAAGCCTTGGAGGAGGGGGAGATGGCTTGCACAGGAAGGTGGGCGGATGGTTTGAATGCCCACCTGTGACCTGCGCAGAGTGGGGTTCAAGGTTGGACCCCAGTGAGAGGGGAGCAGATGCTCGGAGAGCTGGGCTTGTGTGGTGAGCACCCCCAAGGCTGTGCCCGCGAGGCTCTGAGCTCAAATCACAGGGACTCAGAGGTCCCCACAGGCCCTGGAGGGGACTGCGGGGCCGTCAGCGGGGGCTCTGCTCAGTCCACATGACCTTCTTCTGCTCATCTCCGATGACGTAGCGCACACAGCCGAGCAGTGCTTCCGGGTCACCCCAGCCGTCGGGGGCCACACTGCTGTATAGACAGGGCGCTTTGTCCAGCTCGGACTCCTCCTGCCTGCCCGCCTCCAGGAGCTGCTCCTCGGACATGCCGAGCCACTGCAGGGCCTTCCTGCATGGGCCGGACACGGTGGGACACGCTTAGGGAGAGCCGCATGCTAGCTGCCCGGAGCAGAGCCCAGCTCGGAGTCCAGGGGACAGCGTACAGACCCCCGCTTCGAGGGGCCCAAGTGCCTCGTAGAGGACACGCGAATCAGGCCCCAGATGACTTGCACGGGGCGGGGGGGTCTGGTTTACAAGCTCAGCTGACACATTATAAGGGGGCAACAGGACGTCTGGGTTTGCCCCCAGCCGTAAACCAAGTAATGGTTTTCAGCCCCTGTTCTCACCTAGCGCAGGTGGACTGTCAGCTGCGTGTACCCCAGTGAACACGTGCCCTTAGTCAAGTCAAGGCAGGCTCCAGGTCTCGCCTCACCGTCCCCCAGGCAACAGGGCAGCAGGTCCTTTGTCCCAGAAGCTGTGGGGGAGCTGCCCTGCCACGCTTCCAGGGGCTGGCACAGGGCGAGTTCCCGGAGACCCCCTGCCCCATGCCCTGGAGGCACATGGCGCCAGGTGTAGACCCCACCGCCAGCCCTTGGGGGCACACCCACTTGAGTTTCTTTGCTGCCCTCTTGATGTGGATGTGGATGATGATGGGGACGATCTCCATCCTGTGCAGGGCACAGATGCTGTCCAGCTGGATGTCCAGGAGGGCGTGGGTGTTCTGGAGGGGACGGGGGAGATGGATGGGTCAAGGTCCTTGGCCTCGGAGACAGCAAAGGGAGCCCACGCCCAGGGGGGGCAGTGGGAAGAGAAGCCGGGGATGCTCTGTGGTGGCCGAGGGCACTTGTTTTACAATCAAGAGTCTGTCCCTTTGGTTTGTCATCTGGAAAATCTAGGAACTGCAAGCCACTGGAGTTGAGGGAGACTTTGAGGGGGGCTGGAACCTGAGGGGTCGGAAGCCTCCATCAGCCTCTGCGGGGGGGGGGGGGGGGGGGGGGGGGCTGTTGGGAAGGGGGCGTCTGCCTCTGGTGCACAGCTGGGCCTGGCCCTCTTCGGTCCACATAAAACTGCATGGTTCACCGTAAGCTGCCTTTCATATATTTGTGTGAGCCTCAAGTCATGGGGTGTTATCTCTATCTTACTCGTTATTTAACAAATATTATTCAGCATTTCCTGTGTTGAGGAACCAAGCTCAGGGATGTTAAGAGGCCGGCCCAGAGTCCCACGGATCCCAGATGGCAGAGACAGGGCTGGATCTTTCTGCACTCCTCCCTCTGAACACAGAGCCAGAGACGAGCTGAGCACCAGCACTGGGGGTCCCTGGCCTGCAGGTTGGTGACCAGGGTCCCCCAGATCTCAAGGTCAGTCCTTCCTGCCCTATCCCACCACCGTCCTCTGGAGATGGTCCCCAAGCCCCCAGAGCAGCCCCCACCTGCCCCTTACCTTTTTTTTTTTTAAAGATTTTATTTATTTGAGAGAGAGAGAGCAGGACTGAGAGACAGGGAGCATGAGTTGAGGGGAGGGGCAGTGGGAGAGGGAGAAGCAGGCTTCCCGCTGAGCAGGGAGCCCGATGCAGGGCTTGATCCCAGAACCCCAGGATCATGACATGAGCCAAAGGCAGACGCTTAACTGACTGAGCCACTCAGGCGCCCCCCCTTACCTTTTCCATGAGGGACTCGACAGCCCTGCGGGTCACCCAGTAGCGGCCACCAGATGCCTCCCCGTCCTGGATGATGTCCCCTCTCTGGCTGGAGGCATCATATTCCTTTTGGCTCAAGTACTCTGAAGGTGACAGTGGATGGGGACATCACACTCTGTGAGGTCCTGAGGGAGCTCCATGCTGCACGTGCCCCCCCATGGTCCCCCACAAGCTCTGGGGGACGCACCTCCCAGGATGTCCTCTTTATAAACCTGACCCTGCTCTTAGCACTCCAGAGGAGTCTGTGCCCTGCACACTCAGTGATGCAGATAAACGAGCCCCTCCCCATCACCCCCACCTAAGCTCCAAAAGTGCAAGTGCACACATCCAGCTTCTCACATCCAGAAGTGCCTTAGAGCCCACACGTCAGCGCTTCCCAGCTGGGCACAGCTGTACCCCCAGGGGACACTTGGCAACTGTGTCTGGAGACATTTGTGGCTGTTACCACTGGGGGGGCATGCTACTGTGTCTACTGGGTGGAGGCCGGGGTGCTGCTCGACGTCCTGCAGGACCCAGGATGCCCCCACACGGGGAGGCAGCCCCACCCGACTGTCAGGGCCAAGGTTGAGGACCCTTGCCCTGAATAAACCTGTCAAAACACACCCCGCTTTTGCTTTTCTTCCTGAATCGCCTCTGTCTGAGCGCGTGTCCTCCTCGGTCAGACCTCCCCCTGCCCCCGCCCCCCGGGGACTCCAGCTCACGGACAGCTGCTCTCCGCGGCCTTTCCTCCCCGGCGTCCTACACCTGCACCTCTGGCCCCCGGGGCCGCATGCAGAGCACCTCCGCCCGGCCTGGGCCCCACCAGCTCCTGCCTGCCCGTCAGAGCCCAGCTGCGCCCCCATCTTCTCCAAAGCCCTTGTCTCCCTCTCTGGGCCACTTGTGGAGCCAACGCCCGGCAGCCTGTCTGTCTGCAGGAGGCTTCCCCTCTCCAACTCCCCTCAGGGAACCTGGCATACGGGAGGTGCCAGCTAGAGGAGCCAGACTCGCTCACCCCTGTGCCCTCTGTGAACCCCAGGGGGTCCGGACAGAGCCCTATTCCTCCTCCAGTGGTAACCCAAGGCTTCCCGTAGCCATCGGCCAGTGACGAGCTGATGAATGAAAACCCACAAAGCTGCTCTCCAGCTTGCCAACCTTGGAACCACCTCCCCTGCTGTGCAGACACTCAGACCCTGTCCCCTGGGATCCAGGATTCCAGATGGCCCGTTCCTCTCTGTGACTCTCCACCGAGCAGCTCTGGGGGTGAGCAGGTGGGCAGAGCCATTTGGGGGTCCTGCCCCACTTGAGTAAAACCTATCTGCCGCCAGTAACTGCACTGGATTGAATAGCACCCCCCAGGATGCGTGACTGTCTGGAACCTGGGAATGTGACCGTATTTGGAAATAGGGTCTTGGCAGATGTGGTTAGTGAAGATGAGGTCGCACTGGAGTAAGATGGACCCTGAATCCATGACTGGTTCCTTATAAGAAGACCGTGTGAAGACACAGAGACGGGAGGAGGCCAGGTGACAAGGAGGCAGAGACAGAAGTGACGCAGCCACAAGCCAAGGACCCCCAGGACCATCAGCACCACTGGAAGCCAGAAGAGGAAAGAAGTGACTCCCCCTGAGAGCCTCTGGGCGGGGCGGCCTGGATCTCAGCCTTCTGGACTCCATCACCACGGGGGAATAGACCTCTGCTGTTCCAAGCGGCCCGGGACACTCACACAGTGACCTCCACACTGCTCTCCCGAGCGAAGGCAAGCATTCTGCCAAGGCCTTGCCCTGCCACGCGGCAGGCAGGTGGGGCTCCCAGGTGACGGCGTACCTGCTGGGCATTTCTTGAACCCTTGGAGGAGGCACAGCTTCTCGCTCAGGATCTTCCCTACCACCCTGGGCACGAAGATCACTGGCTGGGGCTGGCTGGGCCTGTGCAAAAGAATGAAACCGGACCAGTTTCTCACACCATACAGAAAAACAAATTCAAAGTGGATGAAAGACCTAAATGTGAGATCTGAGACCATAAAAATCCTAAAGGAGAACACAGGCAGTAACTTCTTTGATCTCGGCCCCAGCAACTTACTAGACGCGTAGCCAGAGACAAGGGACTCAAAAGACATAAAAATAAAAAGCTTCTGCACAGTGAAAGAAACAATCAACAAAACTAAAAGCCAGCCTATGGAATGAGAGAAGATATTTGCAAATTACATATCCAACAAAGGGTTAGTATCCAAAATACATAAAGAACTTATAAACCTCAACACCCAAAAAACAAATAATCCAGTTAAAAATGGGCAGAAGAAAAAAAAATGGGCAGAAGACATGAGTAGATATTTCTCCAAAGAAGACATCCAGATGGCCAACAGACACATGAAAAGATGCTCAACATCACTCATCCTCAGGGAAATGCAAATCAAAACCGCAATGAGATATGGCCTCACCCTTGTCAGAATGGCTAAAATCAACAACACAAGAAACAACAGATGTTGGCGGAGATGCGGAGAAAGGGGAACCCTCCTACACTGTTGGTGGGAATGCAAGCTGGTGCAGCCACTCTGGAAAACAGTATGGAGTTTCCTCAAAAAGTTAAAAATGGAGCTACCCCATGATCCAGCAATTGCACTGCTGGGTATTTACCCAAAGGATACAAACATTCTTATTTGAAGGGGCACCTGCACCCCAATGTTCATAGCAGTGATGTCCACAATAGCCAAACTATGGAAGGAGCCCAGATGTCCATCAACAGATGAATGGATAAAAAAGCTGTGGTATTGGGGCACCTGGGTGGCTCAGTCGTTAAGCGTCTGCCTTCTCCTCAGGTCATGGTCCCAGGGTCCTGGGATCGAGTCCCACATCGGGCTCCCTGCTCGGCAGGAAGCCTGCTTCTCCCTCTCCGACTCTCCCTGCTTGTGTTGGCTCTCTAGCTGTCTCTCTCTCTGTCAAATAAATAAATAAAATCTTAAAAAAAAAAAAAATGAAGCTGTGGTATATACACACAATGGGATATTACTCAGCCATCAAAAAGAATGAAATCTTGGGCGCCTGGGTGGCTCAGTTGGTTAAGCGACTGCCTTCGGCTCAGGTCATGATCCCAGGGTCCTGGGATCGAGTCCCACATCGGGCTCCCGGCTCAGCGGGGAGCCTGCTTCTCCCTCTGACCCTCTCCTCTCTCATGCTGTTTCTCTCTCGCTCGCTCTCTAATAAGTAAATAAATAAAATCTTTAAAAAAAAAAAAGAAGAAATCTTGCCATTTGCAACGACATGAATGCAACTGGAGGATATTATGCTTAGTGAAATAAATAAGTCAGAGAAAGACAATTATCATATGATCTCACTCATATGTGGAATTTAAGAAACAAAAGAGGGCGCCTGGGTGGCTCAGTTGGTTAAGCGACTGCCTTCGGCTCAGGTCATGATCCTGGAGTCCCAGGATCGAGTCCCGCATCGGGCTCCCTGCTCGGCAGGGAGTCTGCTTCTCCCTCTGACCCTCCTCCCTCTCATGCTCTCTGTCTCTCATTCTCTCTCTCTCAAATAAATAAAATCTAAAAAGAAAAGAAACAAAAGAAATGAGCAAAGGGGAAAAAAGAGAGACAAACCAACTCTAAACTCTAGAGGACACACTGATGATTACAGAGGGGAGGTGGTGGGGAGATGGGGGAAGCAGGTGATGGGGATTCAAGAGTTGGGAAGAGCCGCGGGTGATTACCGAAGTGTTGAGTTACTATATTGTACACTTGAGACTAACATAACACTGTATGTTAACTAACTGGAATTAAAAACTCAAAAGTAAATAAATAATAATAAAATACATTAAGATATCAGGACTGTCTCCCCAAACATCATAAAAGTTGCTTTAACCACAACGTAGCCTGTTAGCGGTGAGGGAGAAGCCGGCGGGCCCAGGGCTCCGGAGCAAAGGCGGTGCCTGCCCACACTTCTCAGCCTTCGCCTCCACCGCAGGCCGCCCCCACCTCCCCCCAGGCTCCCCCCAGGCTCCTCCTGGGGGAACCAGCCTCAGGAACAGGGTGACTCTTTTCTGCTTCCAGGCCACATCAAAGTCGCCTCCCTGCCCACATATTCACTTGATAATAATTAGTCAAGCGGTATATTTATGGGTTTTGCAGTTTAACGAATATTTTGCAATAAAAAAGGTTTAAAGATGCCCCCAACGAGATGGTGAATTGTATGTGATGGCTGTGTATTTTACTACATACACACAACGTGATCAGCACAGTAAAAGAACGGGCTATGGCCCTATGGAAAGGTCCCGGGTCAGGGCCGCTGCAGCCAGAAGCCTTCTCAGATGGCAGGTGGTCCTCGCCTGAGCTCATGGGCTCACCCAGCAGAGTTCACGAACGTCAGGGATCCAGACGGGGCAGGGTTCCCATGGGAGTCAACTGGAACGTAGCCTTTAAGTGAGTGTAACCTCAGCCCGAGAGGGAGCCTGGGCTATCCTGACAACACGCCCGTGTCAAGTCGGACCCCACCCAGAGAAGGTCCCGGGGCAGGGGCTTGTGGGGCGGGGGCTGCACTCACCATCATGATCTGAGTGCCCAGGCGCAAGGCCATCTCGTCCGCCGCCGAGCCGGGGGTGACCCGGTGAATGAAGATGCCCGTGAGGTTGCCACTGATGATGCTTATCTGCTCCAGCAGCGCGTCCCCCTGGAAGGCCAGCACGGTGACCTGGCTCAGGATCTTGCGGGCCGGCCTCCTCCGCACTGGGACGCTGCTGCAGGAGGGGGTGACAGAGCCCAGGAGCCACCAGAGCAGGAGGTCAGGCCAGGCCCTGGCCCCGCTGGCCCCAGCATTCTGGAATTCTCACACACACACACACACACACACACACACACACACACACACACACACGCCCCAACCATGACCTCATCCTCAGAGGGGCCGTCACCTCCCAATAGTGATAGGACACAGCCCTCACTCTGCCCTGCCACCTGCTGGGCCCGGCCCCTCCCGCCGCTCACCTGGACGACAGGGTGAGGCCCCCGGCCCACGGCTGCAGGCTGCTCTCACACTCAGGAACGTCTGAGCGGAAGTGGAGGGCTCAGACAGGCCAGGCCAACCCCCGGCTCTCCCCTCCCGACGGAGCTTTGCTTACTCGGGCAACCTCGTCCCCCCACCCCAGCCTTGGGCAGCACCCCCTGCTGGTCTGTCTCCTCCTGCTGAGGCTGAACCTCCCTGCCTTTTCCCTTCCTCACTGCTTAGAATCTTGAGGTCATCTTCCCCAAACAGGAGTGGGGTTTGACCTATAGCGTGTCCTTATGAGATAGTTGAATGACTTGCCAACATTTTACAGGATAGGGCAGCTGGAGTTTGGATGTCTGGCTTCATTAAAAATCAAATCTAGGTGGGGGTGGATGGGTGAAGTAGGTGATGGGGATTAAGGAGTACACTTGTGATGAGCACTGGGTGATTAAAATAAAAACTTAGAAAAAAAATGGGCCGCATTTCTGCCTGGACCTGCATTTCTGCCTGGGTCAACGGTTACCTGCTATTTTTGCCGAGCTCACAGGCACAATTCATGATTACATTCAGAGTCAAATGAAAATAGTATACTCCTGATGTACTTGAGGTCAATTCCACTAAAAGTGTATAAACTAGGATGTTCTACAGAATTGTGGCAGAAGGAAACAAAAAGGGGCGCCTGGGTGGCTCAGTCATTAAGCGTCTGCCTTCGGCTCAGGTCATGAACTCAGGGTCCTGGGATCGAGCCCCGCATCGGGCTCCCTGCTCAGCGGACGCCTGCTTCTCCCTCCCGCTCTCTCCCTGCTTGTGTTCCCTCTCTCTCTGTGTCTCTGTCGAATAAATAAATAAAATCTTAAAAACAAAAAAGGAAACAAAGAGCATCACATCCAGGATGGATATGCCCTGGGGGGACCCTCTCGGTTAACACCATCTCGCAGGGGGCAAGGTTTCTCGTCGAGTGACCCACTGGGAGCCTCAGACCCCACCTGCCCTAAAGGGGTGGACGTTCTGAACAGCTAGAGGTTTGTGCGCCCCCTGGTGGCCACTGGGGTGAATTCCAGACGGGGTGCTAAGCACCTGCTGTGCACGAGGCTCGCGGGGGGGGGGGGGGTAGGCAGGTGTGCAGGGTGGAAAAGGTGAGGAGGCTGTCTATGTGGGGCCCATGGTTGAGAAGGAGAGGAGACAAGCCAAGTCACAAATATGAGGAATAAGCCACAGGAGATGTGGGAAGGTCTCACGTGCCACACCTGGGGGGAGAGATGCTCCCAGCAGATGCCTTTTCCAGGGGTGGGGGACTAAAGCCTGCTGTCTTCCGATGTCGCCATGAGAGCAGGGAGGGATGGAGAGAACACGTGTGTCCAGAGCTATCTGAGCGGTAATGCTGAGCTGGACGGGAAGATGAACACATCTCCCTTGGCTTCAAGGTGAGAGACAGAAAGGATGCCCAGTAAACAGGGCATGGGCTTAAAGGACCAGGTAGTCAGGAGTCCCCAGAGGCCCAGGGCGGGGCAGCGGTAAGCTCGCCTCCTCAGCCCAACCCTGGAGAGGTACGGGGCTGTCTCACCTGCCTCCCTGAAGACCCCTGTTCTCACTTCTGCTCAGCCAGCCCAGCTAGCCCAGCTCAGGGGAGGGGGTGGCTGCAGAGGCCCAGGTGGGGCGCACTCACCTGCCCCGTCTACGATCTCATAATCCAGGTCTGCGTCACCTGCTTTCGTCCCCGGGGTGGGTCCCCGGTCCACCTGCAGGATTTCTGGGAAGCCACTGGAAAGCACGGGAAGACGGCCGCTCGGGCTGCCTCGCTTGCTCCCCGCTCAGACCCAGAGCCCCTGCACCTGCCCCGCCCTCGGCCCGTGTCCCAGTGAGCTGCCGGGGCCTGCGCCATCTGAACCCCGTTGCCAGTCGTTACCTGAAAGACCCGGGGTCTTCCCGGAAGTCCTCTGTGACCCTCTTGTACAGGGACTGCGGACTGGGAGGCACGGGGCTGCTGGAGCGGAAGCTGTCCACCAGCTCACGGTTGGACATGGCGCTCAGGTCAGAGCAGAGCTGAGACTGGGGGGGGGACAGGGCAGAGGTGGGCACAGGGCTCCCACGGGACCCCGCTCGACACCTCCCCGCTGCTCCACGGCGTGAGGGGAAAAACCATAATAAATCGTGGTCCCCAACTGTCAGGGCAGGGGCGGTGAGAAGGACATAGCACAGAGCAAGGTCACGCTAGCTGAGCACCTACTGTGTGCCAGGCACCCTACAAGCTGCTTTCCGTATCTCATGTTGCTTGGTGCGGCCGGATAAATCTACACGGTGGGTAGTACGGTCCCACTTCACATACGAAGCCACCGAGGCCCAGAGAGGCCCAGCGCCCGGCTGGTGAGGGTCACGTGCGCAGCGGGGCAGGCGTGCAGCACAGATCTGAACACAGGCCCGCGTCCACGTCACGAGGACGTCTTCAGCACCTGCGTGCGCCAGGCCCCGTCTGTCCTGCCAGGTGAGCGTGTCCCTGGCTTGGCCCAGGAGGGGAAGAGGCCCCCGCTGTACCTCAGGGGGGCCGGGGCAGCCGGAGTCACTGTCATCCCGCGGGCAGATGGCGAACATGCGCACCAGCGGCTGCTTTCCCTTTGGACAGGGCTCCCTGGCGCCGGCTTCCTGCTTAGGCTGCCGAAGACGGGCCCCGGGCTGCTCAGTTCAGGCACGTTTCCTCTTGGATGCTCTTGGGGGTTTCCAGCAAGTCCCCTCCCTCCCGTCTCCACCTCCCGCCTCCACCCTCCGGGCAGCCTCCCCTCATCATGTCCCCTCCTCGGAGCGTGGGACCCCCAGCACGCAGGAGCCGACCCCCAAGGAGACGGAAAGGAACCAGCCTGGTGAATGCTATTTCATCTCTTTTAGAGATTACATGTTGTTCCTTACCGGTTACACAAGTAACATGCTATGTGTATTATATTCCTAACTCCATATAGAATACTGGGAGCAAACAGAACTGAGTAAAGAAAGCAAGGTTCTCCCATCCTCCACACTCAGGGACAGGAAAGTTGGCATCTTGAGGTCTACCTTTCTTAAATACGTATATATATATTTTTGGAACGTGGTGGATGTGAGGAGGTTGAAGGAGGAAGGGCTGGGGGCTCCGCCTAGGAAGAAGAGGGTCTGCCTAGGCCTCACCGAGGTCCCGGGCACCTCTGAAGGGTCTCACCCACCCACCAGGTGCCTGGAGCTGGAGCTGCGGATGGACCATAATTGGAGGTCTTGTAATCATTTTAGCTCTTCGGGAACATAGTTCCCTTCATGCATGGAAGTCGGCTCTTGGACATCGGACTTGCAAACATCTCAGGAATGCATCATCTACAAAAGCGAGTGGCTGCCTGGCCCAGTTTCATATGCTTTCTTTCTTCATCGAACACCGTACGTGACAGGTGCCAGAACCTTCCATCCAGCTACCTCTTCCATGACTTGCATATGATTACCATCAAAGGAGATACAGACACAGACTCAACTTGCTTCAGTGACTTGGCAACAAGGTTCACCCACGAGAGCCAGCGTGCGGCAGATACGGCTGAACCCGATGTCCCAGCCGGGGCGGTGCGTGGCCTGGGACCCGTCCCACGGGCGCACACAGCCACCGGCCTCCCTGCAGGGTGGGAGGGAAGCACTCACCCCCTGCGGGGACTCGGCCTTCGGCCTGCGGAGCTGTTGGCGCAGTTTGCAGACCTGGTCTGTCAGCTCAAATACTTTCCTGCGGAAGGCGTCCTTCTCCGTCAGCTTCTGAGAAATCTCCATCTGGGCTGCGACCGGGCAGAGTAGGCCTGGGAGCCAGACAGGAAAGGAGGGAGGATGGCACGGGGGAGCGTGTCGGTAGGGGACGGCCGGGGGAGAGAGACGGGAATCTGGAACCAACTGCCATCGGGTGGTGCAGGGAGCCGCGTGACCCCAGCCAGCCCGGGGTTAAACCCCGAAGTCTTCTCGAGGAGCCTCGGCCAGGCAACACATTCTGCCACCACTCAGCCGGGGGCCCGGGGCCCTTCCCCGCCAAGATACCTGGTCGCGCTCCTTCTGTAGCTGCAGCAGTTGGCTCTGCAGGGCGTTCACCTTCTCCTTGTAGAGGTCACAGTCTACCTTCGTCCTCTGGAACTGGAGCAGGGTCTGCTCCTTCTCTTCCCAGTACTGGCCGGGGACAAACATAGCCCATGCAGGCCAGCGGTGCTGGGGGTTGGCGGAGGATGGGGCGGGCCAGGGGGGGCCTCGGGGACAGAGGGGGCGGTTCAGAAGGTGAAATCGGTGACCTCCTGCTCGTTTCTTAAGTGCTAAATTTCAAGGTGTGTCTACGGAGTTGCTATGCTGATTATATTTGCTTTCAGTTATCAGAACACACGTGGATGTTGCAGGTATAACTACGTTTTGTTCACTCCATGTCCCAAAAGACGTAAATAATCTCCCTCCACGCTGCCTCATTCTCTCCCACTGTCCCCTTCCTCCCAATCCTCCCCTTGCCTGTCGTAGCAACTAAATAAACCTCACCCCCCCACACACTGGAAAGCACCCTGAGTTTTGTTGCTCGTGTGTCTGATCCTTTTCTGACCACCCACAAACCAGACGGGACCGCTAGCCGTGGGCCATGAGTCCGTGCTCCATCAAGCTTCCACGAGGGATGAGCGTTTGCGAGAGCCTGTCTTCCCTGCCCGTGCTGCCCTGCTGGGGTCACCTGCTTGCGCTGCCTCTCGGCGGCCACAGCCTGCTCCCTCAGAGAGTGGATGCGGTCCACCAGCCCCTGCTTGCTCTCCAGGGCCTCGTCCAGGTTCTGCTCCAGGATGTCATTCTCCGCCTGGGGCAAAGAGAGGTCAGCCCCGGGACCCCGACCTCCTGAAAGGCCTGCCCCTGGGAAGCTCCCCGTCGTTCTGCCCCGAGAACAGGCAGCAGGAAATTTCGGGGCTGGGCGTGTGGATGGATTCAACCTTATCCCTGCACACTAGGCAGGAGAAGAGGCAGGGTCAACAATCAAAATGGGAAACGTGCATTTCCCTTCTATTTCTCTGGGCTCAAGGATAGAAAGTAAAGGAAACTGAATGTCTCTCGGGGTGGCCATCCCCCCTTGTGGGCCAGGTCAGGCCGCTCTGTCCACAAATCCACCAGCACAGTCTCTGACGGAGGATACACCATTCCCTCTCTGGCCCACTGCTCAGGAAGGGGCTTCGGAATGGTGGCACCATCCAGGCGGGAGACCGGCCGTGGCGGCCCGCCCTGCACCCAGGGAATGTCTACTCATTGGGAGGAACAGCTCTATAAATAGACATTTTATTGATTGAAAGGAATCGATGAGGAGGGGCAGAAGTTCGCATAATTCCAGACGTTGGCATCACCCGTTTTGCGGCTTCCTTCCAGAGCGCTCCTGGGCAGGACGGCAGAATATTCTGCAGGCAAAAAAGTACCCCCCCCAACCTTGAATCCCGTCATTTATAATCAGCCTAATTCCCTCTAAACCAGCACCACAGCAGCTGCTGAGCTGAGGGGGGCCTTGCTCGGCACATCCAGTAGCTGTCCATCCTGCCACGCGTGGGGGCCAGCGAGGAGCAGGAAGGGAAACGTAAGGTGCCCCTGGATGGGCTCCCGGTCCTCAGCCACCCCTCTGAGGACCACCTGTGAGAACCCCCCCAGCCTGCGGGAGCCCCGGGCAGCTGCTGGGGACGGGAGCCAGACCCACCAGGCTGAATGAAGGTCAGTGACCGGAGTTTCTCAATCTCCTCCTTCAGGTGGCTCAGCTCCTTGTCCCCGGGCTCCAGGCCGCCGGCAATCTGCAGGGACCGCTCTCGCAATTCCTGCTCACGGGAGGAAGACATCTTCTGGTGCTGCAACTCTTGCTTCATCAGGTACAGCTGCCAGGAGGAGGCCAAGAGGAAGGGCCGAGTCAGGGCTGGTTCTCCACTAGCCCAGGGGCCCCTGCTTCCCTCACCTTTCTCCTCCGGGAGGATGCTTTTCATCCTTAGAGGGGCCCCTCCCCCGAGATTTCAAAATCCATTAAAGAGTTTTACCTAGTAAATAGTTCCAGTTCCTGGGGAGGAGAAAGGCATTTCTAGCTTTATTTTTTAGATGAGGCGAGCCATTAAATCACTGGGGTGGGGCCCAGGGAACAGAGGAAGGAGCCCGGGAAATCAGTTCTCAGACCCTCTCTAGAAACTCTGGGACCCCAGCAGCTGGTGGGTGGTGAGTGGCCAGTGAGCGAGTCCTTCAGCATGCGCCCTGGCTTCCCTGCCTTTCCATATTCTGCTAGATACATTGCATAAAGGGAATTGGGATTCATGAAAATCAGTAAGTGAGAAGAAAGGGGAAATCAAGTCAGATGGGGAGCAGAGATGCCTGGTCTACGCGGATGCACTTGCAATCCGCATGCAGATATGTGCCCCCCCCCCTCCCCGCCCAGCGGGTTGCGTGTCCAGGGCTGTGGTCCTCTGGAAGCTACCTGGCCAGGTCCTGCTGGCCTCCACCCTGCAGGATAGTGCCCCAAGAGAAACTCAGACCTGGGGAAGCACCCCAGGCGGGTGTGGCGCCCCCGGGTGGGGGGAGGGACATTCCCCAAGAGGCAACCCAGGAAGTCTGGATGTCAGGGTGGAGTCAGCACTCACTCTGGGGTCAAGAGGAGAAGGAAGAACCTTCCCACTTGGACTTTTTCCCTCCCGACATCTCCATAGCAAATTTTCCATAAGCAATTACACAGTTCCTGCTACGGGTCACCTGGGTTGGACATGTTATACTCCATATATTCAAAAAGTAAAATTAAATCATTAAGACCTGAACGGGGGGTGGGGGGACCTAAAACTGAAAATAAACCTAAGCAAATGAACCTAATTATATTTCAAACACTGTAGCCACAGCGATGGGAGGGAGAGGGACTGAGAGCCGGGCAGCCACAGGAGCCCGTGACCTGCAAGCCCTCAGCTCTGCTCAGCGGCTTTGTTCACTGGGCTGGTGTGGGCACAGCTATTGTGAAAGTATTTGCTATGCCCTATAGGATTGAGCAAGTGAGCGCTGGTGTGGGTGGGAGGATTCTCACCGCAGAAGAAGGGGCACCAGAGGATCGAATGGGGGAGGTAAGGACACGCCCTGAGGATTGACCGGAATTAGAGGTGTGGGTGTGACCTCACAGTTTCTAAAATACAAGTATGTCTGTGGACATGCATTCTTGCATGCATAATGCGAATGCATATCTGTACGTGTCTGTGTACGTATATATTTACGTGCACGTTTCCTAGGTCTGTCTGTTGAAAGGGCCAAGGAGCAAAGAGATCCTGGGAGCAGTGAGCACCCCTAGAGCCCCGATCTTGGTCTCTGCAAGAATCCAGGGCCCTTCAGGGAAATGGCTGAGCCCAGAGCTGGGGCAGGGTGGGGACGAGACGATCCCAGGAACTCTTGCAATACCAGCAAGGGAGTCTGTGCTCAGAAAATGAGAGGTCATGCCACAGGACGCTGAGGAGATTCAAGGGGCTCCCCCTGGCCAAATCTGGGACAATCTGTGCAAACCCATTCAGGACAGTAATATGTTACATGCCATTGGAAATGGGAACCCACGTCCCTGAGCCAACAACAGATGCACGAGCTGGGGGGATTAAAGGCTCCCCCTCATGGGCAGGATGTTGAGGGCCAACAGGTGGACCAGAGCAGTCACTGGAGATGGGTGCTCCTCATCTAGCAGCCACCAGAGTAAAGATGAGTCCAGGCAAAAATCCCCAGTGAGGCTGTCTAGGGGGGGAATGTCCACGAGCCACAGGGTGTTTGCTGGTTCCATAGCTGCCCACCCCCCAGACTGCTTCTCAGGAACAGAGAATGAAAGCAGAGGAAGCAGGCAGCAGCTGAGCCAGGTGAGCGATACGAACATCCGCTGCAAGGGGCGCTGGGCCTGGCGCCATGGTGGGGCCACTGGAACCAGGCCCAGGGTCCCTGTCTGTGCAGGGTCCTGCCAAAAGGGCATAACCCCCCATCTCCTTACGAGGAGACGTGAGACAAACCCAAAATGGGGAGTGGTCTATTACAGAAAAGAGGGGGGCCTTGTATTCTTAAAAAATATCCATGCTGTGGGGCACCTGGGTGGCTCAGTCGGTTAAGCTTCCGACTCTTGATTTCAGCTCAGGTCATGATCTCAGGGTTGTGAGATTGAGCCCCACATCAGGCTTCATGACTGGCATAGAGCCTGCTTGAGATTCTCTCTCTCCCTCAACCCTTCCCCATCCTCTCTCTGCCTCTCAAAAAAAAAAAAAGAAAGAAAGAAAGAAAAGAAAACCCACGTATAACTTTTGAACCTCCCTCCCGAGACTTAACTCCTAAGAGCCTTCTGTTAGTTGGAAGCCTCACTGATCCCATGAATAGCCAATTAACACATTCTCTGTGTTATATGTATTATACACCGTATTCTTACCATAAAGCGAGCTAGGGCAAAGAGAAGGTCCTTAAGAAAATCATAAGGAAGGGGCACCTGGGTGGCTCAGTCGTTAAGCGTCTGCCTTTGGCTCAGGTCATGATCCCAGAGTCTTGGGATCGAGCCCCGCATCGGGCTCCCTGCTCGGCGGGAGGCCTGCTTCTCTCTCTCCCACTCCCCCTGCTTGTGTTCCCTCTCTCACTGTGTCTCACTGTCAAATAAATAAATAAAATCTTTAAAAAAAGAAAGAAAATCATAAGGAAGAGAAATTACAGTTACAGTGCTGCATTTATGGAAAAAATATCTGGGTTTAAGTGGGTTCGTGCAGTTCAAGGGTTGACGATAGATATTTTTATTTGTATTTTTTTATAAATTTGAAATGATTTCTAAATATAGTTAAGATGTAAAAACTAAAAACAAACACACCTAGCCACAGTTAAAGGCAACCAACAGATGCCAAGATGATAAGGAATGTCCTCAGTATTTAAAGAACTGCTACAAATCAATCAGAAGATAATGGCTCCCAGCAGAAAAATGAGTAAAGGTGTTTTGGGGGTCTGACGGCCTCACTGATGACACTCTGGCCTATTGCACAGACCCAGGCCCCGCTGAGAACGATACAGGAGGGGCGGGCAGAGGCCCACGGGCCCCGGGTTACCAACAGCGCTGGAGCGAGGTGGATCCCAGGTGTGTCCACGGCGGCGGGGCCCAGGGCGGGCCTCCCCACCCACTGAGGGCACCTCCCGGGCCAGCCAGTCCCCAGGGTATTCCAGGCAGGGCAGCTCATGGCTGCACAGGCCAGCACCGGAGGGGCCCCGGGCGGGGGGCTGGGGGGCCATCCCGCGTACCTCCTCCTGCAGGCTGCGGCAGCGCGTGGTGGCCAGCTCCCTCTCCTGCAGCGCGTTGCTGTAGCGTAGGGACAGATTGAGCATCTCGTCCTTGAGCTTCAGCACCTCGTGGAAGTGGGCACTGACCTCGCGCTTCATGCGGTCGTGGTTGGCCTCCATCTGGCCCAGGCTCTGGGCGCGGGCCTCAGCCTGGCTCAGGCGCTCCGGCAGCTTCTGACAGCGCCGTAGCAAGGCCTCCTTCTGCCCCTTCTCTTGGCTCAGCTCCTCCTGCAGGCTGCTGATGGCCCCGGCCAGGCACTCTGTCAGCTTGGACGTCTCCATGAGCCCTGCGGAGGAGGGGCGGGTGGGCCACCTCGCCCTCCCTCCTTGTCCCCCAGGGGCTTTGCTTCCTCTGCCCAGAGTCTTAAGCAGGAGCCCCCACCCTAATCTGTGGGTCTCCTTAAAAACTTCCGGGCTCAACCGGACTCAATATTTGGTTATATAAATAGCATGACTGGTGATTTTGGAACGAGGATTATCCCCCGTAGCTTCCCCGTGGGAGCCTGCTGTGCAGACCCAGCTCCCCCTCATTAGCTAAGGTGTGTTCGATGCCAACTCACCTCCATGTCATCCTAAGAGTAACATAACAAGGAACATGAATCCATATAGCAGCACTCTAGCTAACGTAACCATGGACTGTGACGCCAAACAGGCAGAAAAGTTTTCTCATCCATTTTGAGTGATGTTAGTCCTGCCCTTTGTACCCCAAAATCTTTCAACAGCTCCTCCAGGGAAGCCTAAAATCACTCAATTAATGAAAATGGCCTTATTTCCCATCAGGTAGGCTAGATCTTTCGTTCTCTGGCTGAGTGAAGGTGCAGAAGGCTGCCCGCTCCTCTCTTCCTCCCTCCCGGCAGGGGCCTCTCCCAGCAGAAGCCGCCCCAGGACCCGGTTGCCCCTTCCATGTAAGCCAAGGCTAGGGCCACCTCAGGAGCATTTCTAGGGAAAGGACATACATGCCCTCTCCCTACACCTCTCAAATGTAGATTCTGTGCCCCAAGAGGAGTCTCCTGTTGGTACTGCATAGTTAGGGACAGATCTTTTCTTTCTTTTTTTTTTTTTAAGATTTTATTTATTTGAGAGAGAGGGCAGGCGGGAGAGGGAGAAGCAGACTCCCCGCTGAGCAGGGAGCCCGAAGCGGGACTCGATCCCAGGACCCTGAGATCATGACCCGAGCTGAGGGCAGATGCCTAACCCACTGAGCCACCCAGGTACCCCAAGATCTTTTCTTTTAGAACCAGAGGCCACGGGTTCCTTCTTCTATACCTGCACATGATTAGTGGGGGTCTCCTCACCCCCAGAGTGCTGAGGGGGTTCAGGAGAAGCATCTGGAAGAGCATGCAGGCACTAGGACCCAGACGCTCCAAAGAAGGCACGCCCACCCCCACCCCCCAAGATCCAGCCCTCACCACTGAAGTTGCTGAAGTCCATCTTGGGCTGCAGCCCCGTGACCAGGGTGTAGATGTCAGGGTTATGGAACTTCAGGCTCTCCAGGAAGGCAATGGCCCCATTCTTCCCTGGAGCCTTCAGCAAATCCAGCAAGTGCCCTTGGGGGAGAGAACGGTGTCAGCTCACAAGGCTCTGGGTGGGCTTGCCTTGGGAAGCACGGTGGGGAGGTGGAGGAAATCCTTGCACATCTAGGGATCAGGAGGTGAAAGCAGTTTTCCAGAATCCCTGGGCGCAGGTGCCCTCACTGCCCTTGTGAGTCCTTTAATTGACGTGTCTGCAGCTGGTCTCCCGAAGGGCCAGGCTGACCTTCCTTGAGCGACTACTCTAACCCAAGCGCTAAGAGCTGGCCATACAAGACTCAGGAAGATGACCTTTGCTCGCAAGACCTCCCAGGTGTGTTGGTGGACAAGTGCAGACACTGTGTACAAAGCTTGTGGGATGAAAGAAGCAAAGGGCAACGCCCCAGGGCCCGAGTCCCAGGGAGCCCGCCATCCTGATCCCATGGCTCTCAGCCTGGCTTAGTGGCTTGGATTCCTTTCTCCTATATCTGAGGTTCATAAGGAACAGGTGGAAATAGAATCATGTTAATAGCGACCACTTACTGCCTGCTTCCTCTGGCCCGGGCTTGGAGATGAGTATCTTACAAACTGTCTCATCCGATCTCCTAATAATCTGACAGCGTGAAGCTATTAACTTCCCTGGTTTTCAGTGACTAAACATAGCTAGTCAGACTGTCAGATCGGCTCCAAAGACATCTGGAGTGGCCCCCCAAGGGTACCTCCACCTGGAACCTGTCAGCGGCAGCTTATCCGGAACAAGGGTCTCTGCAGATGGAATTACGGTAAGGATCTCAAGATGAGATCATCCTGGGTTATCCAGGGGGGCCCTGAACCCACTGAATCCAATGACAAGTGCACTCGTAAGAGACAGAAGAGGAGACACAGAGAAGACCACTCGAGGACAGAGGCGGACCCTGGAGGGGTGTGGCCACAAGCCGAGGACCGCCTGGGGCCACCAGGAAGACACAGGGAAGGGTGTGTCCCTACAGCCTTCCAGGGAGTGCAGCCCTGCCCACACCTGGATCCCAAACTATGGGCGAATTGGTTCTTGAGTAAAAATTCTTACCCTTATATGTACAAAGCGCAGCTGTGCATAAACAGACGTTCAGTCCACCTGTGATATTACTATCCTGCAGGAGCACAGGGAGGGAGGAAATGTCTAACAGGGCTCTTAAGGGATGAGGACGGCAGAAGGTGGAGGGACACTGCCTGGAATAAGTGGGAAGGTTTGGACGGCCCATCCAGCCCCCCAGCAACCAGAGGAGGCGCCCGCAGGCCACGGTGAGGGGGTGGGGGGAACAGGTGGGAAGCAGGGCTCGGGAGAGGGGTGTTTGCACAGAAAGCACACTGCTTTTATTTGGCGTGGCCCCAGGACACTTGTCCTGAGACACTCAGGACATGTGCTAGGGAATGACACTTTGCAAAAGCGTACTAGAAAACAATTCCAAACGAAAACCAAGGACTCCAAGTAAGTAATAAAGGCCACTACCTTTTGGCCGGCAGGGGGTGCGGATTGAAGACGGGCAGGTCTCTGAAGGGGCCCCACTGCAGCGGGCCTGGGCAGACTCTGGCTGGGGTCACAAGCGCTCGGTCTGTCTAGGTGCAGATCATGGAGCAGCTCACCCTCAAAGTACCTGAACAGCAGCTCGGGGGCAGGGGGTGTTGACGCTGACCAACGTAAAATCCAAGATCTTCTGTTGGGAGCACCTTGGTGGGCTGAGAAAGCTCAGCAGAGGTGGGGGGACCATCCTGGGGGCGGAAAAAAGTAGGGACCCCAGTCTGTACTCCTCGCTGCGTGGTGAGCCCTGGGTCCATTTCATTTCAGATCTGGCCCCGGACTCCGCAGGACTCCCATGGAAGGTCTGATGGCACCTGACTTTTCATAGACTCCTGCTCCCATCAGAGTGAACACAGAGAATCAGGCCAGCTCAAGCTACATGCTCCCTCCCCAGGGCAGCTGAAGACAGAGGTCTCCCGGGGACCGTCTAAACCCCAACTAACTGTTCCGGCTCCTGGGACCCCTGGGCCACACTGGGGTCAGGTATAAGTGAGTGTAGCTGAGTAGCAGCCACCTCAGACCATTCTTCCTGCACTGAAGCAGCTTCTAATCAAACCCCAAATGGCCATAAAACACGTAGGAGTTTCTTTGCAACTCAGTTCCGATTTAAATCGAGGTTAGTCCTCACAGTAAAGAAAATTTACCCCAGAGATCTGCCAGCATATTTTAAACTCTAAAAGTCTCCTCTAACCTTGCAGCAAGTCCAGAGAGAACCCAAGGTCATAGGAACCTTGAGCATCTGAGATGGGGGTCCTCCTGCTGGACCTTCCCGTGCCTCCTCATAGCTAAGGGCTCAGTCTTCCCTTGCCTGTGACGGAGGGAAGGAGAAGCACATACATGCATGAGCACACGCACAAACACGCACACATACACGCACAGGACTCCAGAATGGGAGGGGATGCATAAGGGAGAGCTTAGAAAAATCGGTATAAACCTATAAACACGTCGGGTGAGGCAGACGGTCACCAAACGAAGAGAGAGGTGCTTTCTTGCACCCCTCAGCTAAGAGCCCACACCAGCGCGCCATTGGAAATGTCTGGCTGTGTCCTGACCACCAGTAGAGTGGTGAAACCCTCCTTCCCCTTCACTCATCTCTACAGCGTAGAGATAAGAGCACAAATCAGAGCATTCTTTCATCCATCGCGGCCCGTGCTGCCAAGGGGGCACTCGGCAGCCAGAGGACGTTGAAGTCATTTAGCCAAGCCAAATGGGACGAGCTGCTTCCTCCTCTGGTCTGCAAAGCAGTCACCTGCACTCCTTATGAGGCAGGAGCCCCTCATTCCCCCGAGGACAGCTCTCTGACCGGCCTCCCTCCCTCCCCTGCTGTGCTGACCTGCTCTCCCTGGGACGGACTCCATGCGCTGGCCTTCCTTGTCGCGGAGAAGTGATGGCTGACCTGAGACTCGGCTGAGCAGCAGATGAGCAGGTCTGACAGGTCCGTCCTTCCGTGCCTTACATTGGGTCTCCACGTATCCCTCAGGGGCCAATCCGTTCTCACAGCGGGGAGGACACGTGCAAAAAGTTTGTTTTGCTTTTGTATGAACCCTAGGAAGCCGCAGGTGGCGGTGATCCAGAGGATGATGGAGAATCTTGGGGTGCAGGGAACCTTCTCTCCTCTGGGAGTGTAAACCCCTCAGAAAAATCCTAGGAAGGTCAGGATAAATCTGGAGCTCCTCTTCGGTTCTCAGGATCCGTTGTGGGAAGCATCTAAGGAATTCCAACGGATCTGCCCAAAGTCAACATTTGATGACCGCTATTTGGGGTGAGACAAAAGTCTTGGCTGTTCTATGTCAGGGTAGATCGAGAATCTGGTCACTTCTCACCACTTGCACCACTGTGCCCTGACATCTGCAACGACCTCCCAGCTGCCTGCTGCCATGCCCCCCTTGCCAATTCTTCTGCCTGCAGAGCGTTCGAGGATGAGCCACGGCACGTCGTTGCCTTCTGTCTACAAGTCCTTGCGTCCTCACCGTGACCCACAGGGCCCTGCTTATCTCGTATTTGCTGCTCTCATATCCATTTACCTGCTCCATACACAAGTGCTACTTGAAAGTCTTTGAAAGCTCCAGGCACCCTCCAGCCCCAGGGCCTTTACACTTGTGGTTCCTTCTGCCTAAAATGCTCTTTTCTTTCCCTCCTCCTTCGGGACTCCATTCAAGAGCCATCTTCCCATTCTACTTAAAATCATGGACTCCCCACCCTCGTCCTCCCTCCCCTTTACCCTGCTTCATTTGTGTCTGTCGGAATCATTGCTTCTTAATACACGATATGTTCCAGTTACTTGTTGGTTTCTTGCCTGCCTCCCCACTATGAGCCCGTAGCCTCCAGAGGAAAAGTATTCTTGTCTCTCCTGTTCTCTGCTGCATCCCCACCCCCCGAACAGTGATGCTCCATACACATGGGTTGGGTGAATGCATAAACATTGGTCGGGTGCCTGGTTCCCACTGAGGCAAAGACTAGTCAAGAAAGAAGAGAAATTCATGGCTCCCTGGGCTGAGCAGGAAGGACCTTAAGGATTATCATCCCAGCAGACAAGGTCAGTTCCCAAGGTCACACAGCTAGTTGATGGCAGAACAGCAACCAGAACCCAAACCTCCTCCTGGTGAGAAGGACGAGGCTGTGGCTGCCTGGGAGGAGCAGGTGAGAGCACAGATCGGAGGTCAGACTCGGACGCGGGCTCTCAGCCCAGAGTCGTGGAGCTGCCGCCCTCCAGCTGTCCTCCGAGGCAGGATATTTAAACTCCTGAGGCTTGGCTTTCTTTCCTCTCTGGTTAATAGTGGCACACCTGTATCAGGGTGGGAAAGCACTTCTCACCGTGCCTGGTGCATGGAAAGTTCTAGATAGTTATAAAAAACTCAAGGAAATGCCATCATCCTAAGTCAAAGAGGAGGCCAATGGCGGGTGCTGAAGGTGGCTCTGCAGTAAGGAACAGAAATACCAAGAGCTGTAGGGACAGAGTTGAGGAAGCCCCCAGTTCCCAAAGGGCCATGAGCACAGGAGGGCGAAAACCATTTCTTAGTCACCACGGCATCGTCAGGTGGACCCCGACTGATGATTTTCCCACACTTCCAAGGTCAAGAAAGCGGTATTTCTGGTGACCTTGGCTTGGTTGAAAGAGTGTCTTCTGGAGGAACTCGCAAGGGGTGGGGTGGGGGGCCCCTGTGGCATGGGGACAGCACCACCTAGTGACCACATCCCATAGCAGCGGTCAGTAGTCACTGTGAGCTGCCCGGGGCCAGCCACAGAGCCCCTGTGGGTGACACTTTATCCATAAAATGTAGGGAGCTTGAGTGGGGGGCTTCTGGGCTTGCCTTGCAATCAGGATGCTGGCAGCAGGTGGAGATGCCGTGCCAGGCACGTGAAGGTCCAGAGAACTGGAGTGCAGGTGGAGGACAGGGGCGACTGGCCCCACTGCCCTGCAGGGCCAGGTTCCGGGTGGAGGCTGACCTACCATAAATGGGAACTATGCTTCTTCGCTCTTCTGACGAATGCTGGGGAGAATTCCAGAATCTCTAGGCGGGTTCTCAACCCCATGCTGGAGAAGACTGAGTGCGTGTCCCCGGGGCGGGGCTGGGAGGGGCTGGGAGGCTGGCCTCTGGTGTACAGACCGGGCAGCGTGGACCCCACACCCACCTCTGGCCCGCGCCAACGCCGAGAGTGGGTTGAGGAGGGAAGGAAGCAGCCATTCCCCCAGGAGCAGGTAAAACCGGTCATTCTCTGTTGGTTTTCATACTCATATAGGCAACCACCGGCCTGTCAAGCCCACTTGCCTGTCTAGGCGTCTCAGATCTAACCCAGCTAAATCAGGTGAAATTCACACAATAGGACATTGACCATTTTCTTTTATTATTTATTTATTTATTGTTTTGAGCAGGCTTCATGCCCAGCGTGGGGCCCGAACTCATAACCTTGAGATCAACAGCCGCACGCTCTACCGACCTAGCCAGCCAGGTGCCCCTAAGATTAGCCATTTTAAAGTGAACCATTCTGTGGCATTTAGCTCATTCACAGTGCTGTGCAAACGTCACCTCTAATTACAGCACATTTTTGTCCCCAAAATGAAGCCCTATATAGGCCCATTGAGCAGCTCCTCCCCCCATCTCCTGGAACCACTAATCTACTTCTTGTCTCTACGGATTTGCCTCTTCTGGATATTTCATAGAATCATACACATGTGAACTTTTGCATCTGGCTTCTTTCGCTCAGCATAGTGGCTGAATGATTCCACCCGTTGTGTGGATGGACCACGTTGTGTTTATCCACTCATCCCTCCACGGACACTGGGCTGTTCCCACCTTCTGAGTCGTGCTGCCATAAACCGGGGCACACCTGTACTCCTGGGGTCTATTGATCTATTAACTTTGCCCCCAGGCAACCCTCCACTGCTGTCCTATGGCCTCCCCATCTCTCTGCGGCCACTCAGAATGCTCACACCAGAAACCCAGGAGTCCATCTTAGTCCTCTTGAGCCTTGACAGCCCCTGCCCGCCCCATACATCACCCCAACCTCTCCCCAGTCCTCCTCTCCCCATCTCCACTGCTCCGGCTCTGGCAGCCGCCACCACCTGTCCAGCAGGGCTCTGCGGCCCCTTGGGCCAGCCTCTGGACCTCTTGCCTCAGCCAGGTCATCTTTCTTTTTTTATTTATTTATTTATTTATTTATTTATTTGAGAGAGAGAGCATGAGAGGGGGAAGGGTCAGAGGGAGAAGCAGACTCCCTGCCGAGCAGGGAGCCCGATGTGGGACTCGATCCCGGGACTCCAGGATCATGACCTGAGCCGAAGGCAGTCGCTTAACCAACTGAGCCACCCAGGCGCCCAGCCAGGTCATCTTTCTAAACCGCTTATCAGAACGCATTCCTCTCTTCCCAAAGAAAGACCACCCTGAAGTGACTCCTGTGGCCACCAGAAGGAATTTAAACTCCACTCACATCCTGTGAGACCTTTTATGATCTGGCCTTGCTCTCCTCTTCTCCAACCCCCACACTTGCCCACGTTCATGATGCCACAACCACCTTGGCTCTCTGTCTGTTGATTGCACCAATCCCCTGCCTGTCCGGGAGTCTTCACACTCATGGTCCCTTCTTCCTGGAACACTCCTCCCTGGGGTGTTGCCATGGCCACCTCTCTTAATAATGTACGGGGCACCGTCCTCCAGTCACCTGGTAAATCAGTGACCCACTAACTCTCTTCCACTTTGCTTTTTTTGGTTTTGTTTTGCATCACGCAATTCTAAAACCTGCAATTATCTAACTGGTTTACGTGATTTGTAGGGCTTGCCCTCCTACGGAACACAAGCTCTGCGAGGCAGTGCGTCTGTCCTGTCCACTGCCCCTTCCAGCACCTGGAACAGTGCCTGCACCAGAAAGATGCTTTTGTACTCCTGCCGCCCAAATGCTGGACACCGGCAGTGTGTAGTCTCGGGTCCGGCCAGTGGGTTCTGGAGCTTAGTAAGCTGTCCCCCTGACTAGGTGGGGCTAGAGAGGTCCATGCCTCTCTAGTGTTTACCCTCTAATACCTGGTGGTGGGCAGGGACCTCTGGCAGGAAGTCCATCTTCGGGGACAGCCCCTGGGATTCAGGGCATCAACCCCTGTGGTGATGATTCATGGGAGCCCAGCCCAGCAGCACTACACCCAAACCTCCTTCTGCCCCTGGACAAGACCAGCCACTTTGTCTCCACCCTGAGGCCAACACAGGTAACAGAGAAAAGAAGCAGGTGGGCTCCTGGGGTGTAGCCCACAGATCTGTTCCTGTCTTCCCCGTTGCTCTGGGATGAGCTCGGGGATCTCCCAAACAGCCAGATCCATCCTGCGTTCCTCCTGCCCTCTTGCTCCACACATCCAGGCACACCTACTATGTGCTGGACGGTGATGGGGAAAAAACAGACATGGGACCCTGCCCTCCCTGCGATTAGTCTAATCAGGTAAGGTAACCTCCCTCCCCCAAATATAAAAGTGTGGGAAGTGAGGTGCAGGAGACAGAGAAGTTTTACACCCAAACAGAAATGGGTGGGTCCCCTGTGGTGACCAATCCTGGGATGAGGGGCCCAGGGGTGCCCAGGGGTGATAAGCCCTCTAAATCCATGTTTTAGGGGACTCAGAGTGGGGCCATTTCTAGTCTGCACCTTCTAGCTGGAATTGTAATTTAGGTTTCTGACGGAATGGAAACATTAATCTGGATGTTCAAGCAGTGGACTGGTTACTGACCCCCAAGCTAGGTTGTCAATTCCTGTGTTGTACGTAGATGCTTACGCCCAACACAACATAGCTACGTGGGGCAAATATTTTCACAAATAGAGCAAGTAACTAAAGCATGTTCTCAATACACAACTGACTAGATCATACTTCCTACCGGTGATAAGGCAAAACCAGCTTCAGATCTACTGACCCTGCGGTGTGCGTTGCATAGGCTGTGAAAACTGGTGCAGTACTGGAGCAGGGAAACCTCCCCAGAGAGGGAGGGACTCTCTCCCAGCTGCAGTCGCCAGGGGCCGTCTGTCCTACATAATAAAAACACGGCTCTGCTGCGATCTATCGAACCCGCTTCCAGCTCCGAGCTCCCTAGAGTGGATTTACCCTCTTTATCCTCCCAGAGGCCTCGTGGTCACCAAGGGGAACCTGCCTATTATATTCGGGTGCAGCCCCTGCCGTGTCCTGCACCTCACTTCACAAACTGTATTTTGGGGGAGGGTGTCATCCTATCGGATCAGATTAACCTCAAGGACAAAGACCAAGTCGGCCTTGTTCCCCATTGTTCCCGGTGAGCACTGTTCAGGAGAGACTGCACCGACAACCACCCCCCTATCCCCAAAGCTCGTGTCCTTTTCACGGACTCTGGCCTACAAACTCAAAAAGTTATTGGCCCCAAACAAAAGGAAGAGGCTTTTAAGATGTGTGTTCAAACACGGCTAAAGAACATTGCCAGGAAAATGGCGTAAAAGTGTGAAGGCCAAAGACAAGCCTCGGTGGATGGTGAGTAAGATGAAAAATCTCTGAACAAGTGCAGAGAGGCAATCACCGTGTTCACACTTAGTAGGAATGCAAGGATTTTTTTCCTCTCCTCATTGATACCACAACTTGTAAAGTCAGTAATCTTTACTCTTTCCCTCACTCTCGGCAAGGCTAAGTACCTAGAGCAGCGCTGTCCCATAGGAATATCATATACAGTGTAATTAAAACATTCTAGTAGCCGTATTTTAAAAACGGGTGCAATTAATTGAAATCACATATTTCGTGTGACTCAGTATATCTAAAATACGGTCATTTCAACAGACAGTCAATGTAAAGTTATTCACGAGATATTTTACATTCTTTTCTTAGTTTTGAAATCCGTGTGCATTTTACAACACAGCCCGAGAGCACAGCTTGCAAAACATGTGTACAACCTCAGAGAGGGCCCCAGATAATCCTTTGTGGAGTAAGAGGTCATAACGACTTACATTTTATTTTAAAGTCTAAGAAAGCAAGCCAGCTTTAGAAACATTTAGTATTTGACGAATACCAGCATTCTTACTAGGCATGTTTATCGGGTCAACCGTCTTGTAGCATTTGGACATATTCCGGCCCTAGGGCGAGAGCTTCAGCAGAAGCCAGCCCCCATCGACTTGTTCGCTGTCAACACTGCAACCCACTCACTGCACGCTGCATGTGGCTGGTTTAGTGGATGAAACATTTATGCACTTTTAACTAAGTTAACCTTCACAACAGGGGAGCGTTCAACACCCCTGCAAAGATGTGCTGGATTCAAGACGTGCCCGGTCACGCGAGCCAAGCAAACAGTGAACAAGCGAGTGTAACCCTCCCGAAGTTAAAAGCGCGACTCGATCTCCAACACGGAACGAAGCCAGGTCAGGAGGTGGCGCGGGGCCAGGGGCGAGCAGGGAAGCCCGCCATCAGGGGCGCTTGGGGAGGTTTAGGGTCCCGTGCCCAGGGAAAAGCCAAGCCCCCCGGGCCCCCTTCCTGGGCAGGCGTGTCTGCGCCCCCCGCCCACAGGGGGCCCGGGAGCCGCAGGTGCAGCGCAGCCCGGGGGGGGGCGTGCCCGGGGCGCTCCCCTCACACACTCGGCCGCGCAGGGCCTCTCTTCCCTAGGGTCTTCACGCCCGGCCCACTCATCAGAGCTGGGGCAAGGCTTTCCAAAAGGAGACCGTCTGCGTGAGGTTTTCCACCGGGCGCCAGCGCTGCCTTTCCCGCGGCGAGCGGGCGCCCTCCGCCCGAGCCGGGGACCGTGGCGGAAGGAGGGTGCGGACGGGGCTCCTCGCCCGGTGGCGGCCGTCAGCCGGGAGCGCCGGGAGCGCCAGCCCCGCGGCAAAGACGCAAGCCGCCACGACCGGGCGACCCACTCAAATCCCGTCCCCGCGCGCCCCCGCCGTATTTATAGGGGCTGGGCGGTGCCCCGCCCCCGGCGAGATCCTGCGGGAGCTTAAATCGCGCGAGAGCGGCAGCGGCACCGCCCCTCTCCCTCGATCCAGCCGGGTCTCCCTTTTCACGTGGAGAGGCGCCCGCGGCCCCCGACGCACGCCCGTACGCACGCCCGAACGCACGCCCGTACGCACGCGCGCGCTGGCGTCAGTTCCTGGCGCCGGCCGCGCGGGGCCCTGCTTCCGCTTTCCGCTGCGGCGCGCGCTCCGCTCTCCGCGGACTCGGGATCATGGCGGCCGCGGCCACGATGGCGACCTCGGGCTCGGCGCGGAAGCGGCTGCTCAAAGAGGAAGACATGACCAAAGTGGAATTCGAGACCAGCGAGGAGGTGGACGTGACGCCCACGTTCGACACCATGGGCCTGCGGGAGGACCTGCTGCGCGGCATCTACGCCTACGGTCGGGGGGCCGGGGCGCGGGCGGGGAGGGCGGCGGCGGGGCCGGTGATGGGCTCGGCGCGTCGTCCTGGGGGCGCAGCACCTCGCTGGGCGCGGCGAGGGCTGTGAAGTCTTCGGGCGCCGGGGGTCACTCCTGCAGCGGATGGCAGGCTTGTGTCTAGCAGGTGCTGGGGGCCCGCGCGGTCTGGGCCCCGAGGACTTAGCGTGAACCCCGCAGGCTCGTGCCCTCAGGGAGCTTGAGTGACTTCGGGGAGAAGCGCCGCCTGGAGCCGAGCTTGCTTCAGGCAGTGCTGATGGCTGCGAAGGCGCAGGGTGAGGGGAGTATGGGCTGCTCGGTAAGGGGGCTCCCAGGGGGGCTGGTGTTTGAGCTGAGGTCTGGGTTAAGGAGCCCGTTGTGAGAGGACCGCGCAGAGGGAGCAGCGGGTGCCAGGACCCTGCCGCACTGAGCCGGACGCCTTCGGGGAACAGAAAGGAGCCCTCCGTGGTGGGAGCCCAGGGGCGAGTTTGGAGCGGCAGGCAGGGCCCGATCTTGCAGAGCGTCCTCTGAGGTGACGAAGAGCTCGAACTTTGTTCCTAAGTGCAGTGCGAAGCCACTGGAGGGTTTTAAGTAGGGGAATGACACGGTCAGATCGGCCCTTTCGGAGGTTATTCTGGGAGTGTGGATTTGAAGAGAGGGAGGCAGGGGAGGAAGGCGGGACGTGAGTCCAGGAGAGAGTTGATGGTGTTGAGGTGGAGACGGGTTGAATGTGAGCCGCAGGGGAAAGAGGATTCCTGGATGTTGTGAGCACCGGGTGGGTGGTGCTGCTGCCATTTGCGTAGGTGGGGAGCACTTGAGGGAGGCAGGTGAGTCTGAGGGGCCTGGGAGCCGTCTGGTTGGAGATGTCGGGAGCCTGGGAATAGGTGGGGTTGCGGATGCAGATGGGAGCGATCAGCATCTTGGCCTAACGCGTTTTACCCAACAGTCCTTGATGTTACCACAGTTTAGAGAGAGCAAGGGCATGGGAGTTGAGAAGTGCCATTGCTGCCGAGCTGGGCGGCAGTCGGCTGACAGTCCTGCCTGCCTCTTGGCATCCAGGACATCCCTGCCCCAAACAGTTTTTAGTTCTCCATCCGTGTGCCTGGTCATCACGAGGGTTTTAAGTCATCTGTTACAGTTTTAATGTTAGACGGGGAATCCGCACTACGTTTTAAAAGACTACCCAGAAGAAACTAAAATACATCTTTTGTACATAAACTTCTGTTTACCTGGAAGATAACATTTACTCCTTCAGAGTAGCCTCATTCTTTGGTAATGGCTGTGTTGGAGGGGGTGGGGTTCATGAGGCTGCATCACACGTGGAAGGAGCACAGCGTGGACCCCCCACAGAACCACCAGAGCCGTGGAGTCAGCGCCGATGTAGCGGCATGAACGGCGTCCAGACTGATCCGGCGAGGAAAGGGGTGGCTACAGTGCTCCTGGATTCATTTTCCACTCTCGTAGTTTAAAAAGTAGTGGAAACAGTAAAAAGCGATGCAGGGTGTTGTAACATCAGCACAGAAGGAGTCGGGGTAAAAGGCGAGCCTCTCCCACCCATTCTGTGGAGGACCACCATTAACATGTTGGGGTTTTTTTTAGTAATCTAACTGGGGTCTCTGGATTCTACAACGATGTTTCTTTTATAGAGATTTTGTCTGTACAAATAAGATTCATGTTAGTTTAAAAATACAGTTCGGCCCAATTCATTCAACTGCTGTTTCTTGAGAGCTCCGGTGTGTTGGATTTTGGGTTCGGAGGGGTGAAGGTGGGGCCTTAAAGATACCCATCTGTGCACCAAGGAGCTTCCAGTGTCCTTGTGGTTAGAACTAACTTTCTCTGTTTCTTTTTACAGGTTTTGAGAAACCGTCGGCCATCCAGCAGCGAGCCATCAAGCAGATAATTAAAGGCAGAGACGTCATTGCTCAGTACGTCCCTGGCACCGATCGGGGTTGGGGGCTAGTTAGCTGAGTGCGCTGGGAGGGCCGCTCTTCTCCTCTTCCACAGACTTGCCGCCAACCCTTCCCTGGACTTTAGCCGCAGGGTGTCTTATTTTTTGTTTTTGTGTGCTTTACTCTAGAAAGCTGTTGTACTTTTAGCCAGCTTTATTTCTCGGTTGGCATGTGGAATGATTTATGATACTCTCTTATAGGCTTTATTCCTGATTTGCCTTAATTTTAAAGACTTGTTTACAAGAAAAATTATTTTTGGAGGACGGTTTTGGTCCCAAATTACAGAAGAGCATTACATTTTTAAAAAAGAGAATCTCTCTTTCTCTGCCACCTGTAACACCTGTCAGGGTTATAGACCCTGCAGCTCCGACTGCCCCTGATACCAGAGCTGCATCTGCTGGCCTTCCCGCCTGTGACACTGCGCGGAGTCCCACCCCTTGCCGTGAAGGTGTTGGTCCCCTTGGGGAGGTGGGCGTCTGGTCGGAAGAAGCTGCCCAGGTGCTTCTGCAGCCCGCCCCTCGGAGCGCTGCTGAGGGTCGGGGGGTGAGAGTGGGACCAGGTAGCCCGTCCTTCTTCACCCCTGTACCTGTGTTTTCTTTCTCAGATCGCAGTCTGGTACAGGCAAAACTGCCACCTTCAGCATTTCTGTCCTCCAGTGTTTGGATATCCAGGTAATCTGCCGCTCTTCAAACAAACCTTCTTTTAATCCTAGGGAGTACTTGCTTTTCTCCTGTAACTGCAGTGTTCAAAAAGGATAGTTTTTAAAAATGTCTGTTTAGTTGTACGGACTCAAATTTTTTAAGAGACTGAACTGCACACTAATATGAGAGCTAACTAATACTCTGTCATATATTCCTTGTCATTTAAATGGGGAGATATTTTAGGGGACATTCTTGTCTGCAAGCAAGAATCCTGCCCAGTGTACCCCACAATTGCTGGGTTCACACTTGAACTTATATTCGGGTCTGTTTATCTCCATTGGAAATGAGATGTGGGGCTAACACGTGGTAACGTTCAAAATAGATCTGCATCTGAATTAGTGCAGTCTGCCTTGAGAATACTGAGGATTCTCTGTTTTCTGACAAATTATTTTACCAGGTTCGCGAAACCCAGGCTTTGATCTTGGCTCCAACAAGAGAGTTAGCTGTACAGATCCAGAAGGTGAGCCGATGGGAGGTGGTGCCGTGTTCGCGAGTGCTGCTTCTAGTTCAGCTGTAAAAGGCTGACCGGTTGATTTAATCTAATCCTACTTTTCGGTTCCTTCAAATTTTGTTTTCTGATTCCTAACATTTTGTCATGAATCATCGTTACAGGAGTTGCTGGTTTATACTAAGTTATTTTTAGTGTAGCTGGTGTGATTCCAATAGCTTTTTGTAGTCTCAGAATTGTAATTTTTTCTTTTTTCTTTTTTTTTTTTTAAAGATTTTATTTATTTATTTGAAAGAGAGAGAATGAGAGAGAGAGAGAGAGCACATGAGAGGGGGGAGGGTCAGAGGGAGAGGCAGACTCCCCACCGAGCAGGGAGCCCGATGCGGGACTCGATCCCGGGACTCCAGGATCATGACCTGAGCCGAAGGCAGTCGCTCAACCAACTGAGCCACCCAGGCGCCCCAGAATTGTAATTTTTTCAACAGAAATCCATTTTAGTAAAATAATTGTAATTTTTGTACTTAACAAAGACTTGATATATATTAAGATGTTAATACTGTTTTTAGGTGGCTAGGATTATGAATTTCATGCATTTCTGGGGTATTTTTCTAATTAAAACGTATTGTTTCTGTAATAAGAAACCAATAAAATTGGGGCGCCTGGGTGGCTCAGTCGTTAAGCATCTGCCTTTGGCTCAGGTCATGATCCCAGGGTCCTGGGATCGAGCCCCGCATCGGGCTCCCTGCTCGGCGGGAAGCCTGCTTCTCCCTCTCCCACTCCCCCTGCTTGTGTTCTTTTTCTGTCTCTCTCTCTCAAATAAATAAAAATCTTGGGGAAAAAAAAAAAAAAGAAACCAGTAAAATGAACTTCATTTTGGCACAGGAAAGCCTAGAAGAGGGAGGGTCAGTCTTTTTGTAGTTTTATGGTGTAAATAATACTTGGGTCATCTTACATTGGAGTAGAGATGACCTGCACTTTGGGGAAACTCTGAGGTCTCTGGCTTCAGTGTGGTCCTGAGGGCACGCCCCGGATGTGACCCCTGTTTTAATTCAGGGCTTGCTCGCTCTCGGGGACTACATGAACGTGCAGTGCCACGCCTGCATTGGGGGCACCAACGTGGGGGAGGACATCAGGAAGCTGGACTACGGGCAGCACGTAGTGGCCGGCACACCCGGGCGTGTCTTTGGTAAGCACTTTTGTCTGTAACAGTCGCGCAGTGGGTAGTGTTTGTAAGACACGCTCGAATGACCCAGCACTGTTCTCCATTTGCTGTGCTGCGTGCTGGAGTGTTGGGGTGACGTGTAAGAAGTGGACAGAAGTCTCTGAAATGCTTTGAAACCAGGTGGAGTGGCTGGCTGCTTCCTCGTAGCCTGAGCTCTAATGATTTCACACTGATTCTACAGACATGATTCGGCGCAGGAGTTTGAGGACGCGTGCCATCAAGATGTTGGTGTTGGACGAGGCCGATGAGATGTTGAATAAAGGTAGGAGTCACAAAAGCCTAGACGTCTTCCTGACCTTGAACTGTTAACGTGTTCGCGACGGGGAGTTGAATCGTGGAGCGAATACAAATGTTGCCGGTGTCTGCAGAAAGCCTCGTGCCCTGGGGGCGGCTGGGGACGTGAAATGTGCACCTTGCTCTTCTCACCAGGGGCGGGGGGGCGGGGGTGCGTGAGACCCGTGGCGGCCAGAACCCCGGCATCTCTGCCCAGACTGCGTCTGCGGCTCGGCACTGACGGAGAGGCGTGCGCTCGAGATGGGCGGGTACAGGTGTCTGCTGTGGACGGTGGGGGCACAGGAGTGTGTCAGGGAAGCTGGTTTTGTGGCAGTGGGGTATTGTGTTTAGATACTCTATTTATTTAACTAGTTGTCTTACTGGTTGTCTCGGCTGGTTTTATTCTTTCACCAGTTGATAAGATAAATTTCTGCACTTGTTATGTGTACTTTCTAGGTTTTTAATGTGTTTTAGTAAAATGTCTTAGGACAGATATGTGGTGCCCCTCAGTGATGACAGCTGGGGCATTAGTCCGTGGTGGGGAAACACGTCATGAAAATGTCACCTTGTTACATTGTCCTCCTGCTCGCCCTGCCTGCACACACTCCCCCCCATGCCCCCCCGGCCCGGTCTCCTGCATCATACCAGGGGGTTGGTGGGGTGCCTCCCAGACGTCGGGGTCACCCGGGTGGAGGAGCACTAACCAGCAGTGCAGGTGGGGTTCTCGGGGTTCTCCTGGTATCCAGGTCCCCAGGGGCTGCTCTTGAGTTGGGTGAGACGCACAGCTACTGCAGGGCCCGCGGGGCTTCCTTAGTGTCTGAGGAAGCTATGGCTGCCGGTCGCCCCTTGTGCTCCCGTCCCGTGGGCAGCACTTCTTGGGGTGAGGTCTCTGGACCAGCAGCGTCCATGTCCTCTGGGAATTTGTTAGAAAGGCAGATCTTGGGCTCTGTCGTTCGTGTGATCACAGCCTCGACGTCTGTTAGGGGGCCCTGGGAGGCTGGGCATTGTCACACGCTCGCCTGCTGACCCCATGCTGCCCAGGGTGGGCAGAGTGGTGGCGTGGTGACCTGTGGGCCAGGTGCCACGGATTGAGTGTAGTTGATGCAGGATGTCCTAGTTTCCAGTACACAACTATAATGATTCTGTATGTGGGAGTTGTTTCATAACTGGAAGATTGTTTTGTAAAAATCCAGATTTCTGGATTCTCTTTTTTTTTTTTTTTTTTAAGACTTTATTTATTTATTGGAGAGAGAGTGAGTGAGAGATAGCATGAGAGGGGGGAGGGTCAGAGGGAGAAGCAGACTCCCCACCGAGCAGGGAGCCCGATGCGGGACTCGATCCCAGGACTCCAGGATCATGACCTGAGCCGAAGGCAGTCGCTTAACCGACTGAGCCACCCAGGCGCCCTGGATTCTCTTAAATGTGGCAGATGTGGCCACAGTGGATGCAGGTCCTCCCAGGGCAGCAGCAGCTGGGACTGAGCCTTGACTGCCAGCAAGCGTGTGAGCTTGTGGGCGACCCAGCACTGGGTTTCTGTTGCTCTTAACTGTCGGCACCCCGGCCTCTTGGGGTGGAGCCATGATCCCCAGAGCCTACCGGGGAGGGGCGGGGAGCGGCAGAGGGGCAGGGAGCATGGGTTTCCCGGCTCTGTGGAGGAGAGTCCGTGTACAACCTCACAGCTCACGGTTGCCGCTTGTGTCAAAGTGTGAGCCTTCAGAATTCACCGTGCCTCGTCCTTTGTCCCAGGTTTCAAAGAGCAGATTTACGACGTGTACAGGTACCTGCCCCCAGCCACGCAGGTGGTGCTCATCAGCGCCACGCTGCCTCACGAAATCCTGGAAATGACCAACAAGTTCATGACGGACCCCATCCGCATCCTGGTGAAGCGGTAGGAATGCCCTGCTTCTGGGTGGTGCGAGAACATAAGCCGCATAGCTTGTACCTGGGCCTGAAAACGTGAAAATTCTTATTTTCTGTTTTGAAACGCCAGCTTTTATATGTGCATTCTCTTTTGGCCCAGTAATTCCAAATTTATCACCTAGCTGATGGTGTTTGTCCATCAGTGTTGTGGGAGTAAAATACATAATCCGAGGGATAGCGGCCGTTGAAGGCTGAGACTGGTCGGCATGTGGCCCGTGCGGCGGAAGTGTTGACTGCTGGGAGGGCTGCGGCCGGGAGGGGCGGGGGCCGCCGTGGGGCAGGCAGGCAGGCGCCGGGAACTGTGCTTGGCTTGTGTGCGCCCGCAGACCTTGGTGGAAGAATGTGTTCACCGGACTTGTCTTTGTCTTCCAGTGATGAATTGACTCTAGAAGGCATCAAGCAGTTTTTCGTGGCGGTGGAGAGGGAAGAGTGGAAATTTGACACTCTGTGTGACCTGTACGACACGCTGACCATCACTCAGGCGGTCATCTTCTGTAACACCAAAAGGAAGGTACGCAGCCACCTTGAGCCGTTCAGTGTCCTTCGGGCCCAAACGGAAGGTTGGTTCTCATAGGAACGCCGGTCAGCCCTTCTCCTTAGAGGCTCAGGAGCGAACACTCGGGCGTGTCCGGTGGACTGTGCGGAAGTGTTGATGCTGGTCCCACGAGCGAAGGCTCGGGAGTCACTGGTTTTAGGTGGGCCCCGGGCCTGCGTTTTGTAGGCTCCCAAGTGATGCTCGTGTGCAGGTGCAGTGGAGAGCCCCGGCGGCTTCCTTGAAACAGGGAAAGGAGTTGGGCTACCTTCCAAAAAAGATGGGAATTTAAATTTCAAATGAGAACAGTGAGAGAGAGTCTTTTTTTTCCCTTGAGAAATTTATATGGAACAAATAAGAGGAGTTTTGCCCTATATGTGCTAGGGAAAGTGCAGTTTTCTGCACGTCTAGTGAAGATCGGTCTGAGTTTTAAGAGCATGTGCGCTGTGCACATTCACGTTGGTTCTGCCGTAGGCGATTGCAGTAAAATCCAGAACACACCATCTGGTTTGGTTTCTGAGCTTACAGTGGCATCTGCTGGTTTGACGTGCAGGTCGACTGGCTGACAGAGAAGATGAGAGAAGCCAACTTCACGGTCTCGTCCATGCACGGGGACATGCCGCAGAAGGAGCGCGAGTCCATCATGAAGGAGTTCCGGTCCGGCGCCAGGTGGGCCGGCTCTGGCTCCTCTCTCGGCACCCGGTCCCGCCGGTGGTGTTCCCTGGGCCCTCTGTCTGCGGGCTGTGCCGGGTTCCCCTCACGCTCCCGGCTGTGGTGGGGGCTGCCGGGGTGCCCTGGGCTAGGTTGAGTGGTGGCGGCCTTCACTGGGTAGGTTGGTCGCCTTATTTGAAGCATGTTTCTTCGTTGCTGGGTAAGGAGATTTTCTGTTTTTCTGTTCATCTTTCCATGATTGGTCTTTGGCTTAATCCCACTGTGGTCAGAGAACGTGCTTTGTTCACTTGTATTCAGATGTGCTTGGCGGCCCAGCGCACGGTCCCCTTCCAGACGCTGCGTGTGTGCGTGCACAGGCTGAGTGCCGTGGGGTGCCCTGGGGGTGCTCCGCATCCTCGCCTCTGTCTCTCTTCACCGTCCCGTCGGCATCGCGAGGGCCGTGGATGCGGTTCTTGGAGGCTCGGTGAGCTCCTGCCAGATGTGTCCTAAAGCCGGGCCTGCGACGCGGAATCGCTCTGTTGGCGGAGGCGCCGCTTTCGTCACAGAAGCGTCTGTCTCCCATCCTGCTGTGATGCAGCCACGGCGGCCGTGGCCGGTCCTGTCCCCTCTGGGCACCCTCACACCCTCCGCCTCCCGCTGGTGGCCGGAAGCTGCGGCGTCCTTGGTGCACGCGGCACGCAGTGTTCCGGTGTGGGTTTTCCTGTAGTGCAGTGGCGATCGCGGTCTTTTAATTGGAGCCCCTGCTCTGGTTTTATTAACGCCGACACTGGTATGTGTGGTTTAAACCGACTGTGTCGTAAGTGCGTTTTATTTTTCATATTTTCTGACTCCTTTATTTCTTTATTTTGGATTCATTCTTACTCTTCTTCCTTCTCCCCAGTTCTGATTTTGGAAAATGTTTCTACCTTCATGAGTTGAGTAGCCTCCTTAGCACAGTGCGTGTGTCCGTCCTCAGCACCTGTCGTGATGGGCACTGGGGCTGCCGGAAGCGGTGCCGTCAGACCCTGCCCTTCTGTGGAAACTCCACATGACATCTTTGCCTGACAGAGTGTATTTACGTTCAGACACGTATTCACCATTGGATTCTCTTTTCCTTTGTCTCTAACCTTCAGTCTGGATGGGTTTCCTTCTCCCTGAAGAACGTCTTCGTGTATTTAATTTGGGGCTGCCAGTGACCAAATGTGGGTTTTAGTTTGTCTGGAAGCGTTTGCTTCGCTGTGAAATGCCTCCTTCTGTTGTCTCAAGAGAGGGATTTGCTGAGAGAATTCTGGGTTGACGGTTGTTCCGTTGTGAAGTCCCTGCTGCCCCCGCTGCTGTGTTTGCTGTGTTTCCCATTTCCACCCTGATGTGTCTCGGTGTGGCTCTCGTCTTGGCTCCTGTCTGACAGGCATCTGACCTCCGAGCCCGGCCTCCCCACCCGGCGCGGCTGGGGTCCTGTCTCCCCCCTGGGGCTGCGCGTGCAGGTGATGACGTGGCTGTGACACCGTCCTGTTTTTTGAACTCTGTTCTCCCACGTTGCTGTCCCTTCATATTCTGAGTGCGTCTAGAGCAGTCGTGTCCAATAACCTACAATTCAAGCCATACATATAATCTGGGATTTTCTGGTAGCCACAGTAAAACAGATAAAAAGAAGCAGGTGAAGTTGATTTTTAATATATTCTATTCAACCCGATGTGGCATATTATTTCAATATTTTCAACATTTAATTCGCATTAAAAATACGAGTTAAGGTTTTTTTGCTTTCTTTCTGTTTCAAGTATTCAAAATCCTGTGTATTTGACACGGCCAGACATCCCATTCCAGCACATGGCGGGTGCCCGGCCGGTGGCCTGTCGGGTCCTGTCCTGGCTGAAGGGCAGAGTGGTGCGAGTTGCAGTTCAGATTTGAACACACGCTGAACCCCGCCCCGAAGTCACTGACGCTACCTTTCCTGACTCCTTGCTGGCAGAAGTAAAATGTATTTCCCAGTGATTGACAGGGGACTGGCTTTCGACAAATTAAATGCAGTACAGTGAGAGACGCTTCAGTTGTCTTTATCAGTTGGTAGCGTGCAGGAACTCAGTACAGCTGCGGACATGAAGTGCCCTTCTGCACGGATCTGGTGCAGCGACCCCTCACACCTGCGGAGGGGGGGGCCCGTGTGAGGATAACCCGATGAGTTTTCAACTCCTGGTCAGTCTAGGACCTTTTTTTTTCCCTTAAGATTTTATTTATAGGGGTGGGGGAAGAACAGAGGGAGAAGGACAGCAGAGTCTGTGTTGAGCGTGGAGCCCGATGCGGCGCTCCATCCCATGACCCTGAGATCATGACCTGAGCCAGAATCAGGAGTCGGATGATTCACTGACTGAGCCACCCAGGCGCTCTAGAACTTCTGTGACTGAGGTGATTGCCTCAAATTCCTTCTCTTTTTGCAGCCGGGTGCTCATCTCCACAGACGTGTGGGCCAGGGGGCTGGACGTCCCGCAGGTGTCCCTCATCATTAACTACGACCTGCCCAATAACAGAGAATTGTACATACACAGGTACTGGCGGGCTTCTCGGGCGTCTCCTTGCTGGTGGGTTTACTGACACCTTTCCTGCTGCGTTTACTGAAATGGTTTGTTCTGCTCTTGAAGAATTGGGCGGTCGGGCCGCTACGGCCGCAAGGGGGTGGCCATCAACTTCGTGAAGAATGACGACATTCGCATCCTGAGGGACATCGAGCAGTACTACTCCACCCAGATCGACGAGATGCCCATGAACGGTGAGCGGACGCCGGTCCCTGGTGTGGGGAGCCTGGAGTCCCTTTCCTGTTCTCCTTCTGTTTTGGGGAAGTCTGTTGTGAGCCTCCGGTTAGAGCTGTGCGTTTTCATTGTGTTTGTATTATTCCTTAATACGTGCCTTTCTTCCTCTTAGTGGCTGATCTGATCTGAGGAGTCTGTCGTGCTGACGGGGAGCTGGTGGCCGTCTGCCCGCCCTGTGCTCTGGTTGGGAAGTGCTCAGGGACGGCTTCTGGGTGACGGCGTTTGTGTAAACTCTCCGACAGCCCCCAGGACAAGCCCTTGGTGTTTTTTCTTACCTACATGTAAATAATGCACTGCTCTGAGGTTTTTTCATTAAATGTTTAAGACTTTTACCATAAACCCTAATTTATGTTTCTTTCTTTTTTTTTTTTTTTTTTAACATTTATTTAAGTAATCTCCACCCCCCAACATGGGGCTCAAACTCACGACCCTGAGATCAAGAGTCGCCTGCTCCACTGGCTGAACCGGCCAGGCGCCCCTGTGATTTATGTTTCTTAAGATGCCCCCAGCTTTTCTGGTAACGTGCAGTGTGATCTGGGCAGCAGGTCAGGCCCTTACCCCCCGTTCTCTAGTCTCTCGAATGGTAAACGGAAGTGGTAGAACTGCCTGCCTCTGCAGACTGCCCACGTTGGTCAGGATGATGGCGCTGCGCACTGTTCAAGGTCATCCCACGGTTTTGATTGAAGGTGTTTGCGTTCGTACGGTTTATGAAGGGGACTTCCGGTATCAACTCCGTCCCGGGGAGACCGTGCAGGGCCCAGAGGCAGTGCGTGTAGGCGCCTCCACGCCGGCAGCTGAGACTGACACCACAGCCCCGGCCGCGCACAGCCACGCTGTCTCCAGCCAGGACGCGGCAGCCGTCCCTGGTACCGAACCCCGTTTCTTATGGGCGGGAGGGAGGGAGTTCAGAGCTGGAAGAGTGGAGACCACAGATACGTGTCCCCAGCTCGGCCTTGTGTTTGTGCACCAGGTGCCGAGGGACACGATCAGGAGCCCCAGGCGAGTAACTGGAAGGACTGGCCCCCAGCCGTAGTTGTCCTGGCTTCATAAGCACAGCATGTTAACGGTGGAGGAGGAAGGGGTACACAAGGGGAGGAGATGGCGGGAAACCAACCGGAAGGTAAGACGCTTGAGAAGCTGAACTTAAGTGCCGTCTCGGAAAATAGGAATTAGAAAAACGCCGGTAGTCCCGAAAACCGTTCGACCTCCCAGGTGACTCGGATGTGACCCGTGGCTATCAAAGGTTTAATAACCACCCTAAGTGTTGCAAGGGTGTGGGAAATATTTATGTTGGTGGTGTCGATAGGTACAGACTTTCTGGAAAGCAGCCTGGCTCTGAGCAGTGGGAGCAGGTAAAATTGAGGGAGTACTTTTGCCTCAGGCAGTAGTCTGGAACGTAGACTGCACAAGTGCATTCCCCACGGTGCACTACGGCACTGGGGAGGGAAGTGAGTGCTCGGCCCTGGGGGCGTCGTGGGCAAGCGAGGACACTTGCAAGCAGGTGGGGGTTGTTGGGAGGGCAGCTGGAGTCAGCCCAGACAGGTGTAGCCGAGTCTCTTGGCAGCTGAGCGTTGAGGGAAGCAAGGGGGCTGGTGTGCCCTGCTAGACACATGTTCAAAGCTATTCAATGTTCAGCGTTGAATATTTAAATGCTCAGTAGCTATTTTTAGCGGTTAATAGCTAGACAGTGGAAATAACCCAAATATCCGTCCGCTGGGAAGTGTGTACGTGCCCGCGATGGATGTTATCTGGCGATTCAGAGGATCATGTGCCGACACTTGCTACAGCCTGGGGGAGCTTGGAACGCCTGCTCGGGGGTGGGGGAGGCTGCCGGACACAGAAGGCCATGTGATTCCGCTTCTGTGAAATGGCCCAGACTGCTGACTTAGCTAGCAAGAAGGTGGTGGTTTTCCAGAGGCTGGGGGGGCGACCAGGGAGTGCATGCTCCGGGGCAGGGTTTCTTTGGCGGGGTCGAAAACGTTCAGGAGTGGGAGAGTGGGAAAGGTTGTGCAGCTCTGTGAATATAGTGAATGTCCCTGAACGGTACGTCTGGAAGGTGGTGAGTTGCATGAGAGTGGTGTATCTCAATTAAAGAGCAGGTGGGGAATCTGACACGTCCACCTCTAAAATTATACTTAAACGGGGCAGCGAGCAAGGGGAAAGTCAGTTGTCTGAAGTCCCAAGTTAAAGGATTGTTAATTGGGTTGTAAAACAAGACATAGCTACACACCGCCTACGAGAAATCATCAAGGCGCAAATAAGCGAACAGTGAAACGGGGGGACACCTGTCACCATAGCACACTAACCAGACGGAGCCTGGAGCGGGCGTGTCCACTTGGGACAAAGGTTTTGCTGCCATGGATGTTACCAGGGGCGTAAGTGGAAAGGGAACTCGTCAGAAACGACGTGACAGTCCTCAGTATCCACCTCATAGCAGAGCTTCAAACAACAGCAAAAACCGGTAAAACTGCAAGGAGAGCTAGATGAACACAAAACCAGTAGTCGCCTTCAGTAACCGTGCTAGGATGAAGGCACCGTGTCCTCATCAGGCCTGTTCAGCAGCAGACCGGGGCTCTGGCTGGTCAGTAAGGCAACCAAAGGAGATAAAAGGCATCTGGTTGGAAAGGAAAAAGTCCTTATGCACAGATGACGCGATCCTTCATGTAGAAAATCCTAAAATCTGCAACAAGGAACCAAGTAACTGAGTTTAGGAAACGTAGCCGTATACAAGTTTCAGTATTCACAACCCACTTGCCCTCCTGCATGTCAGCAGTGAACACTTGAGAATGAAATCCTGGGGATCCATCAGACAGGAGATACGTAAGCTCTGTCCACCGAAAACCACAACACATCAGTGTGGGAAATGTCCGTGAACGAGAGAGGTGCCGTCCTATAGAGGAGTCTGCATCGTTCAGGTATCGGTCCTCCCCATGTTCTGCAGAGTCAGCTCAGCCCCCGTCAGAATACCGAGACTTGGGCAAAAATTGACAAGCTGATTCTAAAATATATACGGAAATACAAAGGACCTAGCGTAGGCAAAACAACTTTGCGAAAGCGAACAGAGCTGGAGGACTTCTACCACCTGATAGCAAAGAGTATGACAGAGTTACAGCAGGACCATGCAGCGTTGGCACCGAGGGGGACGCCACGGGGCCCTTGACCACAATACAAAGTCTAGAAAGAGACCACAGATTTATGGTGAGAGGGTTTTTGACAAACGTACTGAGGCAGTGCGGTGGGGAAAAGACGATGCTTTTAATGAAGGGGCCAGAACAGTCGGATAGCCATATACAGGAAAAAAATCCTTGTTACTTCATACCATGTACAAAAAGTAGCTTGAGATAGAAGGCCTAAAATTACAAAACTTCTGGAAGAGAGCAGGAGAAAAGTCTGAGGGACCTTGAATGTGGCAAAGATTTCTTTACTAGGACATAAGTAATTGTTAAGTCGGACTCTTCAAAATTAAAACCTTTTATTCTTCAGCAGGCATCGTTGTGAAAGTAGGAAGGCAAACCACAGCCTGGGAGAAAGAATTCTGAAGCACAAACCTGACGGAGGACGTACAGCAGAGCACGTGGGGGCTGTTACTGGGTAGGGGGGCCCAGGTCCTACTCTGTGGAGCCCAGATCTGTGTCACATTGGGTGGCAAGAGGGACTTCGCAGACAGATGCGATTAAGACGGAGAGACGAGATGGTGCCGGATTATCCAGGTGGACCCAAACTAATCACACGAGCTCTTGAAACTCCATCATCTTCTCGGCTTTGGTTGGGCAGAGTGGTCTGGACCTGGCAGCGCTGGGGCCAAGATGAGGAGCAGCCTCTAGATGCCGCGAGGGACGTGTGGCTCAGGGCGGGCAGGAGCCAGACCCCAGACCTGCACACCCGTGCACGGAACCAGATTCTGCCCCAGGGCCTGCGGGAAGGAAGCAGCCGCGCTGCCCCTCGACCAGCCCGCGAGAGCCGGGCCACCCTCCCGGCCACCAGCACTGCGACGAGGTGAATCTGCTGTTTCCAGCCACTGACCGTGTAGTCATTTGTTAGTGATGGAAAACCTACAGTATCTCTAATCCATGTGTAATGTAGTGTACATCCGTAGCAGGCCAATGGTCCACATTAGAAAAGGGCCGGAGATTTGAACAGACACTTCCCCAGAGAAGATTTACGGGTGGTGGACGGATCTAAGTCTGTGGAAAGATGCTGGGCGTTGTTCATCTGTAGGGACGGGCGCGGGGACCGGAGCGCCGCTCTCGCCAGGACGGCCGAAGGTGAGCCGGCGGGGGTCGGCGAGCGCCTGGGGCAGCGGCCGCCCTCACTGCTGCAGGGAACGCAGACCGGCGCAAGCACGTCGGAGAGCAGTTTGGCAGCTTCTAGAACAGGAGTCACACCACCCCCGCACGACCTGACCATGTCACCCTGGCGTGTGCTCAAGAGAAACGAAGACCTGTTTGTCTTCATCAGCTCAATGCAGCTTTATCCACACTGGCCGAAAATCGAAACCAGCCCCGAGGCCCACTGAACAAACTGTGGCGTATCCACACGGAGGGAAGTCTTTGGTAGCGAAGCAGGGACGTACAGCGTGGGCGAGTCTCAGAGGAATCAGGCTGAGTGGCAACGGACATGCCAGATGCTTCCATTTCCATAAACTTCTGGAAAACACACTGCAGACCAGTGGTTGCCTGGGATGGGGCTTGGGGGCCCATCTCCCACCCACCCTATGCCTGGACTGCAGGCCCAGTGGGACGTTCTCCAGTCACCTGAGAGGTGCCTGAAGGTGGCACGGGGCTGTGCCGTCAGGGCACACAGTGACATGCGTCACCCCCCGGAGGGACCCGTTGCAACCCCTCCCCCGCCGGAGCATCCAGGGGCCCATTGAGGATGGAGGGGCTGCCTCCATGTCATGGCCCTTAGACACATCCTTTCCGCCCTGAATCCCAGAAGGACCAGCAGAAGCTTGATTGCAGTGCCCCTTTTATTAAAAATAATTGCACTTAAGATCAAGGGTTTCCCTGGGTCCCGCGACGCCTCCGGAGTTCCCGGGCCCGCTCTCATGGGACGGGAGGGCAGCCCCACCTGCTGCCGGGGGCGTTGCCCAGAAAGCAGCCTGCGGTGGCCAGAGCAGCGGCAGGGCCGCCCGTGGCGCGACCTCGGGGTGCAGGCACGGCAGCCTCATCCCGAGCACACCTCCGCTGTCTCGGACAGGCAGCTGGTGGCGGACGACATCACACACACACCAGTGACAAGCTTCAGAGAGGTACACCTTCCAGAACAGCCTTGCACACGCAAGGCAACCCTTGGGCCACAGCCCGTGGGGTCCCCTGGTCCCAGGAGGTAGACGCATATGCAGATCTGGGTATTTGAGGGAGGTCAGCGCCATGAGACACGGGGCACGGGCTTCTGCCCGAGGCCCACCCGTCACATCCTGACCAAGGGTTCACAGGTGCTGGGGCCACGGTGAGATCCATCTCCTCCTGTAAAGGATCAACGCGCCACTGGCCCCGGGTTACGACCAACTGATGAGAAACTGCTCTCCCATCGTCAGTGAGACAGGGACGTCCAGGGCCTGGGAAAAAAATAAAAAATAAAAATCGACCACCACACAGTTGCCATCAGAGGGGAGGCCCCGAGCGCCCGGCAGACAGGAGCCTGGGCTTCGGTGCGTGGTGCGCTCGGGGCCGGCCCCAGCCCCGGAGGCTTCTCGCTCTCTGCCTCCCCGACTGAGTCCGGAGGATGAGCGTCCTCTGCATTGGCAGCCTCGGCTTTGGAAGCAGGCTGCCATTTAAACACGGCCCGTGAGTCACCGTCCGTGTAGACACAGGCAGAGGAAAGATCCAGGGTGCACGGGGCCTGTCCTTCCCCTCCCTCCCTCCCTCATCCTTGTAAGACCCGGCTCACCTGGTACCAGGTCCCCAGGGTCCTTGGCACCTCCCGCCCCCTCAGCCATCCCGGGCGACAAAGCCCTCTGGCCCCTCTGTGGGCCCTCTTGCCTTGGTGTCAGGGCTGTAGGTGAAGTTGGAGACAGGGACGCCATTGGAGAGGACCTGGCTGGGGGCCACGGCCACCCCCAGGATGGTCACCTTCCTCAGCTGCAGGCTGGAGCCCTCGCTAGTCACACGCACCAACTCGTTCACGATGGTTTTCTGGCGGAATGGAGAGACAGAAGCGAGGTGTCAGAGGACGGCCCGGGAAGCCCTGCCGGTCGGGGTCGGGGGGTCTGGGCAGTAGTCGGCACCGCGCCCCTGGGCCAACCCTCAGGATGCCGGCAGGTGCATGAGGACTGGGTCAGGGCAGCTGGCCCACAGGCCCTGCTTCCTTCACAAGGCTGGCCTGGGCACAGGAGGCCCCCACGGCGCCCACCAGCTTGGGCAGGTCCTGGGACTCACATTCCTGGCCAGGAAGATGACCTTCGTGTAGTCCCCGCGCTCCAGCACCCCCAGGCTCTCCCCGTCATCCCAGAATAGCTCCCCTTGGGCCTCCCCGTTTGCGGTCAGGGCTGCGAGCAGGGCCATGGGCTGCTTCCGGGACTCCGTGGTTGTGAGGCCAGGGCCCTGGAAAAGTGGGTGGCACATGTCACCGTCTCAGGCCTGGCAGAGGCCTCCACCATCAGGACAGGAGGGACACTGGGCTGGGACAGCTCCGTGCTGCAAGAAAGCAGGACCCACAGGACAGCGTACAGCGAGGGCTGGGGGGGGCCTGTGCTGACCACTCTGGCCAACGCAGACACCCTGGAGGGTGCGAGAGGCCACGGAGGTTTGCAGGCTGCTTCCCAAGAAGAGCGCACGAAGCGGGCTCCCCTCTGCCTGGCACAGCCAGTCAGTTCATCTTCAACCCTCAGACACTGTGCTCTGCCTGAGGTTTGGTTGGGGGTGGACCCTCTCCTGAAGGGGCAGCATGGGGTCCTGGCAGCACCAGAGCTGGACAGATCGACTCAGGTGCCCCGCCTGGGTACCTGCAGGGGGATGATGTGCCCAGCCCGGAGGTGGAGGTTGATGGTGTCCATTGGGGCCGGCAGGGTCACCCACTGCCCCTTGCTGTGGATGGCAGACGTGAGGGGAGCCCGAGGTGGAGGTGGGAGGCTGCCGAAGGCCTCTCCTAGCAGCTGCAGGGACACGCATGTCACCAAGAGTCGGGGCAGTGCCAAAGCCCCTGCGCTGTCGCTGGGAGCCTCCAGCTCCACGCAGGGCCCTGGGGGGGGGGGGGGGGGAGGCAGAGACCCTGACCCAGGCTTGGGGCGGGGGCAGAATTCTGGAGTGGGAGAACTGTAATCCAGGGGAGTTACCCACTCGGACCTCAGTCTCCTCATCTGGAAAATGGGTCACTGCATAGCCTGGGTGGGAAGATGCATGGGGAGCCCTGGGCGAGGGCCCTCATGCACCCGGGTCTCCAGAAACGTGCTCCCTTCCGCCATGTGGCCCACCCCCGCAGGGCCGAGGAGGGACACCTTTGGTCCCCGGGGACTCACCGTCTGCAGGTTGTACCACGTGCCAGGGGGGAAGTAGCCAGTCACTTGGACCTTCCCAGCCTCAAGCACGGGGGTAATGAGCAGAGCCGCCCCCCACAGGAGCTGGTGGTCCACCGTCCAGGTGTGGGGGTCCTCAGGGAACCTTCAAACAGGAGGGGCGGGCGCCTGGGCCTGGTGACCTCTGAGGTCAGTGTGTTCAGGGGGCCCTCAGGGAAGCGCAAGGAGCCAGAGGACGCCGGGCGGGCCACGGGGAGGCGGGTTCCAGCCGCTGGAGCTCGGCGTGGGCAGTGGGCAGGCCCTCTCCCCGGCCACACACTCCGGGCAGGGCGCCGTCCGTGGCTCCCGTGTGGCAAACTCTCCCTGACTGCTGGTCTGCTGCTGGCTAGTCCGGGTCCTACCACCAGTCTGCGTCTTTCGTGTGAGTCTGGGACACTGACCACCCTAGTTTGTTTGCCTTTATAATTCTGCACTGAGGGAAGTCCTAATACTCTGTTTCTGTTCAGAGGAGTATAACTTTTTTTCCTAAATTCAACCCCCTCTCCCTTGCCTTTTGCTTCTGAGGCTTAGAAAGCCCTCTCCTGCCAGAGCACTGAGGGCCATTCGCTTCTGTGTCCCGTGGAACTTTCTAGAGCTTAGGTTTTAACGTCTGTGATCCACCTGGAACTTAGGTTTGCACAGCGCGAGGGGAAAAATGGATTTTTGCAGAGAGCTAACAGATTTGCACCATGTGGGACTCCTCTGATCCACTGACTGGACATGACATTTTATTGCAGGGCACCTGTTGACGTATCTGAGTCCTACCTGGGGCACATCAGTTGGGTTTCTTCTGAGGTCCTTTTTCCACCCGTAAGCCAGCCCTGTGATGGTTTTATAACTCGCTTTACCACCTGGCTGGCCTGCTCTGTACTTGGTGTCCTTCACCCTGGGTTTTCAGTTACCTGGAATGTCCCCAGCCCTGAGCTGCGATCTCACGGGTGGGAAGTGGGGGTGCAAAGGGCCTCCCTCAGCTGCACTGGCCCCCTCATTCTGGGGACGACTCCCCCCCACCCCCCGCAGCAGGATGGGGCCGCCCCGGTGCCACCAGGCTGGTGGCCAGCCCGTGGGCCCTTGCTCCCCGAGCCCGGGCACTCACTCCAGGAAGAGGGGCCGGGCCACGGTCTCGCCCAGGACGTGGGCCCGGTGGAACAGCAAGTACAGGTAGGGCAGCAAGGTGTAGCGCAGGGCGAGGGCCTTCCGCATGGCTTCTTGCGCCGTCTCGCTGAACCTGTACGGCTCCTGAGGCTGCAGCGGGGGAGAGGGGGAGGGGGCAGCGGGGCGAAGGTGGGAGCACCTGGCCCTCGGGCCACGAGGTCCCTGCCTCTGCCCCGGGAGACCTGGCCTGCTGGCACGTACGCCAAGTCGCGCTGCTGCGCCCGCGGAGGGACCCCCAGGGCAGGCCCCCACTGGCTCCCCCCAGCCCCTACCAGGCTGTTGAGGTCGTTGTGATTCCGCATGAACGGGTAGAAGGCCCCCAGCTGGGTCCAGCGCACACAGAGCTCCTCCGAGGTGCTGCCCAGGAAGCCACAGATGTCGGCCCCGACCAGCGGCACCCCCAGCAGGTTGAACAGCAGGATTTCTGGGAGGGCAGAGTCAGACTGGGGCTCAGCTACCCCCCCGACGGTGAGCACCGTGCTGGCCCCGGCGTCTTCCACCCGTGGTCAGCAGAAAGACTGCCTCGCAGACCGCCTTCCGACACCCGGGGTGGGCAGAGCAGAACAGCCCGTTAGGGTTGACGTGTGTCCCCCCAAAAGGGATGTGCGAGTCCTAACCGCCTGTGCTTATGAAGTGACCTTATTTGGAAAGAGGATCTTTGCAGATGCAATTCAGCTGAGGTCACTGGAGGGGATCCTGACCCAGTATGCCCGGTGGCCGCGTAAGAGGAAGCCCAGACCGTGACGACACACGTGGGGGAGAAGGCCGAGCCAAGACGGAGGCGGGGACCGGAGGGACAGCCCCACACTAAGGACACCGAGGGCTGCCGGCCACTCCCAGAAGCTGGGAGACTCGAGGAAAGGCGCCCCCCTCTGACACCGCGAGTCCGACTGCGAGCCTCCAGGGCTGGGAGAGACCACGCTTCTGTTGCCGTGAGCACCCAGGGTGAGCCGGAGCATGCGGCAGGGAGGTCAGCGAGCCCCAGAGCCGCTGAAGGTCCTCGGCCGGCGCCACCCCACTGCTGCTCAGCAGGACCAGGCTGTGCTGGGCCCTCCCTCTCCTCAGGGTCCTCAGGGACCAGCAGCCGACGGGCAGGACCCGACCCGGCCTAGGGCCGTGGGGGACCCTTGCCCGGCTTGCAACAGGTCCCGGGACCTGCATGACCTCTGCCACGGGATGATCAGTGCACGCCAGAGCTTCAGCCCGAGACTCCGAGGCGGGTGCAGAGCTGGGAACCTAGCTCTCGAGGGGGCTTCAGAGGCTGGCCTGCAGGGGCCTGGGCCCTAGTGGGCCGCACCCCCCCCGCCCCCCAACGGTGAAATCAGAGCCAATGGCATCTGTGGGCAGAGCTGGACAGCGGCTTCTGGAAGGAGAAATGGTTCCTCCCAGAGCTCGCCCAGGGCTTCCCCATGGCCCGAGGGTCTGCAGATGCATCCCACACAGCAGCAGGCCTGGGGCTACCAGAGAGCTTCCAGGCTGGGGGTCACCCAGGGAGGTCACCCCAGCCCCTTCCCCAGAGCTCCTGAGCCCTCAGCAGCATGAGAGCTCCTGAGAACTGAAGTCACACTCCTCTGTGCGGGGGGGTGCACAGCACCTGCGGGCTGGGGCAGGACGCAGCCACCGGGAGGGACATCATGAGACGACACAGTGTGACGGCTGTGCAGACAGCGGCCGGGCCGAACCGGAGATGGGGGTGCCTGGGAACTCCAGCACCGCCCGCCGAGTGGCAGAGCGCCCCCGGTGAGCTGACCCACACCGGAGAGCCCAGCCGCCCGGGGCCCCCTGGGAGCCCGCAGCAGCGTCTCTGAGCCGAGCCGAGGCCGGCACTCGGTCTGGGCCCCGCTCCCCTCCGAGCGGCCGCTCCTGACGGGCTCTCACCTGGCACGGAGTACGAGAGCTGCTCCCAGCTGCTCCACACATCCCCCGTCCAGTGGCCGGCGTACCGGCCGTGGCCGGCGAAGGTCGAGCGGGAGATCACAAAGGGGCGCGTCCCCCGAGCCCTCACGAGGGCCCTGCGCAGAGCGGGGAGACAGGGCAGTGCAGAGCGGGGCTGCCCGGGAGCCCCTCAGGGGCCCCGCACCGAACTGGGGGTGCAGCAGGGAGGCAGAGCGGGGAGTGAGCAGCCCAGAGGGCCAAGGCCAGGAGGAGCGAGGGGGACTCCGCCCGAGCCGCCAGGCCACCCTGCGAGGCAAGCCTGTCCCGGGAGGCCCCTCCAGGCTCCCGCCGGGCCTCCGTGCAGTCGCCGCGGGCCCCCCTGAGGCGCGGGGCCGCCGGGAGCTCGGCCCTCACCTGTGGGAGGCGAGGGCTTCCGTCAGGCCGTAGAGGTTGTGCAGGTCATAGTGCGTGGAGAGGAACTGGCGGCTGGAGGCACAGAGGGTGGCGGCCCGCAGCGTCCCGCCAACCACCCCTGGGAGAGGGGGGCTGTCTCCGTCTGTGGAGCCTCCGCCTGGCCGGCTGGTGCCCCCCACATCCCAGGAGCCCCCTCGGAACTTGGGGCGTCCCCTTTTCCAAGGACAGGGATATGGTGGAGGCTGAGGCCGGCCTTTGCAGACCGCAGACTTGACGTCCACCTGCTCCTGACCCGTTCCAAGTCCCTCCCCGTTCCTGTCCCTAAGCCCGAGACACCTTCCCTCTGAAGGGCCCCCGCCCGGCCGCGTGGCCCAGCTGACGTCTCGCCAACCCGACCTTCCTCCTGGGGTTGCCCTCCCCTTTCCAGGGTGGCCGTGCCCATTGGCTCCTCAGAAAGGAGAGCTGGCCCGTGGGGGCAGGTGGGAGAACTCACCTGGTACGTAGGGCGGATTCTCCAGGTCATTGTCGGGGCAGCCGTCCACAGAGCCCTTTACAAAATTGGAGGGCTCGTTCATGTCCTGCAAAAAGAGGCCCTGGTGGTGGGCGCCCTGCCGTGGGCAGACGCTGGGGCCGGTCCCCCAGCCCCCGGGACACTCACGATCCACATGCCGTCGAAGGGCACCTGGGCATGGAACTCAGACACCATGTCCTGCCACCAGTCCAGGGCCTCGGGGCTGGTGAAGTCGGGGAAGGCAGTGAGTCCGGGCCACACCTGCAGCAAAGGCCAGAGGGGAGACCAGGCCCGCCCAGAGCTACAGCCCTGCTCGTCTGCCTGGGGGTGGACAGTCTGTGGAGGTGAGTGTCAGCGGCGGTAGGGGCCGTGGGGGGGAACGCGACTGAGATCTCACTTTCAGACAGAGGCCCCAGAACTGAGTCATGGACATCTGCTCCCCTGGCAGCCTCCCCGGCCTCCCCTCAGCTGGGACCCCCCTCCCCTTGGTTGCGGGCACGCCCTGGAATGGGAAGTTGGGGACTCTGCCAGGCGCCCCCGTGGGAAGGCCTGGGAAGCCCCCAGGGGCCTGAGGACACAGAGACCCTTGCTAAGGGTCTGCAGAGCTCGTGCCTGGGCTGGGCCCAGCTGCCCACAAAGTCAAGGGCCCCCGATGGAAGGATTCGAGGTGGTATCAGGAGCCCCCGTCACTTCTAGCTGTGACCACCCCCCCACCCCCCGCCCTACACAACAGGATGATTTTTTTAATCCCATCCTCTTCCTAAACAGCGAGCGCCCCGTTGCCACTGGCTGGGGACTCCTGCTTTCTCACCCCGTGCCCCCGGGCCCCCACCCTACCTTCCCAATCAGAGGCTGCCCAGTCTCATTGGTGATGAAAACCCTCCTCCGCAGACCCTCGTCGTAGGGTCGGTAGCTGCCGGGGGGGCTGGAGCTGCTGATGGCAGGGTCCTGAGCGGGGTGTGGGGGGAACCAGTCAGGAGGAGAAGGAAACGCTCCAAAGCCAGGCACCAATTACTGGGGAAGTGAGAAAATGCTCTCGATACATCGTTAGGAAGAACAAAGCCAGGAGGGAGCATGCATGTGCACACGCACACGTCTGCTGAGAGACCGGCCCACGGGGCACCTGGATGCACATTTTGGCTCTGCTTTACGGGTTCTAGAGTTTCACAAATGTTCTACAGTGAACACTGATTTCTTTCAGAATAAAAGAAGGTCTGCATCTGCCCTCCCTGCCCTGAGTGGCCTCGGATACCGGCTGCGCTCCGAGGGGCCGAGCTGAGGGAAATGGCCTGCGTCAGCACGATTCGGACCTCCGGGCAGACCGGATTCCTCCGCTGTGGGGTGTCCGCCGTGCAGCTCCGCAGCCTCAGCGCCCCTTCCCCATCTCCTCTGGCCAGGTGGCTAGGCACTCGGCCCGGCCGCACCAGCACTCGGGCTGCAGGGATTGGCCCCGGGGGACTGTGGCGGCTCGGAGCCCGGCCCTGAGCCTGGCCCTCCTTCCCGTGAGGCAGAGCTGAGTGGGGGAGAGGCAGGGCCACGAGACACCCGGAGCCTCTGTGGCTCCAGCTGCCTGGGCAGGCAGCGCCCCCCGGCCCTCCCAGTACTGGGGGACGGGAGCCGAGCGCAGACCCCTTGCTTAAAGCCGTTCATGCAACCTACAGCCGAAGGGATCCCGAGCAACAGATGTTTCCAGGGACCCTCAGGCTGGACATCACTGGACAGCACGGACCCAGTCTGTACGTCTGATGTTCCCTCAACAGCCGAGACCCTCAGGAAACGTCCCCAGTGACCTCGGCAAACACGAGGCAGCTGAGGCACTGGGTCTCTCCCCCGCCCAGAGAGGCAGCCCCACGTGGCATGGGACAGGAGGGCCACTCACCACGATCATCACGTACCGCCGGCCGTCCTGGTGGAGCTCCTGCACCATGGCCGGGAAGTCCCTGAAACCGTCCTTGTTGAAGGTGAAGTCCCTCCTGGCGTCCATGTAGTCCAGGTCATTCCACTGCGTGTCCTGCAGCCAGCACGGGGACTGCTGCAGCCGGCCTGGGGGCCTGCGTCCCGGCCCAGCCCCCAGCACGCCCTCCCAGCACTCACCAGCGGGAAGCGGGCCCTGGTCATGTTCTCTACCACCTGGCGGGTAATGGTGGTGGAGGAGTAGCCCCAGCGGCAGAGGTGGAAGCCCAGGCCCCAGTACGGCGGCATGAATGGGTAGCCTGCAGCCGGGGAGGGGAGCTCCGTGAGCAGGCTGGCAGCCGGAGGGGAAGAGGGACGGAAGGGGCAGGGGAGGGGCGGTGCGGGGCCGGGGAACAGGCCTACCCACGACTTCCAGGTATTGCTGCACCACGCTCTTGGGCTCAGGGCCCAGGAAGATGTACACATCCAGGATCCCACCTGTCGACCTCCAGCTGAGGGCCGGGCTCGGCTGCAGGACCACATCTGGGGGAAGTAGCCCTGGGGCTCAGGAACAAATACCCGTGCCCCATTCCCCCCACCCCTGCCCCCGTGGCACCTTGAAGAAGGGCCACATCCCACCCAGGGAAGCTGGGAGCAGCCTGCTTAGGGCCTGGGGACAGTTCCCCTGAGCCGGACTGCTTGAAGAGCCTGGAGGAGAACAGACCCCAGGACTCCCCTTGCCGGCCTCTGCTCAGAGCGCACTTCGGGGTACCCAAGGACAGAGCTGGCAGAGGCCACAGCCCACTGGACTCATTTCTGGGGAGCGCAAACAAGGCCCGACGCCCTGCCCACGGCCCCAGTCCTCTACCGCTAGCCTGTCCCAACAGGTGCAGACAGCCCCGCGCTCCCCCCATGGAGGGGGTGCGGCCACCCCCAGGGAAGCCGCTGGCCTGGGGGCTCAGAGGGAGCACCGGCCGCGGGACACGGGGACCAGGGTGAGTGCTAGGGGTGGTTGCCCACCTGCTTACCCATGGCATTGCTGTTCAGCAGGAAGACCCCGTGAGCTGACCCGCCGTCCTCCAGCACCAGGTAGAAAGGGTGCGATCCATACAGGTTCACGTTGGGCTGGGCATGTGGACACAGCACGTTAGCGCCCTCACCCACATGGTGTGTCCAATCCCCTCCTCGCTGCCCCCTTTACCGAGGGGGCAATGTCCCGGTTCCAGAGGGTGATCTTGGTCCAGTTGGTGCTGAGCATCAGGGAGCCAAGATGCTCGGCAAGGCCTGTGATGTGCTGGGATGGCAGGGAGGTGGACAGCTGCAGAAACTGGTCGGCGAAGAACAGGGGGGCCACTGTCGTGTTCAGCCTGCCGGAAAGAGCCCAGGCAGCCTTGCAACCTAGGCAGCCAGATGACCCCGAGATGGACCCTCCCAGAGAGACCCCTGGTGCCCCGAGGAGGGCTGGAGTGGCCTGGCCACTTCTATGACACACTGACCCCAGGACAGAAGCAGCCACCGGAGGTCCAGTGACCCTCGGGACCTGACCCAGGTGTGGAGAGCTCCCACAGCACTACCTGGCTATGCCCATGTTGCCCCAGGTGGGCATCCAGCAGGGGACTGCCCCATAAGCCCTGGTCGCAAGCAGGTGCCAGGCAAGGGCTGCCCGAACCCTTCCAGTCCTAGGAGTTGTGGCCCCGAGCTCCTTTTGCAAGGGTCAGACTGCTCCCAGACCCCAGCCATGACCTTCCCCAGAGCCATGGAACTGTCCACCCAGGGGTGGCCAGGACCCCAAGGTTGCACAGGGTCAGGGCAAGGCAAGAACCACAGATGGGGCACGAAAGACCTATTAATGCTGATTTCATGGAATGATGTCCCATTGCACCCTGCCTGCCCCTGGGCAAGACTTATCTGTGTGTTTTCAAAACCAAAGTCTGATTAAATGCTTCAGAAAACTTCTCTCCGGTCTCTGCTCAAAGGTCAGCTTCCTAGAGAGGCCTTCTGTAGCCCCCACTCCAGAGCCAGCCCTGCCCTCCGCATCTGCACAGCTCCTTTCTAGAACTTCGTTAGCATTGTTACTCCTGACATCGTACTTGGCCTCAGTCACTGCCCCTTCCCACTGTGTCAGCCCTGGGGGCAGCTCCATACTGCTCAGCCAAGAACGGGCAGAAAAGAAATGCATTTCAGGAGGTGAGTTCTCCTAAGACTAAGGCAAATCCAAGCTCATTCCCGAATATGTAACTGAGTCCAGTGACAAAGAGGAGCCTTGTCAACCCAGGGCACATATTTACGTGGGACTCTGTGGACAAAGCACACAGGGTGCGTCCTGTGAAAATGTGCTTGCATAATCCGCCATCAGGATAGGTGGCAGGGTGTCGGCAGAACCGCTGCCCTGGCCCACGGCTCTGGGAGGGGACATGTCTGACACTGGGAGTCATAGCCACCACTTTGGATTCCAGGATGCTTTGCTGCATCCAATTCCCAGGGTGTGATGGGGGCGGTGGAGGTGATGCGTTCCATCACGAGGGCACGACCAACCGATGCCCTCACCCTCGCTACCCATCCACGAGCATCTGCTGTGGGTCAGAACCTCCTTTGGAGCTGGAGGCCCAGGAGCGAGCTTCCGGAATGGGAAAGGCTCCTTGGCGGGCAGACAGCAGCAACGATTCGGACAAACCTAAGATCTCAGGGGGACGCAAGCCCCGGGGGGACGCAAAACAGACAGTGGCCAACAGCATGGATGCCGGGCCCTGGCTCAGAAGCTGCCAGCAAGCCGCCTCAGTCTCCCCGTCCGGACAGTGGGGATGGTAACAGCACCACTTCTGAGCCGTCGGGGTGCCGGATGTGCCTAAGTGACACACGGTATTTGACGATCAATAACACATGTGAACGTAAAGCGGCGAGGGGACGTTGCCTGCGGTGGGCGTGCCGTTTCTCACCGGACCAAGGTTTCTCAGCCTCGGCACTTTTGACATTGGGGTGGGAGTGCTCTGCGTGGTGGAGCCATTGCCAAAGGTCCCCTGGAGGACGGCTCCCCCAGCAGGCCCTACCTGGGGGGCGTCAGGAGGGCATCTGCAGGGGGGTTGCTGAGGGACCTGAATGAGGTGAGGGAGGGCTCCAGGCGGAGGCAGTGGTGAAGAGCCCCAAGGGAGAGTGGGGGACGGTGCCCTGATGCCCCCACCTGGGGTGGGGGCACAGAGACCAGCACTCACAGCACCCGGCCGTCCAGCTTCCGGCGCACGACCACCCCGAAAGGCTCCTCCTGGAACTCCACGCTATAGAGTGTGGACGAGGCCCGGCTGTGGACATGCGGGGTCTCCAGGGGCACCTCGTAGCGCCTGTTGGCGGGATCCTTGATCTAGGAGTCAGATGGAGGTGCCATGAGGCCCTCTGGGGGCCAGCACGCCTCCCCCTCCTTCCTCGCCCCCCAGAGTCCCGGTGTGGTCAACTGAGCCTCCGTTTCCTCACGTCCAGAACCCCGTGTGGGTCGCCAGGGAAGACACACAACACCCAGTCAATCTGAGTTCCAGATAAACAACTCTTCCCAGTAGGTCTCAAATATCGCACGAGACGCACACTAAAAAAATAAATCCATTCCTTGGTTTTCTGGAATTCAAAGTTACTGAATGCATCCTGCATCTTTATTTGCTAAGTCCGGCAACACGGCTCCACCCAGCATGCCTGTCACAGGGTGGCTGAGAGATTAGAGCACCCAGCTCAGCTCTGTCTGCTACGCAGTAATCACTCAGTAAATGCTGGCTGTTAGAAAGTACTTTGTTAAAATTATTATGGACTGTGTGCTTCAGGCTCTCTCGGCTTGGCCTCCTCAGGTTCAATCCTTGGGTTTCTGCTGGGCAACTGTTACGTGCCAGACTATGTTCCAGGGGCTGGGAATCAGCAGGGAGTAAATCAGACAAGAGGTCCTCCCCTCAGGCGAATGGACAATCATCACATTTCACTGTCCATTGCCCCGAACATTCCCCCCATCCTCCCTGTCCACCTCTCCCCTTGCTGACTCTGTCCTGTAGGACTTCAGGTTCCTGGTGGGATGTCACTTACTGGGGGAGACCTGACCTCCCTCCACTGTGCCCTGAGCCCTGCCCTCTAGAGCATGTTCTAGAACCTTCTAATCAGTGTCTTAGTGGCCACTGCTCCTTGAGTGTAGGCACTGTGTGCTCACTCCTGGACTCCCAGTGAAGGCACACAACACATTTGCACACCAAACCAACACTTCATCTGCTGCCCACCCTGTCTGGCCCTGCCCACCGTGAAGTGAAGCCGGCTCTCCGTCTCTAGCAGCATGTCCAGCCGTAAGGTCAAGATGTCCTTGGGGAAGAAGGTTGGGGTGTTGCGGGTCAGGGTGGCCGTGTAGCCTGTCTCCGTGGTGGTCAGGTTCTCCAGCTTGTAACTCGGGTAGCTGGGTGGGAAGAAGCACCAGGGCTGCCCCATCCGGGGGATCTGAGGCCACTGCCTTGCAGGCCGGTAGCAGCAGCCCCGGGCCTCACACTGCTCCTGGGTGATGGCCTTGTCGGGGGCACAGTCGAAGCGGCTGTTGGGGGGCACATCACACTGTGTGGGTGCTGCTCGGGGACTGCCGTGGTGCCCTGGGGTGGGCTGGGGGCCTGGGTCACTGGCTCCCTGCTGGCGAGCACGATAAAGCTCCTCAGGTACTTGGGAGACACCACGCTGCTCTTGGGGGACCACCAAGAAATCATGGAGCAGGACGTGCCCCAGGAAGGCGGCGCTGGCCAGGCAGACAAAGGTGCAGACTCCCAGCAGGGGGCGGGAGCTGGGAGGCCACCTCACGTCCATGGTCACTGGCACCAGCTGGCAGCCGGCTGGGTCCTGGAGGCCTGCTGAGAGAGGAGCTGGGCTCAGCAAGGAAGGCGGGACGGAGTGGCCGGGGGTGGTTCAGGAGGCTCTCACAGCTTCCAGACGTGGACCTGTGGCTGGTCCGGCAGTGCCCAGGGTGCGGTGGGCCGAGAACGCGGGGCAGGCGAGGATAGGCAAGCTCCCGGCACTGTTTAGAAAGACAGCAAGGGAAGGGAAAAGGGAAAGCCGAGAAAAGCCCCAAATAGGGAGTTTCGGAATACCCTGTACTGAGTGCTTACAAATGAGATGCGTTTAAAATGTGCGTAAAATGATTTAAAGACACGTGAAGACCTACGTGGGAGGCTGACAAGTGGAACAAGCAAGTCACAACACGCAGAGCAGAGAGGGAGCCCTGCTTCTGCAGAGACTGTGGCCGAATCACTCCGTTTTGGCAAATGAGCTGGAAGTGGAAGGGCCGTCGGGGAGACCCACCACTTTCTCTCCGCCCCTCCTCTGCTGCCCGGGGTGTGGCTACAGCCTGGTAAGAAGTCTTGGGCCACACTCCCGGGACAGCCCCCCGGCCCCGGCAGGTGGAAGGCCCTCCCTGCCCCTGCAGTTAGGTGTGGAGCAGCCCCTCTCTCTGGCTCCTCCGGAGCTAAGTCTGTTACTACCTGCATTTTGCTTCTCTGTATGTTCTAAATATTTTATAATGAACACTGTTGGCCCAGCTCCTCCGAGGAGCAAGACACCAAAAAGACCAAACGGGCAAGGATTTAATTAGGGGAGTCCTTTCTCTCCGAGAGAAAATGTGCCAGGACCTGGGGACAAAGACTATATATTTTTTATACCAGTGTCCCAGCGGCACCTGCCCTCATCCAGACACACGTGACACCCTGTGATCACGGGGAGGCAGGGACTAGGGAACTCACCCTTGGGAGCTCTTGGGCAGTGCCCGTGGCCCTCCCCACCCAGAGTTCAGGAGCGCAGGGGTGGCCAGGGGCACCGCAGGGCCAGCACCCGTCCCCTGCTGCTGTGTCCACTCTGCACAGGGAAGGGACCCTAGAAACGGGAAGGGCTGCCAACCAGAGGGCTTGACAATTTAGACAAAATGGGGAAAAACACCGAAGGTCAAGAGGTCAAGTGGCGCTGCCGGCCGGGAGGGCCTGTGACCTCGCTTTCAGGGAAGTGGCTCGGAGCCGCTGCTCCCCCCGCCAAGGCTGGTGGTGTAGACAAGCCGGGTTCAAAGTCCAGCTGTGCCCTGACCAGAGAGGCAGGGTCCCTTACCCTGTGCCTCAGTTTCCTCCCCAGAATGGGACAAGGCGGCCTCCGTCGCCCAGCACCGAGGGCGTGGGTGAGACCGTGGAGCCCCCGGGGTCCCCGTCGTTAACCGCTGCCCGCCGCCCGGGGACCCCGGCACGACGCGCTCAGCTTCTCCACTAGCAAACCACAGAGAATAAATCCCGTCGATCGATCGGTCCCTCCCCCTTGGGGAGTCGCTGCTGCCCGGACCGCGAGCCCCCAGTCGGAGCGGGCGCCGCAGTCCGGCCCCGCCCCGCCCTTCACTGGGACCCCCACCGCCCCTGGTCCGCTCACCTCCGCGCACGCTCGCCCAGCCCGGGCCCCTCACGCTCACCTCCGCGCACGCGCACCCAGCCCGCCTCCCTCGCCGACCGCCGCTCCCTGCCGCGTTAGTCTCCGCGCACGCGCGCCCGGTCCGCTCCCCCCCGCCCCCTCTCGCAGCTAGCCTCCGCGCACGCGCTCCGGCCCGCAGCGGCCACCCGGCGTCAGGCGCTGGCAGGCACGCGCCCGAGGGGGCGGGGCGGACCGGGGGACAGCCCGCCCGCGCAGGCGCCCTGGGCGAGGGTGTGCGCCTCCGGCCGCGCGCGCCCCCTGCTGGCGGGCCTTTCCGTCCCCGCCGGCCGCTGCGCCGGGAGCCTGGGAGGAGGAGGAGCGGTGCGCACCTGCCGAGACGCGCGGGCAGGGCAGGGACTGGGCGCCGGCCTTGGGGCCTGCCCGACGGGGACCGTGGGCTCGCTCACTCCGCAGCCCGTCCGCTGAAGCCGTTCGGGAAGGGAAAGCGTCTCGTACCCCGAAACGCGGCGGCTGTGCGACCTGACCTGGCGCTTCGAGGGGCGCCTCCGCCGCGAGGGTGCGGCGCGGGCGGGGCCTGTTTCTGACGCGCTGGCGGATAAAGACGCCTTTGTGCCGCATGCAGAAAAAAAATTTATTTCTCTGCTGAAAAGCTTGGAAGTGAAATGGTTTTGTAGGCCCTTTCCGAGGACGGCGCGGAGAAGCTGCCAGGTGGCAGGTGCTCAGGACGCGGGGCGGGGGCGGAGTCACCCCAGGGGATCACACGAGGGGTGAGAACTGCGCGGCGACAGCTGGGGAGGCGGTGCGTCCTCGGGGCGCCGGGCACCTCGCCGCTCTCCATCGGGCCCTCCTCCCGGACATCGCACATCGGACTCTGGAGCGGGACCGGGGCATAAGCAGGAGGCACCGCGGCCCCCTCTGCTCACTCTCGGGGAGGAGGCGGATGCATTCCCGGACCCCGAGCAAGTCCGGCGTGGGGTGGAAGGCTCCCCGAAATGCCACCGGAAACGCTGGGAGTCGACTTGGCTGGAACTGCTGGGGCTCTGAAAGAATCCGGATCTACCATGCGGGCCTACCTGTTTCTCTAAAAGGGCGTCACTCTCTGAGGGTGGACATGGCTTGATACACAGAATTCTGGTCTCTTCCACGGTGGGGGGCGGGGGGAGGAGCAGGCCGTGGAAGGTGGGGGTCCAGGCTGCTCTCTAGGGGGACTCAGACGGCTGGAGCTTGCTGGCGATGGTCTGGCTGACCTTGAGCAGGGCCTCCTGGAACTGGGGGTACTCGCCCTTCACGTGGTCGAGGATGGTGCTGATGACGCCCAGTCGGTTGTCCAGGCGTCTGTGCTCGGCCAGCAGCAGCTGCTTGGAGCGGAACAGGAACACGTACCTCCCGTCCTTCACAGCCTGGAGGTGCTTGACCCGCGTCTGCAGGGCCACCAGCTCCGACAGGTTCTTGGGTGGGACAAAAAACCCCGCATGAGGTTATGCAGTTTGAAACAGGACCCCTGCTGCCCCCACACAAACTCAGGACTGGAGGAAATGCCAGGGGGAGAAGAGGCTGATGCGCAGTGAGCTGGGCCTTCTCCTTTGCCCATTGTCTGAGAGACGTTTGACATTGCTGGGTGCCGGTCCCACAGTGGACACTTCCCTGCGCTCCCTCCCCCATCTCTGCTGATCAGGCTCGGACCCTGCAGACCCAGTTGGCCCCACTCTTCTGCTCACACCACATCCAGTCTAGCAGGAAATCCCACTGGAGCAGCTGAAATTATATGCAGAATCCCACAGCTTCTCACTAGCCTCATGGCTACAGCCCCGGTTTGTGCATCACCTCAAGTAGGCCTCCTCTGTCTACCCTTGACCCTTCAACGTCAGAACCAGAGTGATCCTCCTAAATCTGAGCCATGCGTCAGCCCCAAACCCTCCGCTGTCTTCCCACACCCCTGAGAAGAGCTCAAAGTCAAGATCACCGCCGCCCCCTGGCTGTGCACAGCATGGGGTGTGGTCTCTCTGCCCTCAGGTCCAGCCTGCTGGCCTCTGGCTGCCCCTAGAGTGGTTTCCTGACCTGCTTTACCCAGCCGGCTCACTCCCTTGCCACCTTCAAGCCTGGACTCAAATGTTTTCTCGAACTACCCTACTTAACACTCCCCCCTCCCCCGCCCCACCAGTGCCCTTTCTCTCCTTTATTTTCTCCGGAGTATTTATCACCACCTAACACGAGCTATCTTTTTCATTCATTTTGTTTATCATGTGTCCCTCTGTCCTCCCTCAGGAGGCCTGCTCTGTAGCCTTAGCACCCAGGGCAGGGCCTGGCCCATAAAAGATGTGCGATATTATTAGATTATTAGGGCATGTGAGGTGAGTGAGTGATCACAGAGCGATGGGCAGTGCTGGGATCCCTGAGCTTAACTGCATCAGGAGGAGGCCTTGCCCAAGGGTGCACTGCTGCTGTGAGGGGCAGGCTCCATGCCTGGCTACTTGTGGCCCTCGCCCCTCGGGGCACTGGCCTACCTGTTGCTTGAGGGCCAAGAGCCGGTCCAGGTCGGCCTCGAGCTCGTCGATGCTGGACTGCATTGTTGACAGCTGTTCCTGCTTCTCCAAGAGGGAGCTGCTCAGGTTTTTTTGAGTTTCCTCCAGTTCCAAGATGGCTTTGGTGCACTCCTCGGTGGCCTGGGAGATAGACGGGACCATCCTGGGACCCTGCCTCCTGGTTACTTACTGGGCACAGTCAGGCTAGAAGGATACAATCCGGGGAGGATCCCCACGAGGGCAGAAGGAGTCCCTGCCCCTCAGGAACCAGGACCTGGAGGGGTGAGTCCCAGTGAGACGCCAGGGCCCAGGTAAGTCCACACTGCAGGCTGCTCCCCAAAGGCAGGCGTGGCTGGGAGAGAGAAATGGGGGTCCCCTGCTTGAAGCAGGTCTGCCTGCAAGGGCACAGGGACCAGGGGCAGCTGGGCAGCTGCATGCCAAGAGTGGGAGCAGGAGATGCCTGGGGCAGGAGCTAAGGCCTCGTGGGGTGGGGGGTGTTGGGGGTGGGAGTGGAGGAGGCCTGGCTCCATCACAGTGAGGTTGGGCAGCCGGGGCTGGTGGGGAAGCAGCTGGTGGGATCCAGTGGATAAATGAAGTAGAGGTGACAGAGTGACTCTCAGGGTCTGGCTGGGGACACGGGAGAATTTGGGATGTGCAAAGGGCCAGTCTGTGCACAAACGCTGGTGGTCTTGCTGGGTGTGTGGCGCGTGGGGGAGTGTGTGGCAGGAGGACTTGGATGCAGCCCACCTGGAGCTGGAGCTGAGCGGGGGTCGGGGAGGGCAGGGCAGAGGTGGCAGCTGGGGAGCCCCGGGGTGGAGAGGAATGGACATCATGAGTGACCGGCATGGCAGAGAGGATTGGCCAACAAGGACCAAGAAAAGCCATTCTGCTGCCCCTAGTAATTTCCAAATGAGCAGTTGGGTCAAGCCTGTCATTTTCAGTTAATCTCTCCCGGTACAGGACTTAGACCTTCAGACGCTATCCCCAACAGTCTCCATGTAATCCTCTGGACAGCTCCACAAGGTGAGTACCCATTTCACAGGTCAGGAAGCTGAGGCACAGAGCTGTCAGGCAACATGCCCGAGCCTTGAGCGGAACAGATTGTCTGGAGCCCAGTGGGGCTCCGAGACCAGGTTCTGTCTCAAGTGAGCCTTCACCTACCCGGGAGGGGGTTACTGCTCATATTTCCACCTGGCAGAGGCGGAAACACGGGCTTTGAAAGATCCTACATATGCCCAAGGCACAGGGGGCTGAGGGAGTCTGAGCCAGAGCCCGGCGACGGCCAGGGGAGTGGGTGCTGGGCAGGGCACACACCACATGCTTGCTGATACGGCCTAGTGCACGAGGATGTGGACCCTCCGAGTGCCCATCAGCCTGTCCCCAGCACCCAGTCAGGGTCAGAGACACAGGGACTCACACGTGAGCCATGGTTCAACACGCTGTGCGTCCCTGATGCCATTTCTGTGAGGTGGTAAGGGGCTGAAATCTGGCCATCTTGGCCCTGGGCGGCACTGCTCTGTGTAGCTCTTCTGTTAAACCCAAGACAGACTTCCAAAGAAAGGGCCTGTCGTAGCCTGGCCCCCCTCAAGGGCCCAGTGACAGCCACTGCACCTTTACCCAGAACCGGCACGTGGGTCATGGGGCTCAGGCCCAGAGGGTGCAGGGGACAGCCAGCTTGTCTGGTTCCAGAGCCAGGCTCCTTCCACCCGCAGCGCCCCACTGCCACTTCTCAGCCTGGTAAAACAGCCCCACACGGCAGCCCTGACTCCAGCTCTGGGAATGGGGGCAGGAGAAGGGGCAGTGCTGAGAAACAGGCTGGAAGGACAGTGTGACCAGGTCCACGGCATGCTCCCCCCTTGTCGCAAGGCCCCCACCTTGTGAATGTCCCTGATCTTGCGTCGCAGCTCTTTCTGCTGGTGGTGGAAGTCCGTCCGGGTGAGCAATTTCTTGTCCACCTTGGACTGCCCCTTGGCCTGAGTCGAGATGGTCTCTCTGTGGGCAACGGCCAGCTCCATGTCACGGATCATCTTCTCCTGCTGCTTCAGCAGCTGCCCATGCCTGACCTGGGTACACAGGGCAGAGGGGCCGTGAGGGAGAGTGGCCAGCGCCGTCTCCACTACCTCCACAGACCCCTGATCCGGCAGGGAGACAGCAAGGGGAATGTGCCCGAGGACAGAGGGATCTGGAGCCATTGCCCACTGGTCAGAATGATTTGAAGGTCCATATAAAGAACACACAAATGGGGAAACTAGAAACTGTCAGAGGCCAGGGGAGGTTAGCAGACCGAGGACTGCCACATGCAGCCTGGGCAGGATTCTGGAGCAGAAAACCGACAGTAGCCAAGAGAACAGGGACACCTGTACCAACGTTGATTTCTTAGTCGTGGTTTTGGAAGATGGTGATGTGAAGGGTCTGTGGGACCAGGGCTGGGGCCTGGTTGTCAAGGAGACTGACTGTAAGGGCTACATGAGGGCTTTCTCGAGTGCTAGGAGTGTCCTGTCTCGGTCGTGGGGGCAGAGATGTGGGCCCGGGCTAAACCCATCCAGCCAGACATTGAAAATAAGTACATCTCCTTGTGTGTATGTTCTGCTTCAGTGAATCTGATTCAGAATAAAAAAGGATAAACAGGCAGGAACCCCCAGGTCAAGATGGTGGTGGGAGATCTAGCCCAGCCACGTTTAAAGTCTGCAGTGGTGGGAGCCCAGGATGGGGACGGCACAGATGGGGTGGGGGTGGGGGGCTGTTGTCAGCTCCACGTTGGCTCAGCAAACAAGCACAGATTATCTGGGGATGCCAGCATGACTCACGCCCCAGCTGAGAGAACAGGGATGGGCCCCTATTTAACGCCATGTCCAAAAATTAATTCCAGGTGGATTCAAGATCTAAAGACGTGCAAACATGTGCAGAGAACTTGGGAACATATTTGTGTCACTTCAAGCTGCGGGGACCATCTTGAGCAATCCAGGAAACCTAGAAGCCATGCAGAGAGACAGACAGGCCTTACAGCATGCATAGTAATGACCCCATGAGTGAGGAGAGACCCAGCGCAGAGAGCGTGAAGGCCAGCAGCAGAAGAGGGAGAACGGGTGGGACAGGTGTCCAAGGTGGGGCTTAGTAACCGTGATATGCAAAAACTCCCTAAAATTGCCAAGAAATAAAAAAATGGAAATAGGAAATTGAGGAAGTGCACACACACACACACACACACAGGCACGTGCTCAATACCCCGTAACAGAAAATGTGGAAGTATGAAGCTTCTAGAAGAAAACATAAGAGAAAAATCTTTGTGACCTTGGGCCGGGCAATGATTTCTCAGATGCGCCACCAGAATGACGCACAGAGAACAGAGCTGGACCTCACCCACGTGAGGAGCCTCAGACGTGTTATGGGGAGTGAGAAACGCCACACTCACAATAATAATTCATGCTACGGGGTCTGCTTCTGTGACATCCTGAGAGTCGGGGACAGGGACATGGGAAGCGGAGCCCAGGAGGCACGAGGGACTTGAGGGTGATGCAGATTTGGGTATCACAAAGGGGGGTGGTTACGTGGTTGTATGTTTCTGTCACAGCTCATGAGATCGTGCCACCAAGGGCTCAGTTAAACACCTCAATTTAAAAATAAAGGCTCTTGGGCCAGTGACACCCAGAGGTGCCCAGGCTGTTGGGACACAGCCGTCCTCGAGCGCCTCCTGGAGAAGTGATCTGTGGGGCTCTGGTTAAGAATGTACACTCCTCCGCCCTGTAACCCCACTTTTGGAGATCTAACCTACAGGATACAAACAAACCAACCCCAGTAAGAAAGGATATTATGGCAAGCACGAGGAACCGGGACAATCTGGATTCTGATCACCCTGGGAATGCTCCGAGAAGTTAGGATAAATCCGTAGGACGTTCTGTAACTGTTAAAACCGGGCTAATGTCCATATTGTTTTTTTAAAAAATAAGTTGCTGAGCTATACGTACAGATCCTATTTTTGTGAAGGACAGGAAGCAGCAGGGAGTCGCGGGTGGAGGGACGGCCACACCCGTGTGCGCATGCGCAAGCGTGTGTGTGTGGGGGGGGGGTCTGGCCTGCTGCGGCCAGCACATGTGGCTTCTGTGGTTTGAAAAGTCAATTGAGTGGAGTGTTTTAAAGACTTATCAGTAGCATATGCATTTGATCAGAATTCCTCTGAACTCCATGGACAGAGGGGTCCTGATTAAAAGCGGCATTGTGGAAGTGATGCCCGCCTGATTTTACTACCTGCTCTTACTGTATCCTAAGGCTCAGAGAGAGCCTTGATTTAATTACCAACCTTTTTTTGAGGTAATGAAATCCAGCTCAGGACGGTGGAGAGAAAGCGAGGCTCCCAGGGAAAAGACGGGCGTGTTCTTTGACCACGTTTTACCGGGCGAGACACCTTTCCTCGACAGTGGGGTGTCTTTCCCCAGCGGGTCGTGGGATTCAGGGGTCCCCACCAGCCCTCAGAATCGTCAGAGTGCGCTGACTGCACGGGGCGAGGGTAAAACAGTGTCTTGCGAAACACCGCGCACATGACTCTGTGTGTGTCTTGTGTCTGTGATCCTGTGAACCCAAGTGGATGGACCCTGGACGGGAGGTCGGCAAGAAAACAGCCCACAGTGCTTGTGCTCTAAGTGCCCTTCCCGGGGAATGGTGTCCATGCCACTGGCCAGGGTGGCCCGTGGGGTTCCCGGGGGGCCCACCCCCAGTGAGGCCAAGCCCCCCAGAGCCCCCACCCACCTTCATCCTGTGGATCTCCGCCTTCATGGCTCGGATCTCTGTCTGGCCGGTCTCGGAGTCCACCGATGCACGCATCTCTTTTGCCAGCTGGATTTTTTTCTCCCAAAGCATGATCTGGTGTCTTTAAAGGTGGGAGAGGCAGTGTGAGCACTGGAGAAATTAAGATTTCCTTCTGATGCTTCTGCGAGCTCATGCTCTAAGGACTCGCTCCAAATCGAGACCCACAGTGGACAGCTGGAAGGCAGGTGTGAGCAGAGGCTGAGCGCAGTGAGCTCGGGGCAGCTCAGAGCAGGGGGCCGGGACCTGGGACCCTCTCTCTCTCTCTCACTTAGCGTGTTTAAATACCCAGGCACTGAGTGAAGGGCTCGACTGTCAGACACAAATTTCCCCGTTCTGTGACCTGCAGGTCAACATAAACCCCTGGGCCCAGGTGCTCTCTCAAGTTCCTGCCAGCCCACCCAACCCAGGGCGAAGGGGGCTGTCCCACCCCAGTCAGTGTTGCCATCATGGAGTCGCGTGGTGACGTTGTGGGGGACAGCTACACCGCGGTGCACGCAGCGCCTACGCCTAAAGCCACCGGAACTCTGTGCGTCAACTATACTTCAACTAAAAGAAGTTCCCATAGCAGCAAAGACCGATGCCAGCGCCCTGGTCTCAGTGTTTGTGTCCCGCCCCCTGACGCCCAGCGTGATGGTGTTTGGAGGTGTCACCTCTGGGAGGTGCCTAGGTCACGAGGTGCAGACTCATGAATGGGATCTGCGCCCTTAGAGAAGAGAACCCACAGAGCACCCGCGGGGACACAGGGGGAAGCCCGCGCGACCCAGAAGAGGCCCTCACCCACGCAAGCTGACCCCTTGACCTTGACCAGCCTCCACAGCCGTGAGCCATACATTTCTGTGGTTTATAAGCCGGGCCCCTTCCCTTGCAGCCGCCTGGACAGGCAGCGGGCTCAGCGGAGCTGGAAGGAGCCTCGCGCGGGCTCTGACGCGCCCACGCGGGGCTGGCTGAGCAGCCGCTCCCATTGGAAATGTCGGTCCACGGGAAATATATAGACCTGCTTCAGAGGGCAGCGTAGAGCACAACCCCATTTTTGTTTAAAAGGCAAGCGGACAAGGAAAGTATATGCATCGTGGTTTCCCGGTGAAGGGAGGGGCTTGGAATTATGTGTGATTTTCCTCATCTGCTTCGCACACATTGTTACAGTTTAGAATGCTACAGTTGGGGGTGGTTACTCGTACAGCCAGGCATCATAAAACTAAAATAACTTTTAAACACTTTATCCTGAAGAAAGCCACTCAAGGGGACGCCTGGGTGGCTCAGTCGGTTGGGCATCTGCCTTCGGCTCAGGTCGTGATCTCGGGGTCCGAAGATGGAGCCCGGCATCGGGCGCCCTGCTCGGCGGGGAGTCTGAGTCTCCCTCCCCCTCTGCCTGCCGCTCCCCCTGCTCCTGCGCTCGCTGGCTCTCAAATAAACAAACAAACAACAACAACAACAACAAAAAGCCACTCAATTTCCCCTGAAGACTGGGCAGGCGAGGGCGGGTGGCTGGAACCGAGCGGTGACACGGGCCCTTCGCTGGGACCCGCCCCAGTGTGGGCTCCAGAACTGGCCCGGGCAGCTGTGGGTGGGCGGTGGGCGCCCGTGGGCTCCGCAGGCGCGGAGACAGTGGAGCGGGGGCGGGGCCGGGCACTCACTCCGCCTCCACCAGGTTGCTCAGAGTGGCCGCCTTCTCCTCCTGCAGCTGGTTCAGCTTCTCCTGCATCTCGATGGTCTCCCTCTCCGAGGCCTGCACGGGACGGGGTGCCGCCGACTGCGGGGGACGCCGGGGGACGCGAGGACCCGCACGCGCGCCCGCCCACCGTGCGCCCTCCCCCCCGAGCCCGCGCGTGCCCGAGCCCGCGGAGCGCCTGACCTTCAGCGCGCGCACGAACTCCTTCTCCATCACCAGGTTGTCCTGCTGCAGCCCCTCGGAGCTGCTCCGGTTCTTGCTTATCAGCACGTTGAGCTTCTTCAGGTCGTTGTCCAGGTCCTTCATGTGGCGCTCGATCTCCTTTTGCTCCTTCTTCTCCTGAGCGATCTTGTCTGCAGCAGAGGGGACGCGGGGGTAGCCACGTTCCCAGAGTAGCCCCCACACCAGTCAGGGCCCAGCTGGGCCAGAGGGAAGGGGCCTCTTCCTGGCTGCTCCGTTCCCAAAGCCTGGCCCTTTGAGGCAACAGAAAGGACCCCTGTGTGGACAGCCAGCAGGTGGGCGGGGGGGGGGGGGGGGGGGTGGGGGGGCAACCCCCCTGCACTGAGAACAACCTGTGGGGACATGGCTGGTGCTCACACACTGGGTCTCCAGGAAAGGCGGGCCCCGCCCAGCTCAGGGGCAGGGGGCAGAAAACAACCATCCTAATTGCCAAGAGGGGTTTGGGCACCCCCCAGGGCAGGCCAGAAAGGCAGCAGGGCCTCTGGGCCTGAGGTGTCCAGGAGGAATGGGCCCCGGACCACCAGGCAGCATTTCCCATAGGGCCACATGGCCGGGCTGACCTGCATGGATCTCTGGTCAGAGACCCAGGTGGGACCAGGTGGGACCCGGATGCCTCAGTGGGGGGCCATGGGGGTAGACGGCGGCCAGGAAAGGTGTCCATCTCCCTCCTCCGGGTACCCTGGCACATTAGAGACCCCTGGTTTTTACACCACCTGGGGCAAGACAGGGGCTGGGGAGTCTGTTGGAACAGTTTTCTAAGTTCAGCTGGAGAGGAAGAAAGCTTCTCTTCCCAAGGCCCTGAGTTTGAGGCGTGAGGTGTCCCCTGTCTCCCTGGGAAGAAAGCTTCTCTTTCCACAGCCCCGAGTTTGGGGCGAGAGGTGTCCCCTACTCCCTGAGCAGGGGAGTGAGCCCCCAGGAGCTGCACCTTGCATGTCTGCATTTCCAGCCCAGCTGCCCTGCCCTCGGCAGGACGGTAAACCTTCCGTGCCCCTCTGGGAGCACCCCTCAGTCTGCGAACTTAACAAATCCAGTATATTTTCTCGATATTTCCGCCGTGCTGGCGACGGGGCTGGTGGTCAGGGCAGTGGCTCATGTTACACAAGGCGCTGTGAGCCTGTGGTTTGCTCTCACGGCCTCATGCAGGGTAAGCGTGGAGCTCCCTCCCCGGGAACTGGGCCGGAGGAGTCCCTGCAGACTCCGGACGCTTACTTTCTATCCGCAGCTTCTTCTGCTCCAGGATGTGCATCTCCTTCTTGAACATGTCCAGAGACACCAGCTGTTCCTCCTGCTCCTGAGTGACCTTCACCATCTCTTGCTGCAGGCGGAGCCAGGTCACCTGGGCCTGCGTCACGTTGGTGTTGTGCTCTTCGATCAGCTTGGTCAGCCTTTTGATTTCAAGCTCTAGAGGCCCCACTTCTTCCCCCTAAAAGTGATATTCACCAAAAAGCAAAGCGAGCCTCCTCGTTTTCAAAGGTCTGCTTTCCGGGGGAGCTGAGAAGGGCCCCCTGAGATCATGCATCTGTGTGAGGACAAGGGGGCATTTCCTCGGGGGCACTAAGGGTCCCACTGTATGCCCCCGACCCGCTCTGGGAGATATGGGTCTCAGGAGGCCGGTGGCCCCCTCCCCACCACGCCACAGCCTTGTGAGGCCAAGGGCAGGGTTGGCAGGCCTCTGTCCCTCAAAGGGGCTTTGCAAGTTTTCTTTTAGGGGCAGACCGTCACGGGCCAGGGCTTGACCATTTGGGCTGCAGCTTTGAGAGGGCTCTGTGGTGCTCAGGGTCTACCTAAAACCGTGCCCAGCTGACCATTTTACTCCTGGACTTGAAGCCCATGGTGGTGCCCCCTCGTTAGGGATACCTGGGTAACCTATAGGACTTCAAGCCTCAAACTCATCAGATCACTCAGAGCAGCGGTCAATTCCCACCCGCTGCCTTTGCTTGGCAAGAAAGAAGAACATTTGGTGCCAGGTGAAAGTTATATGGTCAGATTCCAGGGGCCACCAATAAGGCTTTATTGCACACACCCATTTACTTATCACCTGCCTTTCTGGCCGTGACAGCAGGGGTGAGTAGCTTCGGCAGAGACTGACCGGCCTGAAATATTTACTATCTGGACCTTGACAGGAGAAGGTTCACAGGCAGCCCCTGACTTGGGGCATTCCGCGCTCTCGCCATGTCACCCATAAAAGGGGTGGGGAAAGGAGTGGCTCTATTCCGTGGCACAAATACCAACCAGGGGCAACCTCTCCTGGCCCGGAGGTCTTACCCCCAGCTCAGAAACCATCTGCTCCAGCTGCTTATTGAAGAAGTTGATGAGGCCTTGCTTTCTCTCAATCAGGATTGTGCGCCTAGAGATCTCGTTCTCGCTGCTGGTGATGAGGTCATTGACCTTTTTCACTTCCTTGTCGAGCTCGACCAGTGTCTTCTGGTGCATGTCCAGCCTGCAGTTGGTGTTTGTGATGTCCAGGGTGGTCTGAGCAATGTCGCCGTCAATTTTGGAAAGATGTGTCACCTGCATTAGCAAAAGGAAACATGTCTGAACATTCTTTTTCCCTGGGGGGCTCTAAATGAGCTGGCTGGCCTCTCATTTCCTTGAGCATCTGCCACAGGTCCGCCTCTCCTTCCTTCTAGTCTTTATAAATATAACGCCCCCCCCCCCCCGCCTTCTGCCCAAACCAAAGACAGGATCACACTCTACACATATGTTTGTAAGCCACTTTTTAATGAGCTCAATCTTGACTTGTATGCTCATTTCACTTTTAGTGGCCGTGTAATAGTCCCTTATACTTATAACCCAGGAAGCGAGTCGTGGTTGTTGTCAGCAGTCCTGCTTCCGTCCTGTCCCACAGTTCTGAATTCAGTGCCCAGGGGCTGGTCTAGACAGCTGGTATGTTTTGGTGAAGGAAACGGATTCCTTCCTCTCTGGGCTTGCAGTCTATCACCAGTGTTCCTGTTCTAAGTAATGCTGTGGCAAGTTCAACCTGTCTCTTTGCCAGGACCGTCTGGGATAGCCGGGTCTTCACAGGGGCTCCCACCTTCCTCCTTGCCCCCCATGCTTGCCGCCCTACGGGGGCTCCCGTTCCTAAGTCTCTTTTTGGTCACCAGATGGACCAGCCAGCCTCCCTGGACTCCCTCAGCTCTGCTCCTGGACTGTTCACTCTTATTGAGATACTCTGGCCTCTCCTGGGACATCAGTTCTGCTCCTGCACTAACTTGTAGACCCATGGTAGACCCGTGCCTGCCCTCCCTCTGAACCCCAGTTCCAGATCCCAGGGGGTTTTTTGAACAGTTTGGAAAAAGTATCCCCTTTAAAGAGCTAGACTTGCATCTCTGGGGCAGTCAATCATAATGGACAAATTTGTGGGACGAAGATTCTTTACTGCCCTCTGCTGGACATTGGTGGTAGTGTGTGTGCCACTTGCCGGGGTGGCCCGGGGCCTGGGGGTCTGGGGGTCCACGAGTGCAGCCTGGCAGAAGGACTGGCAGGTGACTTCACACACACCATGCTCCTTATCTTCTCTGGTACAGCACGGGCCCCTAGTTTTGCTCCCAGCAGGTAGTCTTGCCCCCACTTCCCAGAGAAAGGATGAGTGGGACGCCCCCAGCATCAGACAGGACCTCCCAAGGAGACCTGGCTGAGCACAGTCTTGGCTCCAGCCCTGTCTCCCCACTTCCTTGCTATAACCAGGCCTGGAGCAAGCTGCCCTCCTCCCAGGTGTCCAGGAGGGATGGGGCGCCTCAGGGTGCCGGCCAGGTAGACAGCAGCCCCACCCCCCCGGAAGGACAGGTGAGCCCCCCAGCTGTGTCAGCTGAGCCTCCTCCTGGCCAGTATCCACCTGCCAACAATGGCCATCAATCGCTGACATGCAGGGGCACGGCCTCTGACTCCCCAGCCCCTTTGTTGTCATTGTAATGAACGGTTAGATCTAATCCTCCAACACCTGCCAGGTGTCTCGTACAGGGAGAGAGTAAAGGTAGAGCCAGGATCACGCAGGAGCAGGACTCATGCTCTTAACCGCAGGCTGGGAGGGCCCACACCCCTTCATCTCCCACCCATCGGATGGAAGCTTCTGGTGAGCTGGAGAGCAAGGAAACGTCCGTGTGGTTGCTGCTACGTGCAGGCAGGCCGAGCGGGCGCCTCTCCTCCTGAGCCTTGAGGGGCGCCCTGGGGCAGGCCGTCTGCTGGGAGGTGCCCTAGGCCTGGTGCGGGCCACGGCAAGTGGGCCCACCGAGCCAGGGGACACTGGGGGGGGGTCACACCACGGGACGAGGCAAAGAAACGATTCAAGGAAGGACACAGGGACCCCTGACCACAGCTCAGAGCAAAGTAAGACCCCTGGGAGAGCAAGAGAGAGCTCTTGTTGGAGGAGGTTCCTGGGCCGGGAACCTGTGACCCTGGGTTTCGGGCATAGCAGCTTGTCCTCAGAAGTGTGGACACAGATGTATGGCAAGCATGTCCAGAGTGGAGTTGTTGATAACATTTAAAGCCTATAAACACCTTGAAGTGTCTAACCAGAGAATTTTCAAGCACAATACATACATTTGCATGATGAAATGTCATGCAGAAAGGAAAATGTAGGTTTTTGAGGAATATTTCACAGAAAATGTTATGTTGAATGTGGCCAAAAAGTAAAATAAAACAGTATCTGCTCAGTGAGAAAATCTGTGGAGTCCCACACTTACTGTGTGTCATATTTCAGTAAAGTGAATGAAAATGGATTAGAATAGACCTGAAAACTGATACATAGTAAGAGTCCCATGTTGTTTAAGGCGTGTGCGCGTGAGCGTGTTCCCGGGTGTGCTTGCACGAGTGGGTGAGTACATTTGTATGGGTCGGCTCGTGTGCACATCGGGATGTTTATATGTGTGTGGTTGCCTGTGTGAGTTTGAGCGTGTGTGTTTAGAAAAAGTTCCAGAAGGAAATACACCAAAATGTTGGAAGAGGTTATCTCTGGACGGTGGGATTATAGAGGTCTCATTTTCCTCTTTATGCCTCTGTATTTCCAGGTTTTCTACAATTAAAAGGCTCGCTTCTACAACGAGAACCAAGTGGGAAGTGAACAGACCGGCTGAGCGCCCCTGGCTCGCCCCGGCCCAGGCGCCCGGCCCTCGTGGCCGCAGCGGGAGGGAGGCGTACCAGGTTGGTCTTTTGCTTCCGGAGCTTCAGGATGATCTGATGGAAGTACTTGGTCATCTTGTTGGAGGTCATGTGCCCCTGCAGCTTCTCCAATATGGAGGCGTCCATCCTCCGCCTCAGCTCTAGCTCGTGCCGGATGGTCTGGTGGACCGACTGCAGGTCGCCCATGGTGGCCGCGTACTCCTGGAAAGGAAGGGGCAGGGAGGGCGCTGGGGGGGGGGGGGGGAGGAGGGAGCTGCGGGGACGCGCCCTGGATGGGCTGAGGGACACGGTCGTACCACTTGGGCCTTGCCCAGCGTGTCCTCCGTATCCTGCAGCACCAGCCGGTAGGTGTTGAACTCGTTCTGCAGAGCCTCCTGCTTGGTCAGGCACTGCGTGGTTAGTTTCTGCATCAGGTTGGCTTCTGTCTCCTCGCGGTTCAGGATGCCCGCCAGCTTCTCATTCTTCTCTTCCTCCTTCATGATGGATTTCTTGTAGGCCTCGATCTCCCCGTCGATGGACGTGATCTGGTGCTGGCACTCGCTGTCGGGATCGAGAGAGCAAAGCTGGGTCGGCAGAGCGCTCATGCATGTGGCTGTGCCCGCTTGCGGGGGGCTCCCCCAGTGGAGAGGGATGAATGGGAACCCAACCCTTACCAGTAGCCAATCTCGACGACTGCTTCCTGACAGTCACAGAACCACTGCCCACTTTGAGTCCAAGCCTAAGACTCTTCTAAGACAGAGAGTAAGGGAGAAGGGCCAGAGGGGCCAGGCATCGTCCCAGGGGCCAGATCCGCCCACACTTGCTGGTCAGGGGAGCAATCCAGGAAAGGGAGTGTGCTATTCCAGTTTCATACGCGTGAGCACTGGAGCTCAGAGCCCTTGAGCGGCATGCCCAGTGGCCATAGTGCGTGGCGTGGCTGGGAGGAGCACCCGTGGGCATCACTCCAAACTCTGTCCTTTCCCCTCTGCACACTGGCTGTGCGAATACCTGTAATTAACGTCAAGTCAGACAGACAGGTGCTGGAGAGTAGAGTTTTCCTTTGTGTGTGAGACATTGTTTCCCCCACATTCTGAGACGTCCTACTGCTCTGCTCTAAAAAAGCCTTTCTCTACCTCCAGTTTCTTATCCTTTGAATAAGTTCTTATTGAAAAAATCAGAAAGTACTTTCTCCTTGAACCGGAATAACACCTTCCATATTTTTCTCATGTCTATCCCCAGGCCTTCAATTCTCTTCCCCAAGCAACCAGTTATTTCTTAAATGTCTTTCCAGATCTATTTCATGCTTTTATAAGCATTATGTTTGTCTGTGTCTATGAAACAGTTACAAATAGCAGCTTAGTAGATCACGTTCTGCACCTTACTTTTTCTTGTGCTATCTTAAAGATATTCAATAGCAGTGCACATAAAAATCTCCTCGGTTCTTCTCAATGACCAGATGGTATTCCAAATGATGACCGTGCCATAATTTAAGCCTCCTCACTGATACACAGTTAGCTTCTTTCCAGTTTTCTGGCCCTTTTTCCCCCTAATTTCAACAGTGTAGCAAAAAACATCTGTACACAGTTTTTAAAAGATACCGGGGAGATATGCCATGTTTATTCAGCAGAAGACTCAATATTGTTAAGGCGTTAGTCTCCCCAAAAAGATCTCTAGACTCAACGCAATTCTAATTACAATCTCAGTAAGTATATTTTTTTCTAGAAATTGACAAACTAATTCTAAAATTTATATATGGAAACCTACAGGATCTCAAATAGCCCAAATAATTTCGCAAAAGAAGTACAAGGCCTCCCAGGATCTGATTTTAAGACTTTCTATAAAGCTGTCGTTATCAGGACAATGTGGCATTATCGGTGAAAGAATAGCTAGATGGAAAGAACAGAATCAGGAGTCCACAAATAGACACACCAACATGCAGACACACACGGCCAATTGATATTTGACAAAGGTGACACGGTACTTCAATGGAGAGAGGACAGTCTTTTCAGCAGCGGTGCTAGGATTGCTGGACACAGGCGTGCAAACAGACCGAACTTGGATCTCATGCTGCGACAGGCATTAACTTGGAATGGGCCACGTACCCACATGGAAGAACTTAGCAGGAGACACAGGAGGGATCTTCATGACCCTGAGCCAAGCAAAGATTTCTTTGAGTGGACATAAAAAGCATGAGCTATGAAAAAAAATTAATTAATTGGGCTTCATCAACATTTAAACCTCTGCTCTTCCAAAGCCACTGTCGTGAGAATGGGAAGACAAAGCCACAGACCGGGAGAAAATATTTTCAAAGCACACATCTGAGAGAGGACTTGTATCTAGAATATATGAAGAACTCTTGTAACTCAATAATGAGATGAACCACTCAATTTAAAAATGAGCAAAAGACACTTCACCAAAGAAGGTATATGGGTGGCAAATAAGCACATGAGAAGATGCTCAACATCATTAGTCATCAGGGAAATGCAAATTTAAACCTCCATGTGATACCACGACTCATCGACTAGTGGCTGAATTGAATGGCTAAAATTAAAATGATTGACAATACCAAGTGTTGGTGAGGACGGGGGAGTAACTGGGAATCTCGCCCACTGTGGGAGGGAATGCAAAACGGAACAAACCAAATTGGAAAACACACTGGCAGTTTGTTATAAAGCAAAATATGCACGAACCAGCAATCCCGTGCCTGGGCACTCACCCAGGAGAAAGGGAAACACACGTCCACACCAAGACCTGTACAGACTGTCATGGTCTGTCTGTCTGTCTGTCTGTCTGGTAGACTGTCATGGTAGCTCTACCCATGACACCCCAAAACTGGAAAAAAAAAAACAGGGAAATCCATCAACTGGTGACCCGATGAACACAGTGGTGCACTCTTCGGCAATAACAAGAAACAAACCACTGATCTCGCACCATCCCACGTGGGGATGAAACTCAGAAGCAGCATGCCGAGTGGAAGAAGCCAGCCGAGGAAAGATGCACACTGTGTGATTCCATTTACCGGACATCCTGGGAATGACAGGGCTGGCAGGACAGAAAGCAGATCAGTGTTCACCGCGGGCTGGAGGTGGGGAGAGGATGCTGACTTGGGGACGAAGGAAACAGCCTTTTATCTTGAGGGCACCGGGGTACTTGCCTCTGTCCATCTGCCAAACTCACAGAGCTGTGCACCGAAGAGGGAGAGCTTTTGTACATAAGAAATCTGTACATAAATTAGCCTCAATAAACCCAACTTAAAATGAAAAAACTACTCATTTTCTTTTTTAGGAAGTAACAGCCTTATAAATGTCTAAAATTTGACAATAAAAATAAGACGACCAATTTAAAAAGACACAGTCACAAATTGCATGACAGAAGTCTGAACACGCGGTAAGACATACGCACGGGAGAAGAGATGCCTGTGAGTGCCCAAAATGCTAATAAATTGTCATTGTCACCAAAGGAAAAAGACAGTGGTATTTGTAAACCTTTTTCTCTGTTTTTCAGATTTCCTAGAATGTGATCACTTATCCTCGATAAAGATTATTTTTAAAAAACACACTTTAGTGGGGCACCTGGGTGGCTCAGTCGGTTAAGCACCTGACTCTCCATCTCAGCTCGGGTCTTGATTTCAGGGTCGTGAGTTCAAGCCCCGAGTTGGGCTCCACCTTCAGCGTGGAGCCTACTTAAAAAAGAAAAAAAAGAGTTTCATGAAGGGAAAAGATCAAATGCTGATAGGTCAAGTAACATGAAGACTGAGAATTGATCACTCAATTTAGTCAATGTATATGATTTAACATGGTTCCTGTAGAGTGGAAGGGATGAAACTTGATGGGATTAAGCTCAAGAGAGATTAGAAAGCGTTTCTGGGAAAGGTCTTCTTTCTCCCTAGACATGGAAGACAAACCCATGGAGACCTTGGATATTCGGGCTGCCATCTTGAAAAACAAGCCCTACTCTGGGCTCCATGCTGGGCGTGGAGCCTACTAAAAAAACAATAATAATTACAAAAATAAATGAAATAAAAATAACACACTTTAAAAACTTCGTTGATCAACAGATACTAATAGAAAATAAATGGGATAGGGGACGCCTGGGTCGCTCAGTTGGTTAAGCGTCTGCCTTCGGCTCAGGTCATGATCCCAGGGTCCTGGGATTGAGTCCCGCATCGGGCTCCCTGCTCCGCGGGGAGCCTGCTTCTCCCTCTGCTTCTGCCTCTCTCTCTCTCTGTCTCTCATGAATAAATAAATAAAATCTTAAAAAAAAAAAAAAGGAAAAGAAATGGGACAGACACGGATGGACTCTAAGACAAGGCCCACAGGTTGGGCCTGATCCAGTCAAGGGCTGAGAGGGAATCTGCTTGGGGGTCTGGAGGCCCCTTGGCTACAGCTCAACATCCCGGGGCAGTTATTAGCTCTGGACCCAGTAACTGAAGCTGAACCACACGCACGGGTCCAATCTCCCCCAATCGGTCATGACAGTGCCCCCGCGGCACAGGGAGACCAGCAAGAAAGCGCAGACCAGAAACGTTGGGGCTTTCGGCCCAACGTGCAGCTCATGGACGAGACCCATGGGGGCAATGTTATGATGCCCCCCACCCCAAGCACTGGGAGATCAGATTGTCTCCTAAGAGTTAAATTGTAGACTCGGCATCGATGCAGAGATCCCATCGTCCCGACAAAGAGACTGCAGAATTTGGCTGGAACCTGATTGAGGGCATCATGTTATTGGGAAAAATCACACAGGTGTCAGAAGGGAAGACGGGGTGGGCGGGTGACGGCAAAGGGCCATCAAGGCAGAGGCAAGCGTGTGAGTGGACTGCCCGGTGCTCTGGAAGAAGCAGGAGGCTGGTGGGGCCGGGGCCTCAACACTCCCTGAGCAGTGACCCGGTTATCGCCGGCCTCATGTTCTTTCCCACGGGCGACACTCTGCCGGCCCAAGGATCAAGCATTAGCCCCTTTGGTGCTCACATTTCCTAGCAGACACGCATAACTTGGCAGTGTCTGGTGGACCCAATCCCTGCGAGCCGACCCTGAGGACACAGACGCACTCACGACATGATAGCAAAACCCGGCTTCTGGGCCAGGGGACTCCCCTGGGTATAGGGTCCTGCCACGCCCAGACGGCGACTGGGGTGCTGGCCTCGTGCCCCATCGTCCCGACCATCAGCCAGGACACTGCGAGCTTCCTGCATCTTGTAAACCGGTCTACATGCTACCAGCTGGTGTTTGGCATTTAGTTCAGTCGCTGAACTGGCCTGCAAGCCATAAGCGACGCTGTATGTTATTCTTGCGATGTCCTGACCTTGGTTAATCTGCCTCAGACTTCCTTCTTCAGACCCGTATGGTTGCAGATGGCGCATCTCTGCAGTTACGCCCTTCACAGCAGCCCACGTGGGCAACGTGCTTTGAAGGCGACCTCACTCCTCTGGGCCACAGTGTGGTTTTAGGGGGGACGCTGAACCAGACTTCCCATCCCTTGTTGTTAGGGGCATCGTGCGCGAGTGTGCACAGGTGTGTGTGTGTGCGTGTGTGTGTGAGCGTGCACCTATTTTGCTAAAATATCCACCCAACCTTCCATGGGTGCATATTTTAGAAACATGATATTTTAGGGGGCTCCCCGGCTGGCTCAGTCGGTAGAGCACGTGACTCGACCTCGGGGTTGTGAGTTTGAGCCCCATGTTGGGTGCAGAGATTACTTAAAAATAAAATCTGAAAAAAATTAAAATTAAAAAAAGAGAGTTTTAAAAAAAAGTGTTCAAAAACATGATTTTTTTTTTTTTCCGTTAGTCAGATGGGCGCCGTCCTGACGGCCGAAATCTCGCCAGGCTCTGGAACCCCCGGTGGGGTGTGACTGTCACGGCCTTGTGGGGAAATACCTGCCAGGTCTGTGCATGTCCGTCCCCCAGAGGTCCAGGCTCACAGAGAAGGCAATGCTATAGCGTAATGTAGACTATAATACTCCTGGGCGTGGGTGCAGCCCTGCAGCCAAGTCAGACCGCGAGGAACCTCCCCGCCCCGGTGGGAATCTCCCCCAGACGCGGCCCCGCGGCGCACTCCGCGGTGGGGAAGGAAGCAATGACCAGTCGTCACGCTGAGATTCGGAAAGACCTCTGGGACCTGTCGGCAAATGAGAAAAGCAAGGCCCACGACGGTGTGTATGCAGCGAGCTACCACGGCGCGTGTGTGCCTTGTTTGCGGGGGGGGGTTGTTTTGTTCTTTTTTCTTCATCACAGGACCAAAGAGGAGCAGTGCCTCCCAGCTGTCTGAGCACCGGAGACCGTGCTGCAGGGCTGACGAGAGCGGTTCATTCATCCTTCTGCCCTCCGCCAGGCTCGGTGCCGGGTGCGGGCGCCGTGCGCTGCCTCGGGAACCCGGCCACCGCATCTCGGTCCCCATCACCTGGGGCGGTTTGGGGAGTTGAGGCAGCACTGGGCCCGGAACCCCTGCGCCCGACTCCCTGGCCAAGCCACACAGGCGGGACGGAGGGGACTGGAGGAGGGCCCTCTTCCTTCCCCCTGGCGGGGAGATTAAGACAGGATTGCGGTTGGAACGCGGCCCTCCACAGAACAATGGCCCAGGGATGGTTTCCGCACACAGGTGGTGAAAAGCAAAGCAGAGGGACACCCTTCCTTCCCGGAGATAAATACCCCTTTCTCCTTCTCTCACCGTTTGTCCTAATCTTCCCAGGAAGCCTGAGCACAAAATCTCTGCTGCTCCCGATACCGCAGAAAGTTTGAAAAGACTTAAGAAACGTTGAACGTTGGTGAACAATAGGGAGCTTGCAGGGCGGAAGCTGAGGCTGTGGGGCCGCAGGTGCACCCCCTTTGTCCCAGCAGATCCAGCAGGAAGGGCGCTGTGGGCGCACCTGGGAGGAGGTCGGGGTGCAGCGGCCCCCACCTCCGCGGTGCAACTGCAGGGCAGCCGGAGGCCCTCCCGGGTGTGCCCATACCTGAGTGCCTCCTGGATGGTCCTGTGGGCCTCGTCGCGATGCTTCATGCCCACCAGGCAGGTGGCCCACTGCTGCAGGATGTGCCTTTTCTCCATGTTGATGGCGTCTATCTCCGTGCAGGCCTGCGGTGGAGAGTCAGGGTTACGTGGACGTTGGTCTAACCTCATTACGCTCAAGGCCCCAAGAGAATGTCCGAAAGCCCCAAATGTCCTGAATCATCTCCTTTCCCTGCGTTACCCTTGCTTTTCTTACCACGCACCAGCAAAAGGATAAATGTGAAAAGAAACACAGCTCTAAAGACACATCGAAACGCCCACCTGAGCCCTGACTCCGCGCCCCAAGGCGCTCAGTGCCAGGGGGTCGAGGAGGAGAAGAAGGTGTCCAGCAGGGACGGGCACCCATCGTACCCGGACCCCGGACGCCGGGGGTGGGAGGGTGTCGCTGATTCTCACAATGAGTCCTGTCCACAGGCCAGAGTTTCGGTCACAAGAGATGGGTACAGCCTCTGTGCCTGAGACCCCCTCCCGTAAGAGCTTGTGCTGTCGAGAATGACCTGGCAGCTCCGTGGGAGCGTCCGTCAGGCCCTGTGCATGCACGTGCGTCATCGTATTCTCTATGTTGTTTTATAACCTGGAATTAAAAATTAGCGTGTTGTGCCCAGGTTTCCATGTCAGCAAGTATTATTTGATTGTTGGGACAGTCTTCCACTGCACGGATATACCATGACTTTTGTAACCAATGCCCTCCCCTTGGGACTTTGCCATCATACCCAACACAGTGTCCCCACTGAATCTCTATTCATTTTGCTTGTGGAGTTTTTAATGTAAAAAAGTTTTACTTGCATGCCTCTTCAGTAGTTTCCTTGGCATGAAGCCCAGGTGATATTTAGGAGGGGGCAGGGGAGTTTTGGGGGGTGGGGGGTGTAGGGGAGCACATGTGTTTTTGCTACCCGCCTGGGAGCGCCACTCCCCCCTGCGCTGGTTTCGGGCTATCAAGGGCTCCTCATCCGTTCATTCAGTGTCTCTGGTGCACCTGCTATGGGCCACGTGCTGCTCCAGGTGCAGGAAGGCAAAAGGAACAGGACGCGGGGCAGCCCTGCCTGGAGGGAACACACCCAGCAGGGAGGGGCAGAAGGCACCGGGAGGCGTAAGCTCGTGTGTGTGTGTGTCCACGACCATCCCGCGGTAGAACCGGGCACGGGGTATTTCTTACTGATTTGCACAATCTCTTCCCACCACCAAACTCCCTGGTGGGTCTCCCGTCTTTTCATGTTGTTGGCGGCACCCTCAACCTCCAGGGTCTGTGGTTGGCGTGCCTCGCCCTCCCCATCAGCTCCGTTAGAGTGTCTGCTCTCCGCGCTAGGTTTAGAAAGGCCTCTGCAACTCTGGATTTAAAAAATATTTTTCTTGGGGTGCCTGGGTGGCTCAGTCGTTAAGCGTCTGCCTTCGGCTCGGGTCATGATCCCGGGGTCCTGGGGTCGAGCCCCGCATCGGGCTCCCTGCTCGGCGGGAAGCCTGCTTCTCCCTCTCCCACTCCCCCTGCTTGTGTTCCCTCTCTTGCTGTGTCTCTCTGTCAAATGACTAAATAAAATCTTTAAAAAAATATTTTTTTCTTGTATTTTCTTCCAGTACATTTCCCCCATTTACATTCTTGATCCCATCTGGAATTCATTTTCATGTCTGGTATGAGGAAAAGATTTGATTTTTCCCCAAATGATTAACCAAATGTCCCTAGTCTGCTGTGCATGATTCATGTGTTCTCCATTAATTTATAATCCACTCAAGTTTTATGTAAACCTTTGCTTCTTTTGGGGGTCTACTCATAGGCTACCATGGCCCGCCTGTCTATCCCAGACCACAGGGACACATCATTTCACCTTCCAGGCTTTAGAGTGGGCAATATTTGGTAGGGCAATGTCAGGAGGACCCGCCAGCCTGGTGTGTCTGGGACTCTCCTGCCTTTAGCACAGCAAGTCCCACATCTCAGGAGACCCCTCCGTTCTGGGCAAAACCCGTCCTGAATTTCCCTTTCCCAAACAATTCCTGGCCAGTCCTCCGAATGTATGCTTCGGATAAACCTCAGAATCTCTTTGCTAACTAAAAACTGCCTTTTTTCCCCCTGAAATTCTAATCAGAACACATTCTAGACCCACAGGCTGGAGAGCCCGGGCCACTTTCCCACACGGACCCAGGTGTGCCTGTCCGTTTCTGCAAGCATTTTCTTTTCCCCAGTAAAAGTGGCTTGTTTCCTTCGTGTCGTTCCTGCGCACACGAGTGCAGATGGTGATGCACAGATTAAAAAAAAAAAAAGAAGAAGACGTGGCAGTGCTGGTTCCTGGTGTCGACCTCGGAACGTGGTGCTGCACTGAGTCCTTCCCGCCGGGGCTCAGCCTCGTTAGGGAGGCAAGAGGCCACTCCCGCGAGGACCCGGCTGACAAGCAGACTCAGATGTCCGGCTTCCCGGAGGCCTTCCGAGCTACCACTGGCTGTGGCCGAATAGAAACGGCCCTGCCCCACCGTCCCCACCGTCCCCACCACGGGTCAGCCTGAGCTGCTTCAGGAGGCACACTGCGGCGGCGGGAGCTGCATCCACCTGGCCCTCGGCAGCAAGCCGGCGCCCTGTGGCAGGCACTAAGTGGGTGTCCCGAAGCCGAGCGCGGTGGTGATGCTCCTACCTCGCTCACGGCTTTCCTGAGAGCCCGCGTGTCCTCGGCCTGGGCAGAGCTCTGAGCCTCCAGCAGCGCGATCTGCTCTTCCAGCTGGTTGGCTTTGGTGGTGAGCTGGTCCACGTGAAGGTCCTGGGAAACAAGACCACGGGCCCCTCCAGCATACTCCTCCACCAACTTCCAACCCAAGCCAGCGAACCCCAGGCCGGCTGCAGCCTCCTAAGCAGGAGGCTGAGCGGAGAGACTTTTGGGAAATCGAAGGTTTGGGGGTAATGGCAAATGCGTTGAAGTCGAGAGTACCTGCTTCTTCTTCTCCACCTCAGCCCGCATTCGCTCCACCTCGGACTTCTTCACCACTTGCTTCATCACGTGGATGTCGTCGCGCAAGTCCTGGTCTATGTTCTGCATGTAGAAGAGATGCAGAGCCAGGCTCTCCAACTCGGCTTGCAGAGCCGCCACTGCGGGGGAGGACGGGGAAGGCCGCTCAGCATCCCACACATGTTGTCTCGGGGCCCAGAGCTCCGGAAGGCTCTCTGGCTGCCCTTGTGGACCCAGCCTGGGAACCTGCTGCTTCTAAACCACAAAGACTCAGACTTTGCCATCAAAGCCTTACAGCCTAGTTGGAGAGACAAAGATGTAGGTAATCCGTGTCCAGCATCACCACGAGCCGCTCGGTTGCCCACCGTGTCTTAGAGGCCCTCCCCGTGCCTAAGGATCTGCTGAGACACTGTCAGGCTACGAGGCCTCGCGTTAGTCTTACAGATTTCTTACCGCTTAGCCATTGGCAATCTTAGGTAGAGTCCCACATCCTGGGAGGAAACCCGCCCAAGGGGGCGCTGAGCTCTGCCACAGCCCTCCCGGCCCCCCGGACTGAAATGGCCATGTGGGGGCACAGGCCAGGAGCACCGGAGCTTTCCTCACGGGCCAGGCTCACCAGCACAGCACTTCCACTCCCCACTCAGAGCCACATGGCGGATTTCCGTCCAGCGCTCGCAGGAGACTGCACCCCGAGGAACCGACTCCTTTTAACAAAACTCACGGGAGATTGATTTATGAAGCCAGATTACCAATTTGTTTAGGGAGCTAACTCTAAATCAAGAGTCATTTGCTGTCTTGCATAGAGCGTTCCTTTATAGGTGGATAAATGCACGCAGAACACCGATTTATAGAATAGAAATATAAATTCACCCCGCTGAGTGGCAGGCATCCTTGAAGGGTGTAGCTTAACCCTGAAACACATTACTTTGCACCCAAGGTGACTGTAAAAATTCCAACGCTGGCGAATTCTATGGCTCCTGCGTGGGTAGGAACTATGGGGGTGGGGAGCAGAAGCAGGGACAGGGAGGTGTTGTGGTCAGAGCAGGCCGGGGCGGAGACTGCATTTGGAGAGAGGGTCTTCACAGAGGTAATTAATGTAAAATGAGGTCCTGTGAGTGGGCCTAACCCCTCGTGGCTGGTATCCTTAGGAGAGGAGATCAGGACGCAGACGCACAAGGGACCACCAGGTGAGGCTCCGGGGAGAAGGCCCCGGGAGAAGGCCGTGGCTACAAGCCCGGGAGATAGGCCTTGGGAGGAACCAGCGCTGCCCACGCCTGGCTCTCGGACCTCCAGCCCCCAGGACATGAGAAAACAAGCCCCCACGGCCGCCGAGCTGACCGATTCACCCTCCCACCTAAAACGTGCGAGACTCACGTCGACCCTTCCTTAAGAGCGCTGAGTTCAACCCTGCTTTGCTTCACTGAGTAACAAAAAGTCAGTACTTCCAGTGCTTGTTTAAATCTGCATAAATATCAGTGCAATTGAACCTAGTTTCACCGTTTTAATGACCATGTTTGTCCCTCCTCCAAATCGCTTGCTCATGTCCTTGGCCACACAGCTATTGGGATGTTTGCCTCTCACTGGGCGGCTTCTAGGAACTCTTGATGTGATCAAGGCAGGGTGGGCAGAACTTGAAGACGCCTCCCAGGGCCTCTGCCACCTGCTGTGACTGCTGTGATGATGTTGCTTATCTGTCCCAAGGGAAATTATGGGGCCTGGCCTAAGCAGGTGAGTCCATCTAAAGCAGAGAGTGGTGTCCAGCTGGTGGCGAAAGAGGAAGTGAGGGAGATTCTCAGGGTGAACTGGATTCGATGAGAAGGAAATTCTCTGCAAAACTGGCCCGAAGAAGGGAGGGGCCCCATGGCAAGGGACGTGGGAGGCCTCCAGGAGCTGAGAACCGCCCCTGCGGACAGCCCAGAGAGGAGGCAGCCCGTCAGTCCTACAACCCTGAGGAGCTGAATTCTGCCAAAGACATGAACGAGGCTGGAGTCGGATTTTCCCGGGTGTTCCCAAGAGACCCAGCCAACCAGCTCTAGGGTTTGGCTTTGGGATACCCACGAGGGGAGCCCAGTCGGCCACACCAGGCCTCTGACCTCGGGCCGTGTGGGCGTGCAGACACACGGGCTCGTGTTGAGCCCTGAAGTCTGTGGGAATTTGTTTCCCGGCAACGGAAAAGTAACTCGGAACATATGGAGGTTGTCACGGATGTGCAAATGGGGTTTGCCCCCAACTTGTGTTTGTCTTTTAACTTCGTCATGCTTCTTGATAATTTTCATGTTTTTGTATAAACAAAACTGTCAAATTCCTCCTCTGTGGCCTCGTACTTCACATCACGCTCCGGAGACCCGCCTCAGCCCAAGATGATTAACAACAACTACAGCGGCCTTACATATTCCTGTAATGCTTCTGTGATTTTCTTAAATATTTACTGCAGACTTTATTTTTTGTATAGTGTGAAATAGGGGTCTAAGTATGCATTTCAGACGGCCAAATGGTCAAGCAAATATGTATTGGCTTAGAGATGCAGTCTGTCTGTTTATCTAACCTGCAGAAAATGGCTGGATCCCCACATGAGCTCCCCAGCATCCTCTGCTCTCCACCATCCGTGCTTCTTCCCCTTTGGTGCCGTTCTGGTTTTACTGCTGTAGATTGATACCGTGTTTTGACACCTGATAAGACTATTTTCCTTCATTATCTTTCCTTTTCAAAAATTTCTTGGGTAGTCTTGTGCATTTAATCTCCTGAGTAAACTTTAAGATCAATTTGTGCAGGATGGGGAGCTTTTTACGTATTGATACAGAATCTTCTCGAGCACACGTCGGGAAGCGGGAAGCGTGGGTATGGCACAAAGCTACTTGTTTAAAAAAAAGATACCCTCGTAACTTTGCTTTTATACGCAAAAACATCTTTAAAGAAACACACGAGAACCAATTCCACCCCCCGCCCCCTGGCCCTGGGTGCCTCTGTGGAGGGTCCTGGGGGAAGGGGAGGCAGGAGACTTCCCATCCCAGAGCTCTCGACTTTTGAGTGATTACTTCTTGAAAATGAATAAATAGGGGCACCTGGGTGGCTCAATTGTTCAGCTCTGCCTTGGCTCAGGTCATGATCCCAGGGTCCTGGGATCGAGCCCCGCATCGGGCTCCCTGCTCGGCGGGAAGCCTGCCTCTCCCTCTCCCACTCCCCCTGCTGTGTTCCCTCTCTCGTCGTGTCGCTCTCTGTCAAATAAATAAATAAATAAATAAAAATAAAATCTTTAAAAATAAAATTTAAAAAAAAGAAAATGAATAAATACACGCCTATGTCAAATAAATTTAAGGTCACCCAAAATACCCCATCGTGGACTTCAGCTGGAACAGCACTGAACAGCATGTTGACTGGGACAGAGGCGACACGTCCATATCGTGCAGCTTTCCTCCCAGTAACAAGGCAGCTTTACTTATTGAAACCTGTTTTATGTCCCGTAGTGAGATTTTATTGTTTTTCTCCGGATAGGCTCACTCACTTCTTGTTAGGTTTATTCTAGGTATTTTATGGTTGTTATAATCATGATGGATGAGATTTTTTTTTTTTTTTTTTTGAATTTAGTTCTTAACTGGATATTCCTGGGATAGGAGAAAATGCTAGCTCTGACATTCACCTACTTTACTTTCTTTACTGTTTCTAGTACTGGGTTTTTGTTTTTGTTTTTAATTATTATTGGCAATCTTGGATCTTCTAGGAAACAATCATATGATTGGTAAAGCATGAGAATTTCATGTCCCAAATCCTCACCTCATTTATTTTGCCTGTTGGAGGCTCCGGGACTGTGCCCATGGCCTGGGGCGGCTTCCCCGTCTCCCTCCTGATCCTAGCTGTACCTTCTCCAGTGTTTCCCACTCAGGACAGTTTTCTGGTTCGTTTCTGAAAACATTATAAAGAACTTTCCTTCTACCTAGTTTAGGATGGATGGTAAGTGTTTGCAAAGACCCGTTTTGCATCCACCCAGAAAATCCTTTGTTTTTCCCTCTCCTTTAACTTACTAATAGAATGCCTTAAATTAGCAGCTTTCTTAATTTCAAATGATTCCTGAATTCCACAGGAATTCCACCCTTCTCTGTTTGCTACTAATTTATTTAGGATTTTCTTGCCTCCTGGTGGGATGGCTGTGCAGTTTCTGTGTTGGAGGCTGTCCGTGTTTGCAGCCAGGGCTATCCTCCCCGTTCTAACACCAGCCTGGGAAGTTTCCCAGATTTCCCGCCCCCCGGAGGGCTGGACAGCATGGGGGGGGTGTCTGTTCCTTTTGCAGTTAGTAGTGGGGACCCATCCATAACGAACAAACTGGTGCTTTCAGGGGAAATCGATGTCTGACAACGTTTTCAGTTTCTTCAATGATGAACCCAGTACAGAGCGTGGCCTTCTTGAAATGAAAACCAATAATGCCTCTGAATTGTCCTCACTCCCAGAGCTGCTACTTGGAGGACACACGTTTTGTTCTTCCCCGGGCAGGCCAGAAGTTTACTTAGCATGTTGGTCATTTCAAAAATGGAGTATTTTTATCTCTCAGGCGAACTCTTTTTTTTTTTTTTTTGTACCAGTTTCAGCTATTTTACTTTATTAACTCCCTCTTCCTACCTCTTTTGTTTCTGTTTTGTTTTGTTTTGTTTTTTGCTCTTTTTCGGCCTCTGGAGTAGAATGTTTGATTTTCGGTCTTGTTAATGAAAACTATGCAAGGTCCTGGGTTTTATCGGAGTGCTTTCTGCTGAATCCAGAAGTCCTGATACGTGGACTCCCTTTGCCACTAAATCCCTAACTAGTCGGTGATCTCTGTGTGGACGGGACTCTGTCCTCTTCCCTTACAACGTTCCGAGCATCGCTACTCTGTCATTTATGTTTGAGACCTGTGATTCTCAGCCCCAACTGCACATTAGAATAACCTGGAAGCCTTCAAAAAACAAAACAAAACAAAAAACCAAAGCAAGAAACACAACATCCGGGGCCTTGGCAGAACAGCTGAACAGGGGGTGTGTGCCTGGCTGTGTGCGCCCCAGGGGCTCCTGCCAGGGACAGCAGGTTGCTCTCCGCCTGCCGCAGTATGATTCTGTCCGGCCTGGAACCCGGCAGCATTTTTTCCCTTAGCTTTGGAATTTAAAAATCTCACCAGCTGTGCCTAGGTATGTTCATTCTGTTTTCCAGCTGTCGGGTCCTCCGAGCACCTTTATGTTCGAAGACTCACCTTTCCTGAGCTCACGCTGATGTTCTCCTCTGATGTCACCCGTGAGCGTCCCTGATCTCCTGGGACTTCCGTCTGATGGGCGTCCACGGTTCCAGATCTCACACCCATGCCTTGTATCTCCTTCTCAAAACATCCACCACTTGGGGTTTTCCCTCTGAGTTCGGGGAAGAACTCCTCAAACTGGCCTTTTGGTTTACAAGTTCAATTTTCGGCAGTATTGCTTTGTCTGTTTAGTGACTTTTGTTTTGTTCTTTGGGGAGGATGGTTATATTTTTTAATTCCAAGTATCCTTTTACCTAACACTGTGCTCTCGTTTTACTGATGTGACGTCCTCTACAATCTCACACTCTTTTCTGTTTTTGGCGTCCGCTCTGTCTGTCCAGCCCCATCCCCTGCAGTCTGGGGGCGCTGCCGAGCACTTGCATTTTTTTTTTTTAAATATTTTATTTATTTATTTGACAGAGACAGAGACAGCGAGAGCAGGAACACAAGCAGGGGGAGTGGGAGAGGGAGAAGCAGGCTTCCCGCTGAGCCGGGAGCCCGATGCGGGGCTCGATCCCAGGACCCTGGGATCATGACCTGAGCCGAAGGCAGTCGCTTAACCAACTGAGCCACCCAGGCGCCCAAGCACTTGCATTTTGATGGGAAGTTTCAGTGACTCTCTCCCAGGGGAGGCACGCACTCGTGGACATTCTCCAGCGGCAAACACCCATATTTCAGGGCAGTGGCAGCACCGAATTTCCTAGTGCTCGGAAGGGAGAAAGGGTAATGTTTCTGGAATCCTTGCTTGGTTGAACAGCTTCTGTTCCTGTGTTTTGGTGACCTCCAGAAAGGACACAAAGTCCAAGAAGATGTTTGCATCTCTCCAGAAGCCTGGCCACACTTTGAGCCTTCACTGAGTGGCGCTGGTGTGGAGCACGTGGGGGGCCTGGGTCCTCTTTCAGGTCGGTCTAAATTCTGTCCCACCTGGAGCATCTTTATTGTTTTTGCATGAATGTCACGTTCTTCTCTTCTTGGTATTTTCTGTTAATTTGGTGGAGATAAAGGAGCACTTAGCCTGACTCTGTCAGTCCAGAAAGTTCTGCATTTCTCAGGGTCGGAAATGTCTCTTTGCCGCCACAGTTAGAGTGTCCGTGTGGTTCTGTTTTCTGCGTAGGCTGTTTTCCCCGCTGTGGGTTGTGGTAATCACACACAGCTGATAAACAAACTTGGGAACAAAAAACCCCACAGACTGAAGCAATCACAGCAGAGTGCGCAAAGCGGGGGTTCACGGGGCCCACAGCCTGGCCCTGTGCAGGGAGGTGTTTTACTGGGCAGAGACCTATCGCCTCATCTGGTCCCAAGCCTCCCGGTTTCGCCAGGATCTGCCGTACAGCCGGGGCTGCGGCCATCCCCCGGGCCGCTGTGCTCGGGATTGGCCGCATCCGTGGGTCCCCGCTTATTTAAACCCTGCCCCCCTCCAGCAGCCGGCCGGCCTCTCCGAATGTTGACTCTGCCTGCCTGCCTTGTTCGCTGCTTGGCCCAATCAGGTGCCTTTTGAGACACCGACGCCTTCCCTCCCTAGAAGGCTGCGACCTCCCCCAGGACACGACCACATGGCGCTTTTCTCGACGCCCTGGGATGGCACGCAGGGATGCCTTTCCGGGACGAGCGGGCCCGTGGGACGCGGGGGTGCGCCACTGGATTGCGAGGGCACTTGGCGATCGGGGCGCCATGGCAACCGGGACCCCGAGCCTTACGCTTCTTGCGCTCGTCGTTGGCGGTCTCGCAGGTCCTGGCGTAGCGGAGGCGCGCGCTCTGAAGCTCCTCCTCCCTCTGGCGCCTGGCGCACGCCGCAACCGAGTGGAGGTCGTGGTTTTTCTCGAGCTGCATCTGCAGGCGGGCCAGGTGCTGCTGGACTCCGTAGAGGTCCACGCCCAGCTCCTGTCGCTGCACGCGGGGTTGCTGGGGGGGCGGGGGGGGGGGGGGGGGGGGGGGGGGAGAAAGCGGGTCACGGGCCGGAGGCGCACGGCTGGGCAGGAGGCTGGACGGGCAGGTACGCACCAGCTCTTGAAGTTCCAGTTTCAGCTTCTCTATCTGGCGGTTAAGATGGCTCTTCAGCGCAGCCTGGAACCTTACCATCAGGGGCTGAAACGACGCAGAAGCAAGCCTGGTTGCCCCCCTGCCCAAGCAGGGCGCAGCCTAAGTCGCCAGCGCTCCCCCGTACTCCACGCTGGGTGCCCCTCACTTCTGCCAGGGACTTGCGCCGGCAGCCACAGACTAAGGGCACTCAAGGTCCCGTCCCAGGCACTGAAGACCTGAGTCCGCATTTTGGCAAAAAGACAGAGTGAGCTGGAGTGGTGGTCCTGGTTTCTCCCCAGGGATGCGGGAGTGCTGCCAGCACCGAACGAGCCCTGAGCCTCTTTTCCCGGAGCAACCGCCAATCTCTCCCACCGGGAGCACCCTGGCTTTCCAAATGGGCTCATGCAATCAGGATTCGCCTTCGCCGCGTGCCAGAGGGTGGGGCGTGGGAACTCGGGTGGTGCGCTCCAAGCTGGGGCTCTGAACTGGGGGGACTGTGCTCCCACCCAGCATCCAGGATGTCTGGAGACATTTCTGGCTTCACGGCTAAGGGGCAGCGGCGCTCCTGGCCTCTAGCGGGTGGAGCCGGGGGTGCTGCCCCGGACAGCCCCGCCCCAGAGTGACCGGGTCCCAATGTCGGCAGTGCCAGGGTTGAGGATTGCCGACTCTGGGCGAATGAAACAGAAAGGAGAAGACACCTCACAGAGCAGTTTTGCGGAGTGGGCGAGGGGTGGGGCGGCGCTGGGGGCAGGGCGTGGGGCGCGGGGGCACAGGCGAGCTCAACAGCAGGTGAGGGGGCGCCTCTGATCGCGCTCCGTGTCAGGGCCCCAGCAGGGCCTGGGAGCACGTGCTTACGTGGTCGGGGTCCAGAACCACCAGCTGGTGTCTGTCTTCCTCGGCCTCGTCACTCCCCTCCGACTCCATTCTCTCGACAGCCCCTTCTTCGGCGGTGCCCAGCTGCTGGATCCGGTCCAGGAAGGCCGGCGGGGCTCCTCTCCCCGGCTGCGCACCAGGCTCCTCTGGGGGGCCATCTGGGGGCAAGCATCACGGAGGGGTTATTGCAGTGGCTAATGAGGCCACTTTCCAGGTGCTGTCAGGCAAGGCTGATTTCCAGCCTCATGCAACACAATGGAAAAGAGAAAGAAAAGGCATCCCATGGGTTAGGGCTCAGAAACGCTGCTTACAGTGTCTTCTGTTCATCAATCTGCTATTCGTTGGTTCAACATGTTCCACAGAAGGGATCGCATTTTAAAGGTAATGCATATTACCTTTAATACATTCCAAGAAGGAAATATATTTTGTAGATGCTTTTTTAGACATAAATAGTGAACAGAAGGTGCCTTCTTACTCATGGGCTACCTTGATTTTATTTTATTTTATTTTTGAATGGGAAACAGCTGATAAGATTGAAAAGATATATCAGTGAGGCTCTAGTTCCAGCTTCCCTATCCTCCTGAGCTGGAGAGATCCTGTTCTGTTTTAACGAGTTTAAAAACTCGTTCAGATGTGTGCTGTCTTCACCTCACTGGTGAGTGATGCAAAGCTTTGTTAGTTGCACCATCCATGCTCGTGTATCATAAGGAATAAGAAATATCCCGGTCTGCTTTCCCACATCCACAACACTGGGATACAGGACAGGGTATGCCGAGCGACCCTTGGAGACTCAGCAAACACGCAGGCTTAGGGGTGTTGTTCCTGAGCCCCTCTCTGAGACCAGGAGGCAGTGAGGGGTGGCGGTCAGGGGCTGTGGTTTGGGACGTCATCGGATCTCTCAGTCAAGGTCTGGTTCTGCCACATACTCGGGTAGGTCACTAAATGACTCTTAGAGTCTTTGTAAAATGGGAGAATGGGTCCTACCTCATTGGGTTACTATAAGGATTAAATGAGATAAAACACAGTGAATGCTCCATAAATATTATTCCTATCTGTTAATAACATTTCTATCTTTCAGCTCCCAGCTGAATGGGAAACGAGGTAACAGATGATAAATGAGTGGTACCCCTTGCACAGAAGGGGATATGAAGGGGCTCATCCCGTGGGCAGGACAACCCGGCAGGTGCCACGGTACCTAGCTCCTGGATGAAGGGCTCCTCCGTGCTCAAGAGCAGCTCGTCAAAGTCTGAGGAGGTGATGCTGCTCCCCTGGCTCAGTCGGAGGCGGTGTCGTGCCCCCAGAGGAAAGACTTCCTGCTGGAGCCCTTCACCGGATATTTTCTAGAGGAAGAACAACGAAACCTAAATCAGTGAGGCCTTAATCAGGACTGAAAAGTTATTTGATTTTGATCTATTGCAGTGTTCGAAATTCAACATAATTGCTGAAGCGTGGAAAACAATTTGGAGGGGCGCCTGGGTGGCTCAGTCATTAGGCGTCTGCCTTCGGCTCAGGTCATGATCCCAGGGTCCTGGGATCGAGCCCCGCATCGGGCTCCCTGCTCTGTGGGAAGCCTGTTTCTCCCTCTCCCGCTCCCCCTGCTTGTGTTCCCTCTCTCGCTGTGTCTCTCTTTCAGAGAGAGAAAGAAAGAAAGAAAATAGCTTCTCTTGTTAAAAATGCCTGGCTCCATTTGAGCTTTAAAAGAGACTCTTACAATTATTACTGTTGACAATAATTATTGCTGATGATGATCTGGTGAGGATTAGTAACAACAATGACCCTGCATAACACTCTTTGAGGCAGATATGAGTCACCTCTGTTATCTGAGGGGGAGCAGCCTCATGGAAGCTAAAAACCTTGCCTGAAGTTCACACACGCAGCCAAGGGCAGGTACAGAGTTGGGATGCCTCAACCCGCCGCTCGTGCTCTTTCTAATACTTCCTCAGATGATGCTGATTCTAGAAACCATCTCTGAGGCAGCCAGAACCGTGATGATAGTAATGGGGGCCCAGAGTCACAAGCCCACCTCTGGGGTGTCCAGAAAGGGCTTCCCCTACCAAGAAATCGAGGAGGCATCCACACGCCAAGACACGAAGCAGCTCCCACTCTGCAATTCCTGTTCCTTCTAAGGACTGAGCACCAGCCGGGAGGAAGGGAAATAGGGCTCTCACTCAGGTTTGTCTCTGCCTTTCTGGTTGATCACATTTGGAAACTGTTTCCCGGTAACTTTTCTAGAAATGGGACCCGAGGATGGAAACTGAGTTTATAGCTCAATAAGTGACCCACACCTCAAATCTCCTGGACATCTTACAAGGTGAAGACAGTTGTTTTCTGAGCTTAATTAGCGATCATCAAATCATGTTACTCTCCAAGGTTATTAACTCTTTAGGGGTCACCAGGTGGGGTGGGATCGTGGCTTTTCGGTTCAGAATGGTGGCTGCGGAACAAGAGCAACACGGCTGCTTGACTCTGGGCAGGGAAGGCCGTCCACCCGCGTCCTCATCTGTCCAGGGGGGTAATAAGAGTTCTCACCCCAGAGGGTTGTGGTCAGAGTCACTGAGATGGAATGTCAAGGGCAAAGGCATGTCCAGACCAGAGGTGAAGATGGAGGAATGTAACCCTGCTCCTCGCTTTCTTTCCAGAACAACTCAAACCTGCAGCCAGCAGCGGGGGCAGAGGAGAGCGGGCTTCAGAGGCCGAACCCGTGGGGAACCCTCACAGCACAAGTGGGACCAGAGTCCCCACAGAGGACAGCCTGCCACAGTCAGAGCCCAAATATTTGGGGGCTGGCCTGGGTGGGCTTGGCCCAGCAGTGATAAGAGTGACCAGGGCAGCCCAGTGTGGGGGCGTCCGGGTTCAGGTGGGGTGAGGACAGTCCACGTGGGGGTGGAGAAATGCAGTGAAGGTTACATCCGGGGGATGGATCAAGTTAATAAGTACGTTAGGGAGAATGGGGACTAGCCTTCTCATTGCTGGAAAAAGGACTTGGACATACGGAAGGGGAGGGCACGGAGAGGAACCCACTCAGTGGGGAGTTGTGTTAGAGAGGGGTTGGTGTGAGCTGTGTCTGAATGCAGCGTGTGGTGTGTGTGTGTGTCATGTGTGTATGATCCTGAGAGAGCCTGGGGACAGTGGACCTAGCGCCCAAATCATGACTTCTGAATTTTATCTTCCACGAAAAGAAACCAGGCTCCTGGAGAAATGTCTGATTCTAGGGCCGGGCACTCTGTGCCAGAGAACGAGAAAGCACTCCAAGGGTGACAGCGGTTACAAGAAAGAATGATACCCGTGTGTCAGAAGGACACAAAGGCCAATTTAAATGGGCTCTCGGGGCGCCTGGGTGGCTCAGTTGGTTGAGCGACTGCCTTCGGCTCAGGTCATGATCCTGGAGTCCCGGGATCGAGTCCCGCATCGGGCTCCCTGCTCGGCAGGGAGTCTGCTTCTCCCTCTGACCCTCCTCCCTCTCATGCTCTCTCTCTATCTCATTCTCTCTCTCAAATAAATAAAATCTTAAAAAAAAAAAAAATAAAATAAAATAAATGGGCTCTCACCGGCCAAACTGGGGACAATTTCTATTCAGTGTTGTGCTGGAAGTTCTAGCCAGTGCAAGAAGGCAAGAAGAAGATATAAAGGGCATCCAGATTGGGAAGGAAGAAGTCGAACCGCCTTTATTCACAGAGAACATGATCATCTTTATGAAAAATCCTATGATTCTACAAAAAAAAAAAAAGAGCTACTAGAACTACCAAGGGTGTTTCACAGTGTTGCTGAATATAAGATCGATATACAAAAATCAGTCGTGTTACCATATTCAGTACCGCAGCAAACAGCTGGAAGCCATTTCCAAAGGCATCAAAAATGCAAAATAGCTAGGGACAAATCTGACAAAAGATGGGCCTATACGCACTGCTCAGAGAAAGATGAACTCCTAGCAATATGGTGGTAATCTGTTGTGATTTGAAATCCTCACGTTTCCTATCTTAACCAAAAAGAGCACCTTCCCACACCATTTTTCTTAAATGCAAAGGGGCAGAGGAAAACCTCCCAGTGGAGAAGCCTCGGGGTCTTCAGCACCATCACTGGTCATGGGACAAACTACAGTCAGGGCACTACTGCGTGGGGCATAAGGAGAACCAGCCTCCCTCCGTGACCCCTTTCCAAGGGATCATAACCCAGATCGCCACAAGAGGAGAACCAGGCAAATCCAAACTGAGAGCCATTTTAAAGGTGGCCGGCTGGTGAGCTTTGGAAGTGCCAAGGTCATTGAAGTCAAGGAAGGATTAAGACCTAAGAGGTGGGACAGCCAAAGGCAACATGTGATTTGGAACTGTACCTCTGCTCTGAAAGGTGTCACTGGGACACCTGGTGAATGAGGCCTGAGCATTATTTGGTGATGTAACGACAGTTCCTGAGTTTGAGAGCTGTTATTTCAGTTGTTTGGGAAACACGCACGGAAGTTGGTGGCCGTGGTGCATCCGATGGTTGACTTACTCTCCAAGGCTTAAAAACATAACAAGTTCTTCTAATCCTACTTCAACTCTTCTATAAGCCCATGCTCATTTAAAAATTAAAAAATAGAAAATTGTAAGACCGTAACTCTGTCATAATAATCATGATTATCTAGAATTACATTGTCCAGTGTGGTAGCCACTAGTAACCGGTGGTTATATAAATTTAAGTTAATTAGAACTCTGATTAAAAACTCAGTTCCTCCATCTCCCAGGCCGCATTTCAAGGGCTCTGTAGCCCCTTGTGACTGATGGCTGCCATGCTGGACAGCAAAGGTAAAGAGCATTTCCATCACCATGGAAAGTTTCACTGGAAGGCCTTGTTCTGGAAACCAGAAACCTGGATGCCCTTACATGGAATGTTCCCAAACCCAAGGTCCAGAAACTCTTGGCATGCAAGAGTGGGTCCCGAGACTTAAGTTTGCTAAGAAATCTCTAACAGAGATTGCAATTTGTTTTTATAATGTGCCCTGAGTTGCTCACATAGGGTGACAAACCACAAAGGCAGTCAAACACTTTCACAAAGTCGACCTCGGGGCACTTACCGATCTGCGAGCTCTGAGTCCAGAAGCATCCCGGCCTATTTGCTCGGGTGAGTCTACTACTTGCCGGGATGGCTGTGTGGAGATGTCCCCCAAATCTCTGGATTCTGATGGACGGGGGGCTTCTCTGTCTTCAGGAACACGTTCCCTCCCTACATGTTCATCCGGGTATGTGGGGCCCGCTTCCTCTTGGGGCACCGCCCCAGCACCGACTTCTGAATGAGCCAGATCTACAGAGCTGACTTTCCCTTCAGGGGAGGCAGCTTCCACATCGGATTCGAATTCCCCTTCAAATTCAAATTCGACTTCCTCCCCTTCAAATTCAAAGTCCTCTTCCGTTTCTACTTCTCCACTGATTTCCGCTTCTCCATCAATTTCCACTTCTCCCTCAGCTTCCACTTCTCCCTCAGTTTCCACGTCCCCCTCCGTTTCCACTTCTCCCTCAGTTTCCACTTCTCCCTCAATTTCCACTTCTCCCTCAGTTTCCACGTCCCCCTCCGTTTCCACTTCTCCCTCAGTTTCGATTTCTCCTTCAGTTGTGACTTTCCCAGAGGCTTCAATTTCCTCTTCAGAAAGCTCGGCAGCACCAACAGCTTCGTCAATGTTTTGGTCACCGGTCTTCCCTGTGGGTGACACCTGCAGATTTGTGGCAGGAAAAAAAAATCAGGAAACACAGTCAAAAACTCCTGTGAAGTTCTGCTCGTAATTGTGTAATTACACTGGTGGGAAAACTGCGTCTGCACACACCTACGTGTCCCTGGAAGATTAAGCTCCATATTCTACCTGTTCTCTCCAGTGTTTGTAATTTTTTGCGTCCTTTGTTAGAGAACCTGAGTTCTGAAAACCTCGGGGGTGATCTGAGTAGGGGATGTGGGGCATCCCAACTAGCTGCCAGCGCTTAAGAATGGGGAGAAAGGAAAATGAGTCTCTCTGCAAGGGGACTGAGTCTGTTCTAGTGCAAGGTATAGGATCCCCGTGCAGTTTTCTTGAGCAGAACTCTTAACTCTTTAATTCCCAGTAAAGACAAGCCCAGCACAGCCCACCCCACAGGGAACTTTACCCTGTCGCCTTCATTATTCTGGGCCTCTTCTCCTTCAGAAGTTGATTCGCCTTCCAGCTGAGACCTGGGTGCAGAAATACAGTTTAACAGTTTCAAAGAACAACGTTCTTTTTCTTGGCATTGATCACCTCCTGGTGTCTATATTCTTATTTACTTGTTGATTATATGCCTCCCCTCTAGGCTGTTGGCCATGACTTTGTCATGTTTACCACCAACCCCTGACACCTGGAGGGAGGGAGCGTCACAAAAGAGTTGTTCCATGAATGAATGAAAAATAATTATGGAAACATTCAGGGAACACCATCAGTACAACAGAAAAGTCACCTTAAATATACTTGTGTCTGGGGCCAAGCGGGAAAAGAAATACAGCGTAAGAGAAAGTTGCACAGAAGGCGCAAAGACTCTTAGAGACTCTTGGTTAGTTCCTCCATGATTTAGATAGTACAAAAACGTCATGATTTACGTTCTTAAAATTATTTTTTTCTAATTAAAAATACAAGCTCATTTTTAAAAAAAAGTCAAATACAGAAATGTGTGACACAGGCAACGAAAATCCTCTGCGACTTTCTCTCTTCTCAAGATAACCACTAGTAATAAAAGAGATTTAAGCGAATATTCTTGCAAATATTTTTCTATGCATTTAAACACACACACACAATTAGAGGCCACACCCTACATACTGTTTTTCACTTCGTCTTTTCTTTTAATGTAACCTGGACTGCTTTCCATGTCAGGATATATAAATCTATCTTTTAAAAAAAGTGAAACACTACTGGAGCGTCTAAGATAAAAGGTCCAATTCTTGAAAATAGTTTCTGTCCCCAGCCCAGCCCCCGCTCCTGGAGGTCTGGGGGTGGCAGGCGAAGAGTCGGGGTCCCCGCGGTCAGGAAGCCCCTCGGTGATCCTTCACACACAGGGAGACCTCAGGCAGGTAGGGATCCTGCCACCAGCCTCCGCGCTCTCCTGCTTTCTGTACAAGGACGCAAACTCTCGGCGAAGGCACGGCCGAGCATAGTGGTTGCCATGGTTACTGCGCGCCGAGCGAGCCCCGGGGTTTCGGGAGCCCGCGACCCGAGCGAGGGGATAGAGGGAGGGGACCGGGAGCTGACAAAGGGACGGGAGACGAGAAGGGGCGCGGAGGGCTGGGGTGGCCGGGGAGGCGCGAAGGGCCGCAGGGGCGGGGATGGAGGGGCGGAGGAGCGCGGAAAAGGGCGTGAGGGCAGGGCGGAGGCGTGGGGGCCGCTTCGGGGCCCGGGACCCTCGCCCCGCTTACCCGCCGTCCGGGCCACCAGGCGCCGCCATCTCCCGTTGCTAGGCGACGCCGTCAACACCCGGCGGGCGGGAACCTCGCGCGGGGCTGGAGCGGGCGGCGCGGCGGCGCGTCCTTTGTGCCACCGAGGTGCGCTGGAAACGCAGAGCACCTACGTATATAAATACATTAAAACATAAACTTAGTTTCTCCGTTTCTAAGTCCGACTTCTGTCCCGCCGGGCTCAGGTTCAGTAAAGCGACAACAGTGGCCACGAGCGTCCAGCCAGGCAACTCAGGTGGCCCAGGGACCGCGCCGGGCACCCGGGGACCCGAGACCGCTCAGTGCCCCGAAGGTGGCAGGTGGAGGTGGGGGCGCGAGGGGCTCCGGGGCACAGTGCACCTTGGGGGGGGCGGGGGCCCCAGCCTGGTGCCCTCCCATCCATCTCCAGACCTGGGGGCGGGGGCGGGGGGCTCGGCGTCGCCTCCGCGGGGGTGCGGCGAAGAATCCTTGGCGGAGAAGGATGCTCAGTGGCTTTTGGGGGGTGATGATCACGTCTTACCCCCACATAGGAAAAATATAAATGGAGAGGGCAGAACAGAGAGGGCGAGCGCGCCCGTGGAGCGTCCCAGGGGTCCTGTCTTCACTGCCGGGGGACGCGGGGCTGCCACCAGGGCCAGAGTCCCGGGACCCGGAATTAGGACGGCCTGGGGCAGGGGACTTGGGTCCCGAGGGCGAAAGGTGACTGGGGCAGGGTCGGGGCGCACCAAGGGGTTGGGGGGAGAGGGTTCGGCGGGGAACCGGTCTGGGCCCGGGGCCGGGCTGGGGGCCGGGTTGGGGAGGGGGGGGGGCGGGGTCGGGGTGGGGGGCCGGGTTGCGCCGGTTGGGCAGGTTCCGGGTCCGGGTCCGGGTTGGGGTCCGGGTTGGACCAGGGGCGGGGCTAGGCCCGAGGCCGGGTTGGAGTCCGGGGCCGGGTTGGGGTCCCGGCTGGGCCAGGGGCCGGGTTAGGGGCCGGGTTAGGGGCCGGGGCGGGCCGGGTTGGGCCGGGGGCGGGCCGGGGGCCGGGCCTCGCCGCGCGTCCCCGCCCCGCTGCGCCTCACTGGCGGCGGCGGCGGCGGCGGCGGCGGCGGCGGCTCCGGGAGCCGGCGCGAATCGGGCCCCCGCTGCGGGACCCGGGTGGGTATCGGGGTCCGGGCGGGGGCCGCGGGGGCGGGGCCCAAGGGGGAGCGGGCGGCGCCCCCTCGGCGGGGACGGGGTGCGGGCGCGCACTGGGCGCTGGGCCTGCCGCGGCGGGGCCCGGGAGGGGCCGGGGTCCGGCCGCAGCCCCAGGAGGCGCGGGGCCGGGGCAGGAGCGGGGCGGCGTGGGAGCGCGCGGGATCACGCAGAAGCCCCCGGGACCCCCTCCGCGGCGGGTGCGGGCGCCCGGGCCGGGGGTGGCCCTAATTCGGGGAGACTCCCTCCCCGCGTGTGTGGAGCCGTGGACCGGAGAACTTGCGGTCTTTGTCTGGCTGGATCGTCAGAGCACGCGAAGGAGAACTTGCAGGGGGCCGCCGTTTGGAGACACAGCCCCCCGAAGTGTGCTTCCCGGCTCAGCAGCGCGCGCGCTCTCAGCATTGCTGGGCCTTAGGGTCGGTGGTCTGGCTGTAAAGAACCGCCTGTCAGGAAGCTCACTTCCTTTAGGCCGGGCTGTTCCCCCTTGTTCTTTACTTAAAAGAAGAAAGAAAGAAGGAAAGAGTAGAAAACAGGAGAAAGAAAAAAAATAGGCAATTCAAGATTGCTAAATATAACCTCAGGAACCTGGCCAGAAGCCGGTGAATCTTGAAATCCTGTTATTCCCACACTCGGAAGTTGGTGTCATATGTTGGCCACAGTCTAGTTCAGATTCTCTTCGGAGATGGAAAATAACATAGTATGTTCTCGCTCACCACTCCGAAGTTTGTTTTCCTGCCCACCAAGTTCCTAGGAGAAGCTGGGCTGGTCTCCCCCCATCCCCCCCTGGTTTTACCGATCTTTCTTTACCACGGGAAGGCCCCAGTTCTTGTATCTGGAAGGAAGCGAGACATGGTTCTCAAAAATGGCCATGTGGGGAAGCCTATTATCAAAGGGTGGCTGCAGAAGGCCAGATCCCAGAAATCTGTTCCCAATCTGCCATCGATTGATTAGAGAACTTTTAGAAATCTGTGTTGTTAGATTTGGAAATTCCTTGGTAGAAATGTTAATGGATTAGTGACTGCTGAAGGCTTTGAAGAACCACGAAAACTTTTGCAAAGACAGGATTATTGAAGTAGGGGTTGCCTTGTAGTAGTAACTGGGGAATTCGTGTAAGTTGCCCATTGTTGGTACTGGGAGGCACGTGTGGTTGCTGACTGCGGTTATTATGTTTTCTGTGGCACTTGTTGGCTTGTGGAGTGTTGATGGTGAGCAGAATCTCAGAATATGGCTAAAGAAAGTTCTTATCAGTGGAATTTTAAAATTCTCCAGCGATGATGGTGGTTGTGTACATACTTTCTGATTATTGTGCATGAATTCACTTAACCCCAAAAACAAGCCCATAAAGTCAGGACTGAGGTTATCCCCATTTTACAGATGGGAACCCTGAGCCTTAGAGAAGTAAATTCCCCAAGCTCATGCACCTAGGACAGAACCAAGTTCACACGTCCTCGGGCCCAGGATGCTCCAGCCCCAGAAACGGCTGTGTGCACTGCCTCATTCCTGGTGAGGGGGGGCCTGCCATTCGCGTGCACACAGTCTTCCTGACCCTCTTTTTGCAGACCAGAGAACACGGTTCATTCCGGCTGATGATTCATAAAAAAGCAAGAGAGTGGGGACTAATCCCATGTCACTCACCAGCTGCTAATATCAGTTCTCTTTCGTCCAGAAGGAGCCTCTCGGGCCTCGTATAAAAGCGTTTGACAAGACGGCCATTGGGTTTCTGGAGCCTACCTGCTTGCCCCCGTCTCTCTGCCCTGGTTTGGGGTGGCTCTGTGCAGTGGTTAAAACGTGGCCCCCAGAGTAAACTGCCGGGTTCAAATACCAGCCCTGGCACACAGCACCGATTTCATTCCTGGGTGCCTTAGCTTCTCCGTCTGTATAGTGAGGATTGTTCTACCTACCTCAGAGGCAACGGTCGTCCGAAGCACCTAGTGCCTGGCACATACCAAGCGTTAAAATGAAAAAAAAAAAAATTTTATTAATGACCATCATTTGGATTGTTCACAGTTAGCAAATTGGTAAAAACATTTTGATTTTATTTCCTAATTCCTTGTATGTGTGGTCCGTCAGGCGGCAAGCTGCTCTGTGCAGAAGTGGAATTCACCGTTTAGGGATAGGGATGCTCTCTGCCTTGTAACTTTGCGGGGCGCTGGGTCCCTGCAGGCTGTTGCTGGGACCAGGGTGACCAGGTTGTCTGGAACACAGGTCTCAAGTAGAGATTTGGCCAATGCCCCCTCCTCCCCAGCCAAGGGACCCCAAATTTTTCACAGGCCTGAATCTTCTCTCATGTAAGATTAGCCAGGTCGTTTCATACCGTGGGGCAGCGTGAGGAGGGCAGCGTGGGGAGGACGGATGGACTTGTGGGGAGGACGGATGGACTTGTGGCTCCACAGCGAAACAACTGTAGCAGCTGCGGCCCAGTGGGTTTTACTGATGTACATTGTATTGCACCTCATTCTGTTATGTTTGTACAATACTGATGAACGTTGATGAGCCCCGTGCGCAGAAAGGAAGTGCAAGTCTGCAGTCTCCCCACCCCCCGAATTCAGAGAAATAGTCTAGGAGATCTTTTTCCTTTCACTTCAGTGGTGTTTTGTGTTTTTTTTTAAAGGTTTTTATTTATTTATTCATGAGAGACAGAGAGAGAGAGGCAGAGGGAGAAGCAGGCTCCCTGCTCAGTAGGGAGCCCGATGCGGGGCTCGATCCCAGGACTCTGGGATCATGACCTGAGCCGAAGGCAGACGCTTAACGACTGAGCCACCCAGGCGCCCAGTAGTGGTGTTTTTTGCTGTTGACCACCTGTGCGTCCTTCGGCACTGGGTCTTGCATCTCTAATAAATCTATTTTGATGAGCTGTCTAGTGATATCCTATCTGAAGCATGTCTTTTACTGTGTCTTCGGAACTAATATAGCCATCCTCAGGGAGGAGCAAGATCTGGCCACTTGAAGACAAAGCGTGGTGCTCCCAAAGCCGTTATCCAGCCAGGATGGCATGCCCTTCTCTTGCTGAGCCTTGGGCGGCCAGTCTGTCCAGGTGTTTAAAGTTGATGTATGTGACAAGCCGGCCATAAGGACCCACCTGCCTGCAGGTACACAGGTGTGGCAGGGTCTTTTCCATGCTCTTTCTGGATTGGCCACTGTAGAAACCACCATAATAGGGGTGCAGCCCGAGCCCATGTCTGCACTAGCTTGTATACTTTGGTTTTTGTGCTGGTTTTCCGCGATGAGTGACCCTGAATTCAATAGTCTGACAAACTGGTCATTACACTCTTTGTCTTTCTGAAATTGGGGCAAAGGGCATTCTTAACAGATATTTCACAGTCTTTCACTTTTCAATTTCTGTAACTAAAAAGCTTTCCCCCGGAGCAAGATCAACTGTGTTGTTTTTCAGGGATATTGTCAATATATCCCCCACCCCCGACCCCCCATTGGCTTTTTGTTTTGTGGTGCCTTAGCCTCTCCTTTAGCACAGACAGAGAACCTCAGCTCTCTGTATTAGAGTTTACAGGAACAATATAGACATCAGGTGCACCTAACCCACTGTTGGGTCGGTTGGTGGCTTCCTGGCTGGATTTGTACCTTTCCTTGCTTTTTGGGTCCAGTCCTTCCTTGTTCCTCATTCCTAGCTCATCTCTAAGGTCATTTTCATCTCCCAGGCCCTACTTCCTCAGCTCTTTGGGGAGAAAATAGTGTTTTGGTATTTACTGTCAAGGGGGCACAAAGAGCAGATGGTCTCCTGCTTGAGAGGCAGAGGCCTTGGGGTTTTCCAGGGAGTAGGTGATAATCAAAGTGGCAGCTAGACAGCCGAAAGAGGGAAGTCACAGTGAAGCTGGCCACCAGCCCCCCCTCATGTTCCTGTGACTGTCCTGTCCTTACGGCCTCTCAAAGGTCCTTTCCTGGATGACGATTGGTCCAAGCCTCCAGCACTGGGCTTCTGCCCTACATTTTGTTCCTTCATTTTAAATACAAGTTGATCGTCTTGTCCTCCCTTATATGCAGAGGCCCTGCCCACAGCGACCCTGTTTTTGGGTGACAGTCTTCTCCATGGGCATCCTGAATGTGATGTATATGCCAGGAAGACCTCTCTCTTCTACAGTGATCCCATAACGTGAAGGGAAGCAACGCAGAGAGGAGGGGTCGTGTCAGCCCACAGGTGTCTTGTCTGCATGATGAGACTTGGAAGACCCAACTTCCCCAAATCGTGTGCCTCAGGGATTGGGTTCCTGAACCAGTCTACCCGCAGGGTTTAGATCACCCTTTGAACAGCAAAGTAGGGGCTTCCCGGAAGGACCGTGGTGCACATGCCTGGTTCTGGGAAGGTAGAGAGAGCTGGGGTCTCCTCTGAGGGGTGTTAGCAGCAGATGTTGTGTGGGAGGAATGATCCTTGTTTTCATGTGGCTGGCTCCTGTTTAAATACCATCGCCTGTTCGCCGCTCTGTGTTGATCTGGCTTTGAGAGCAAAGCAGAGGAACCAGTTCCTGCCAGCCACATGGGGGGTGACCGGAGCCCAGGGCTTATTGCTCCTGAGCAGTCTGCCAGTGACGACGCCAGGGGGGTAATCACCTGTGGGCTTCGTCCCACCACACGTTCCCTAACGTGTCCAGTGGCCCTCTGCTCCCTACCTGCCTCTCCCCGCTGCAGTGAGCAGCCGTCAGGATGGGTGCGGGCTGGAGTCTCCCGTCCGCGGGCACTGGCAGCCCCGGGAGGCGCCAGGACCGCGTTTGCCCTACTGACAGCTGCATCCCAGCACCTGAGCCAGGTGGGCCCAAGGCAGGTGCACAGCCCAGAGCATCCAATAGGAGAAGTCAAGCTCCTGCCTCTTAGAGTGGCTCCAGGCTGCCCGATTTCTTTGGTCTTCCTAGGAAGGTTCTGGAAGAGAACTTTGTACCTTTGCTCCTATTTTTCTGTTTGGCAATTCATGGGGCCCTTTATACCGGGACAGGAAACCAAGCCTGCGGGTGGAGGAAGCTGCCAAGGGCAGGCCCTGGTATGAGTGTGCACTTTCCCCTGACCCATCTTGCTGCTCCCAGGGGGCCACGGGGGTGCATGTTCTCCTCTCTCCTGGCTCTAGGCCTGGGTCCCCATCATATTGCCTAAAAGGTGGTCGCTCTGCATGGGAATTTGACAGTCAGTGGGTGAGTTAGAAATTCGTCCTTTCTGGTGTCTTTGCCATGGTGTGGTCAGCAGCAGAATGGTCCCCGAAGCTGTCCACGTCCGAATCCTGGGAACATGGGACTTGGTTAGGTTATGTGGCGTTAAGTTTGCTCATCAGTCGCCCTAGAGATAGAGATATTGTCCTGGATTATCCAGTGGAACCAGCATCATCCCAGGGTCCTTAAAAGCAGAAGAGGGGGGCAGAGAGTCAGTGACGGAGCCTTGTGATGGGGGGAGGACCTGGATGGCAACCGGCAGCTTTGAGGGTGGAGGAGGGCCACGAGCCAAGGGCTGCGGGGGGATTCTAGAGGCTGGAAAAGGCAGGGAAACATTTTCTCCCCGGAGGTGGCAGAAGGAACGCAGCCCTGCCCACACCTTGGTTTGAGCCAGTTGAGCCCCGGGTCGGACTCCTGGCCTTCAGAACTGTGAGCTGATTTATTTGTGTTGTTTTCAGCTGTGAGATACATGGTGACTTGTTAAAACAGCCACGGGAAACCAACGTGTAGGGGACAGAGGTGCTTTCTGAAGGAAGCATGGGGGGCGACTTTTGTCTTTCCTAAAGGATGTCATTTCTTAATCCGTGTTATGCTCCTTTCTGGCTTTTCAGTGACTTAGGCTCTGTCTCTGCCCAGGACTTTTCCTCAGGTATAAATCACCAACTCCTGGGGAATGAATTTTGGGTAATGGGCGTCTCTGCTTCGCCCTGTAAATATTAGAGGAGAGCCCCGCACCAGCCACGCTGAGCTACGAGGCCTCGGCTGCCTCGGGCCCTGGGCCAGTGGCAGGTGCTCCCGGGGGTGTCCAGGAGCGAGCTCGGTCGGTGGAGGCCAGCCGCTACCCCCTGGCCATGACCCAGCAGCAGGGCCAGTTCCAAACAGGGCTGTGAAATAAAGACCTGCCCCCCTTCCCCTGGCAGCCACCCCCAGACCCCTCTCCTGTGTCCCCAGTTTCTCTTCCCCTGCAGGTGGTTGAGAACCCACAGTTCTCGGAGGTGTTGGAAGACGAGCCACGGGGAGGAGGGTGGGCCTTCTGCAGAGGGAGCTCCATGTTATGAGCATGTGTGTGTTTTGAGGGGAGGCCAAGTGGTTCTGTCCTTTCGAATGACACAATAGCCTATTGTGTGCAAAAGTCTGGCCCAACCTAGTGGTCGCAACGGCTCAGAGCGGCTCAGAGCTCGGCTTGGGATCGTGGCTCAATAGATGGCTAGAAGCCGGCACTGCTGTTTTTACTTTATACCTTTTAAAATCATAACTTTTTTTTTGCACCCAAGCTGATGCTCATTCTGGATCTTGGCAGCACCCCCATCTCTGGCTCCTTGTGCCGACTGCCAGGCTGGTACTGCTGTCCTTTCCGTCAGCAAAAGCAAAGCCTGTGGAACTTTACTGAAGGCGGCATTCTGGTAGGCACGTCAGTCACTAAGGGGACTTTTCACAGGTGTCTTGGACGCAGGAGCTTATAATCTCAAATCCACAAGACTGAAACAGGCATAACCGTTTTAAAATAGAGACATTAAGGGAATGCATCGGAGGAAAATGACGTTTTTATTGTCATCAAGGATCTACCTTGATGTGCCTCCCTAGTCACCTTCCTCCCTCGGGATTTGGGGAGAGGCTCTGGAATATTGGTACAATGTGCTCTGAGCATCTCGGCTGCTATTTTGATTTCAGTTAACTCCGAGTCCTTGGCAGGGGAAGTCAGGGAGCTGTTCCTGGCTGCGGGCTCCTCTCAGCCCCCTTTTGAGCATTGGCTAATTTTGTGTGTCTTAGAATCTCTGCTGATGGCATTTAAAGGTTGTGCCCATCTCCCCAAACTCTGTCCGAGGTATAATGAGAGTAAGTCATCCACCCAGAGAAAGACCCCAGACCCACAAAAGGGGACCTGGCGTTCTTCCTCAGAATTCTGTACCCGGGGAGACTTTCTGGAGCACAGCTTTCTGGTCTACCAGGAGGGGTGGTTATCTTTGCTCCTTCCACCCCCATGGGACACCAGGTCCTTAAGGTCATGGGCGTAAACTGCTCTGCGGGTTGTGAGCCAGAAGCATTCAAGGTCATGCGTCTTGGGACTCAAGGACACTGGGAAGATCCCTGTCAGGGTGTGAGCCCTTGCCAGGTCCTAACATCGCTGCTGGCCGTGGCCCTAGGCCTGGAGAGCCGAGCTCCCTTTGTCACCCTGCTGTCACTCATCCTGCCGCTGGCTCCTTGCCCATCCCCTGCCTCCCTCCGCCCAAGCCCAGCCTTGGCCTGGGTTCTTTGGGTGCACGCACTCTCATCTCCACCCTCTTTTTTAAAATTAATTTCTATTTTTTAGAGGGTTTTAGGTTTACATTAAAAAGAGCAGAAAGTACAGAGAGCGTCTCTGAATACTGCCAGAGTCTGAGGTGCTGGGGGTTCGAGCTTCAACATACGATTTGGGGGGCAAGGGGAAGACACACACTTCGACTCATTAACACGTGGAAAAACACACTCATGATACGACTGAAAGCAAGACCTGGGGTCATCCCAGTGGGGAGTCTTTGCTTTTTATAAGATAGGCACAGAAGATAGGAGAAAACACACACATGGTTTCAGATCCTGTAATTTAAGGAACTTGTGTTCTTCTTTGTGCTTCTCTGAGCTTGTTGCCTAATTTACAAAAAAAAAAAAAAAAAAGCATTCAAAAATAGGTCAAGGACTCTCTCCGCATGTAGTTTTTGATAGAGAGCAGAGGTTGGGAACCAGGTTTCATTTCAATGAAGTCAGCTCACAGAGGAACAAAAGCATTTAGAGAATAAGTGGGGAGTGTCTCAAGAGAGTGAATTTTTTGGGGGGGTGTTTGACAGACACCCCCAGGGCGCAGTCTTCTGCAGGACGCTCTGGGGCCGGAGCTGGGGGGACTGTCCCCTGCCCACCCAGGTGGCGGGGCTGGGGTGGGAGCCAAACTGAGCACAGAGGACAAAGGTCTTAGGAGCCAAGTTTTTCCGTTCACTGAGTGACCTGAATGCTCGGACCCCGTTTTCTCATTTGTAAAACCTCGCATTTAGGAGGACGCATCTGCCAGAGCCTCAGTGACCCAGAGCATCTGATCCACGTCGGGTGTGTGGGAAAAGGCAGGATTGTGAGCACTTGTATTTTGGGATCCCCTTCAAATCTTCCAGCACATTCTTTTGATTATCCTCCACGGTGGCAAACGTCTTCACTGAAGGACGGTTTGGTTTTCAGAATCAGCTGAGAGTTGTTTGCAGCCCAGCCTGGCGGTTAGAAGGATTAATGAAGGAATACCGTCGGGGGCCCCCGGAGGAGGTGGGGCTCCAGCCTCGCCCACGCGGAGGCCACGAGCCCTTGCAGTGTGGCTGGTCCCAGCTGAGATGCACTTAATGCAAAACAGACACCAGACTTCAGAGGCTGAGGGAATGTAAAGCAGCTCATCAGTAATTGTTTTCATATTGATTACATGCCGAAATGATACTGTTTGGAAAATAACGAGTGAAATCAGAGTATATTCCCAAAATTATTCTTCCTCATTTCTGTTAAAAAATGTGGCTAGTGGGATATTTGAAATTGTGTATGTGGTCGAATTACATTTCTACCGGGCAGCGCTGGGCTAGAAAGAAGAGACTCATTTTCTTGTACGGCTTATTAAGGGACTTTGTCATTCTGGAATGATTCTTGAATTCTAAAAATATTCTGGACAACAGAATCATCATTAGAATAACAATATCATTTTTCTAGACGATTAGTTGGACAGACAACATGATGCATAGAGGCCATGTGATTTTTTTTAAGAATCTCATACCGAGGTTGGCAGGTGCTGGGGTGTGCCTCGAAGTTCAGACAGTAGAACCAGTGGGGGAGACGAAGGGTAGACACCCCCTTGACCTGGAGAGGCCAGGAAGGCTTCCCGGAGAGGCTGTTGGGTAGAGAGGGGCCGAGTATCCAGACAGTGGTCTGAACCAGGGGTCAGCTGTCTGCAGCCCATGGGCCAAATCGAGCCTTCTGCTTGTTTTCTAGTCTTTGAGCTGAGGATGGATTTTATATTTTTAAATGGTTGAAAAAAAATTGAAAGGAGAATTTTTTGTGCCACGTGGAGACTTGTGAGATTCAGGAGAGAGTGTCTGTTAATCAAGTCTCACTGGGTCGCAGACACACCTACTGGTTACTGTCTGCAGCCACTTTCACACTGTGGGACCCGCTGCCGTGGGGGTGAGGGTCCCAGAACTATGATTTTCAAGGCGATGCTGATACTGGGAACCTCAGTGATTCGGGAGAAGGGAGTGATGGATCTGTCTAGGTAAAGATGCAGACAAGGGAGGGGTGACTTTCAGGAGGCGGTTAGAAGAATCTTGTGCTTGGGAGAGTTAGGGCCCTTTTGGGGAGACCCAAGAACAAAGTTGGGGGTGCAGGAGGGGTCCTCAGGGAGCCAGGTGGGCTGAGGATCCAGCGTGGAGCCCCATGGTCTCAGACAGCGAAGGGCACCCTGAGACCCACCCCTCTGCCCCACGAGCCCATGCAAACCCTTGAGCAGAAAGAGTCTCACTTAGGGAATATCCCAAACCAGCTCTGGATTTGAGGAGAAGTGTACAAAAATGCAGAAGGTTCAAAGAACAATGTAATATACCCGGTTGATGGTTCAAAATATCATTTTATTGTAGTGAAATAGACGTGATATAAAAATGTACCATCTTAACCAAGTGCAAGGTCCGTGGTATCAGGTGCATTCACACTGTTGTGAGACCATCACCACCACCCGTGTCCAGAACATTGTCATCATCCCAAACTGAAACTCTGGCCCCAAAAACACTAACTCCCCGTCCCCATCCCTCCCCTAGCCCCTGGTGCCCCCTCATCCTACATTCTCTCTCTATGAATCTGATGACTCCAGGGGCCTCATGTAAGTGGAATCCTACACTATCTGTCTTTTTGTGAGTGGCTGATTTCACTGAGCAGTGTCCTCCAGGTCCATCCATGTGGCAGGTGGCCGGATGTCCTTCCTTCTTAGGGCTGAATAATATTCCACCGTGTGGATGGACCACATGTAGTTCATCCATCCATCGACGATTTTTTTTTTAAAGATTTTATTTATTTATTTGAGAGAGAGGGCACATGAGGGGGGGAGGGTCAGAGGGAGAAGCAGACTCCCCACTGAGCAGGGAGCCCGATGCGGGACTCGATCCCGGGACTCCAGGATCATGACCTGAGCCGAAGGCAGTCGCTTAACCAACTGAGCCACCCAGGCGCCCATCCATCAACGATTTTATCGTATTGGCTCTCACCTTCATTTTTTTCCTTTCAAAGAGGGGAAGGTGAAGTCCCTCTGCAGATGCCCCCGTCCCATGAGTCTGGCCCGCACCCTGCCCAGCGCGGTCTGAGCCTCAGACATGCACCATCTCTGACCAGGGGGCAGCCTGGCTCTGCGTGCATGTCTTCATTTATACGGGCGAGTTCACACCCGTGGCTCATTCCACGGCTCAATTTGGTGGTCTGTGTTCCGGGGCTCGACCAGTGGGAAGCGTCTGGTTGGTTCACATAGCGAGTGATTTTGGTTGTTGGGCTTTTGGCTGAAATAGAAATTGCTTTCGGCCCGTCTGCTGGGTGCTGGGCTTTCGTTTGGACTGAGAATTCTTCCTTTTATCAGCTCTTCCGTTTACTCTTCTGTGAATTGCCGCTCTGCTCCTTTTGTCGGTGACTCTCTAGGAGTTATGTACGAATACTGGATCGAATCCTTTTGTTTCTTTATTTTTTTATTTTTATTTATTTTTAAGTTTTTATTTATTTAAGTAATCTCAACACCCCACGTGGGGCTCAAACTCATGACCCCGAAATCAAGAGTCACACGCTCCTTCGACTGAGTGGGCCAGGCCCCTCTCTCGTTTATTTTTTTAAAGAAGGAGTTGTAGGCAAACTCGGGTCCTTCACATACTGCATGTGACACCACTGTGATGACCCGTCACATGTCAGGACCTCAGGCCGGGCCTGGGGGTGGAGGAGGCCGGGGAGGACGGGCCGGAGGAAGAAGGATGCTCCCTGGGAAGCACGGTGGAGGGGTGAGACGTTCAGGAAGGGAGGGCTTGTGGGCACAGACACAGGGGTGAAAACTGAGCAAAGAGAAGTCTGGAAGTTTTATGAGATCACCCCCGGGGGACGTTTGCCATGACTGGAGACATTTTGGCTGTCATAGTGGGAAGGGACTGAGAACTACCTGGCCCCAAACGTGCATGGTGCCACGTGGCCTCGTGCTAGCAGGATCCATCCCGGTAGTTAGTGAACCACCATCCAACTCGAGCTTACTGGTGTGAGGCAGGATGCAGCACCAAGGACACCTGGCCCAAGCCCATGACCTTGGCCTGACGCGCCTCCTCTGTGTCTTTCTCCCCCAGCCACATCTGGACGAGCCCCGCCTGGGCCGAAGCGTGCGGAGGATGGAAACACTCCCCCGGCAATGTCTCTGGGCCGTCTCCTTCGCCGGGCCTCCTCCAAAGCCTCGGACCTCCTGACCCTCACCCCGGGCGGTGGTAGCGGGCCCCCCTCCGTCCTGGAGGGGGAGATCATCTACTCCAAGAACAATGTCTGCGTGCACCCACCAGAGGGGCTGCAGGGGCTGGGGGAGCACCACCCAGGTGAGCCCAGGAGGTGGGAGGGCCTGGGTGGAGGGGCTTGCTTTTCTTTCGAAAGTAATGAAGCCCCAGCTTTGGAAAGCTTTCGTGTCACTTGCCCAATTGTCCTAATTTCCCCATCTTCGAAGGGGCTGGTGACCTTTAACTTATACACATGGGGCGGGACAGTTTACGGGGAATCGGCCTCAGAAGAAGACATTAGGTCACTCCAGGCTGCTGGGAGCAAGGAGCCTGCAGGCTGGGAAGCGGGCAGCCCTCCTCTGTGGGCGCTGGCCAGTACCCAGGGCCCCCTCCCGTGTGGCAGGAGCCCACCCCTCAAGCTAGGTGGCTGCTTCCCTTCCCACAGCCCCGAAGGCTGTGATGAGAACCAGGCGGACTGTGGGACAGGCCATGGAAATCACCGGCCCTGTCTCCACCTGTCCTTGGACCCCACTGTTCCGAAATTAGGGCAGAAAACATCAGCTGGAGTCTGCAGCAGGGAGATGCAGGGACTGCGAATTCATCCCCCTGGGGCCGTGCCCCAGACACGCCAGCGCCGGGGCCTTTGTGAGCCTGGGGTGGACACTTTTCCTGTGGTGTCAGCGGCTTTGCCATCTTGTGCCAAATCACAGACAAAGAAACTGCATATTTTTCCAGGGCTCAGGACATGGCGGTGGCCAGCTGCCCGGTGCATGGCGGGGCAGTGGGTCACAGCACGGAGCAAAGCATTCGCTTTTCTTCCAGGATGGGTACCTGACCGTGGCTGTCCTCGGGCTGGGGGCAGATCGAAGGCTGTTAGATCTGGTCATAGCAGCCGGGCACTGACTTCCCTCAGCCCCGCTGCCCCCCATGGAAGGGACAAAATGATGGGTCGGTGATACCCAAGTCCTGTGTGGTCCTTTGTTGTTTGTGCAAACGACTTGCAACAAATACATGGATTGCTTTATTTTATTTGTAAGTTAACTTCATGAGCGTGCCCGGAACCCCAGGCAGGCAGGCCTCTTTTTTGGATGAGGAAGCTGGTGCTCAGAGAGGCTGGCCACTCCCAACGCTTGCCCGGGGTGGAGGGGGGGCAAGGGTGGGCACTCCTCGTTCTTCCTGCAGCCTCCCCAGGCTGCTGGAGGATGCTCAGGCCCCCCCCGCCGTCGTGCACCTGCAGCCTGGCTGTGGCCTGTGGACTTGCCCACCCAGCGCAGTCAGAGGCCCCACACCAGATGTCAGAACATCTAAAAGTTATAAATTACAATCAGGCCTGAGCGCTTTGCTGTACGCAAATTATGTATCAACAGAATACTGAATAAATTAATTAAAATACAAAAAGTTTAAATTATGTTAATGAACTATTCCTACCTCGATAAGTCTATCTTTATAGTCACCCAGATGGTCAGGTGCAGGTTTGGAATCATCGGCCCCTACAGGTTCCAAAGCAGGAGAGCCGAGCTCCAGCCCAGCTCTTTCCTGCGCTATGAGGGACCTCGGGCATCCACGTGTGGGCACCCCAGCCTGTCCACAGCCCCCACAGACAGCTCAGGAGCAGGCCCTAGAAGCTGACTCTGGGCTGTAGACAGGGAATTCCAAGATCCTGTGTCCCCGGCGTGTGCTCTAGAAGGGGGTGCAGGCACATGGCCGTGGACGCCTGACCACAGGGCCAACTCTGAGGATTCAAGGAGGAGGCAGAGGTTCTAGGGCAGGGTCTGAGAGTGTTAGCCCTTCTGGTCTAAATCAGAAAGAGCAGCACAGCCTTGGGAGAGCTTCGTGGTGATGCTGTTGTGATGGAAGGTTGGGTGGGGGATGGGGGAAGAGGCCTTGGGCTCCCTTCCCAATCCCCGAGCTGCAGGATCTGAGGGTATAGAAACGCATGGCCTCCCCTGCACCTTCCCGTTATCACTGAGTGTCCCCACCTCTTCTGGAAACGGAGCAAGGCTCAGGAGACTCCGGTGCAGGTTCTCAGAGCCCCAAGGGATGTGAGGGCCCAGCTCCAGCCCCAGGGGCTTTCAGAGCGGAGACCAGGAGGTCTGGGCACCTGGCATGATTGGCCCAGAAATCAGGATATCCTGAAGTGGCAGGAAGTGCTGCCTTCCCCCCAGACTGAGCGTCCAGGGACCCAGAGAGCCCACCCGCAGCTGCTGCCTCCTCGGGGAACCACTGTTCTCCGCCCCTGTCCGGGGTCTGGTGCCTGACATCGGGGACGGCCCCTTCTTCCGGAAAGCTGCATTAAAGAAGACACACTGAGACCCCGACTGACCGGAAAACACCCAAAAGCCCGTCTTTGGATTTATTTAGTATGAAACAGAAATAATGCCCACAGCCTCCATCGCTCCCAGCTGTGGTGAAACAGGCCCCTGGGCTCACCCAGACCCGGAGGCTGGCTGCGGGCGGGAAAGCTCCGGGGCTGCCAGACTGTGTGGGGTGGGGCTCTGAGCTGGAGGAGGGCTCCCCGTGTGTGGAAAGACAGCGACAGGTCCCTGCCTGGGAGCCCGGTGCCCCCGAATCTGCTAAGTGCCCACAGCTTTCACTCACCTCAAGCCTGACGGCGCCCCCCGGCCGTGCTGTCTTGGGGCCAGGCTGTGTCTGAAGCCCGGCACCTGCCCAGCCCCCCGTCCTGACCGACCAGGGTGTGGCCTCTAGCAGAAGCCAGACGGAGGCACCGCCGTCCCTAACCTGCCTGTCCTCCTGACCCTCCCAGGCTACTTGTGCTTGTACATGGAGAAGGATGAGCTGCTGGGGAGCACCCTCATCCTCGCGTGGGTCCCCAACTCTCGCATCCAGAAGCAGGACGAGGAGGCGCTGCGCTACATCACCCCTGAGAGCTCCCCGGTGCGCAAGGCACCCCGCCCGCGGGGCCGGCGCGCCCAGAGCTTGGGGACGCCCCACCAGCCCTCCCCTACGGAGCCCAGGCCCGCCCTGACCCCCAGAGACGAGGATACCCTGGTGGTGGCGCAGAGCATCCAGGAGGCCGTGCGCGTCAGCCCTTCACCCCCTTCTGAGGACGGGGAGAAGCTGGCCCAGGGCTTGGGGATGGCCCCGCCAGCACCAGCCCACAGCGACTCGGGGATCCTGTCGGCGGTCAGTTCGCAGGACGGGACGGAGGAGGGGCGGGAGCCGCGGCCCGAGGCCGGCGAGGAGGAGGGCTCCCTCGAGCTGTCGGCGGATGGTGTGAGCAGGGACAGCTCCTTCGACTCGGATTCCGACGCCTTCTCTTCGCCTTTCTGCCTCTCACCCATCAGCGCCGCCCTTGTGGACAGCGGCAGCTCCGTGTTCCTGGACAGCGAGAGTGGGTGAGTGCTGCGTCGGAGCCCCAAGGCCTGCCCCGGGCCCCGCGGGGGGCAACTGTGTGTGTCAGGCCTCTGCTCCCTGAGTGGTGAGGACGGCCTGCGTCTCGCCCTGCCGGGGTCCGGCTCTCCCCAAGCCACGGCCTTGGCACCCACGTCCCATCGTTGATGCTGCCCAAGATGATGGCGAGGGACCCGCAGTGGGGGGTTCCACCTTCTCTCCCCTTCCCGTCCCCTTGGCGGCCTCACTTAGGTTAAGCCATCCCTACCCGTCTGACCTGCCCCATAACCCAGACTAAACCCCACGGGGCCAGGTCCTGGGAATCCTGGCACCCCAGTTCTTATCACTGGGGGGACAGTAGATTGTCGGCCATCCCACAGACCCCAGGCATGCTCGCTGATGCTCACAAGCACCCCAAACCCTGTGAGGCGGGTCCTAACATGACCCCCGTATATAGAAAGGGAAAGCACGGCTCAGAGAGGTTATTGAACTTGCTGGAGGTCACAAAGCCCGTATGCTACGGAGCTGGAAGTGAGCCCAGCTGGCTCCGCCCCTGACCCAGAGCACATGAGGTCACACAGGACAGACGTAAGCAAGGGAGCAGAGGACAAGGAGTTTGAGATGGATTCTCTCCTGATTTTATCCCCTCAACAAGATGTGGTCCATTAGAGCCTGAGAGTGGACTGAGAACCTCGTCTCAGGTATTGGAGCGCGCATGTGAAGGGGAGCGGTCCGCTGTACCCCGTGAGGTTCACTGAGCTGTGTGGTGTTTCCCACCAGGGAAGCAGGCTGGGAATGAAACGCAAGCCTGGCTTCTGGAACACCACAGGGCTTGGTCAGAGCTCCCCCTGGTGGGCCACCGACCAGCGCAGGGAGACCTGCAGGGGCCCAGCACCCCCCGGGCCCAGGTGGAGGGAGAGGAGGGACAGGGACCCAGCACCGCCCGGGCCCAGGTGGAGGGAGAGGAGGGACAGGGGCCCAGCACCCCC